>NC_056751.1:151108985-151313985 GCF_019279795.1 Protopterus annectens
CAGATCTGCAACACCTATCATGGAAAACTGCTTTCCTACTGGCAGCAAGGAGGGTTTCGGAACTTCAGGCCTTAATGGCAGTACAACCCTTCCTAATCTCCCATCAAGACAGGGTGTCCATGAGAACTAATCTTACATTTATGCCTAAGGTGGTATCCAGAGTGTCTGTAAACCAGGCAATCCACCTACCTACCTTCTTTCCCAATCCACAGAACATCCACAGAACAGGGGGGAAAGACTGCTGCATACCTTGGATGTACATAGGCAGTTACGCTACTACCTGGACAGAACCAAAAGTAACAGAAAAACTGACCAGCTTTTAGTAGCCTATGCAACAGGAAGGGAAGGAAAAGCAATTTCCAAACAGACAATCTCCAAATGGATAGGAAATTGCATAAGATTCTGTTACTCCTACCATGGAAAACCAATTCCACAGAACATAAGACCTCATTCTACAAGGGCTACAGCCACTACCACAGCTTTCTTACGAGGAGTGGCAACCAAGGACATTATTGAGGCGGCTACTTGGACCTCCGTTCATACATTTGCCAAGCATTATAATTTACCTCTATACTCTAGATCCCGAGCAGGGTTTGCCACTGCTGTACTACAAGGGATCCTAACTACACCATAATTTTTCTTCCTCCACCCCTAGTTTGGCTATGGTATTCTACCCATTTGTTATGACTGCAGATGCATCCATGAAGGACATAGCACAGTTTTGTACCTACCATAAATGTAGATGTCCGAACTGGATAGCTTCTGCAGTCAGGATTACCCACCCTCCTTCCCCTCTGTGGTACTCCTAGGGTATTTACCCTCCTAATAGCTAGCTGGGGGGGGGGGGGTCTCTTATGGTGTATTTGTATATATGTACATACATGCTTATTTTTTGTGTTTGCCTTCTATTTTTTTTGGAAACATTGGCATTTATCCAAAATTTTATCCTTCCAAGAGGGCAACTGGCATCTGGGGCAAGAAACACTGAGGAAAATGGCGTCGGCTGATGCCTTTATACCCGAAGACCAGCAGAGATGACGTCGGGTGAAGTGCGACATCAGCCGAAGCCGGACCCAGACTTTGGAATCCGGCCGACCGAATGGGCTGCCTGACGACAGGACAACCCATTTGTTATGACTGCAGATGCTATCCAGTTCGGACATCTACATTTATGGTCGGTACAAAACTGTTCTTTTTGTACTTACCATAAATGTAGATGTCCGAACAGGATAGCATCTGCAGTCAGGATTACCCACCCTCCTTCCCCTCTGTGGTACTCCTAGGGTATTTACCCACCTAATAGCTAGCTGGGGGGGGATCTCTTATGGTGTATTTGTTTGTATATATGTACATACATGCTTATTTTTTGTGGTTGCAGTCTACTTTTTTGGAAACATTGGCATTTACCCAAAATTTTAGCTTTCCAAGAGGGCATCTGGGGCAAGAAACTGAGGAAAATGGCGTCGGCTGATGCCTTTATACCCGAAGACCAGCAGAGATGACGTCGGGTGAAGTGCGACATCAGCTGAAGCCGGACCCAGACTTTGGAATCCAGCCGACCGAAGGGCTGCCTGACGACAGGACAACCCATTTGTAAGGACTGCAGATGCTATCCTGTTCGGACATCTACATTTATGGTAGGTACAAAACTGTACTTTTTGATGCTTTGGAAGCTTCTTGCAGGGCAGCAGCCTCTGGTACTGATGTCCTTCAAGGATGCATCTGCAGTCCTTACAAATGGGTTGTCCTGTCGTCAGGCAGCCCTTCGGTCGGCCGGATTCCATAGTCTGGGTGTGGCCTCGGCTGGTGTCGCACTTCACCCGACGTCATAGCTGCAGTTCTTCGGGTATAAAGGCATCAGCCAACGCCATTTTCCTCAGTCTTTCTTGCCGCGTGGCGCCCGAAGAAGAAGCTGTTCGCAAGTGCCGGTCGGTCAGAACCAGAGATTACTACCGAATACTACGAAGACTTCTAAAAAGCTAAGTACCCCGTTGGGGACTCTTTCTTGCCTCAGCCGATGTCAGAAAAAGTGAATAATTGTTTAACTTGTGGGAAACAAATACCTCAAAGATTTCCACTCTTACTGCTTACCTTGTTTAGGCCCAGACCACGACGTAGCAGCTTGTCTAGCCTGTGCTTCTTTTAACCGACTGACACTTAGACGTCTGTCGGAATTTGCTGAGCAGTTTTTCGGTTCTGATTTTGCTTATATTATGCCGTCGGATCCTCCGACTACACAAATAACCAAAAAACGCAAGGAAAAGGACCGACACTCGCGGTCCGCGGTTTCTGCCGAAACAGCGGTTAAGCCAACAGAGTGTCTCTGTTTCGGCTGAAACCGAGCAAGCGGTTCTTCCTTCAGCCGAAAACATGCCTTCTACAGAGGCCTCTTCAAACCTGGTGGAATCGGCTTCAGAAATCCAACCTGCTGTTGCGATTTCTCAGGAATTATCAGACACTATTCCCTTGGATAAGCTGCTAGGCCTCCTGCAGCCATGTCCATTAAGGCCTTCGCCAGGGCTAAAGCTACAAAAACTGTGCCTGTTAAGACCCCCTCTCACAGGCCCAGTTCAAGTTCCCAAATGCTTTCCTTGGCAGAGGATCTTATTTCTTTAATCCGGGGATCCAAACCTCATCCAGACAGGGCCTCTCCTCCACCTCCAGAGAATAGGCCTAGAGCAGAGCCCCCTGAGCCAGTGTCCACAGATGATTCCTCTGATGATTCAGACAATACAGACCCTCCAGAGGCTCCTTATTCCCCTTACGAGGACTCTGATGCTGAAGAGTCCATTCCTTCTGCCTCTCCACCTGAGGAATTTTCCTTTGGGGAAACCTTGCATGCTATGAGGGAACAATTTCAATGGCAGGGCCAAGATTTTTCAGACTCCAGGAAAAGGCTTAGAACCTTTTTGCATTTACCACAACACAGGCCTTTAGCTATACCTCCAGTTCTTTCTGTTGTAGATGATGCATTTAATGATGCTTGCACTGCTCCTGATTCATTACCTCCGGCCCCTGCTAAGCCCGATAGGTACTACAGGGTCCCGGACACATATCACCATTTATACAAGGCTCCTTTTGCAGATCCCGAGACCATCTCCCAGGGGCCTAAGGCTGTAGCAACTACCTCTGCTAAAAACCCTCTCCCCTCTGAAAGGGAATCCAGATCCTTAGAGAGATGGGGTAAAAAAGTTTACACTTCTGCTACTCTGTCAGCCAGGGCCTTGAACTGTCAATTTCACATGATACAATATCAAGAATATATGCTAGACCAGTTAACTAAAAAAAACTGTCCTCTGATGAACCTTTTGATAAGAAGTATGTTCAGGAAATGGTACATAACATTCAGCAAGTTAGTAACCATTCTTTAAAATGCGGCTATGATGCACTGGAGGCTTCCTTTAGATCAGCCATGACTGGCACAGTTATCAGAAGGCATGCCTGGTTGAAAGAGCAGGCCTTACCGGACCATGTCAAATCAAAGCTGTTAGATGCTCCCATGGACAAGGCCAATTTATTTGGTTCCTCCTGCACAACAGGTAATGAAGAAGATGGAGGAGAAGGCAAAATCTGTACAAACAGTAAAAGATTTCTTACAGGTCCAACCGCCAAGGTTTAGCAGGAATTGGCCCTCCAAAAATTGGTCCTTTCCAGACTCCTCTAAAGCACAGAGAGGCAGGAATAGGCGATCAAGAGGCAGAAACCAATCCAGGGGTGCCTACTGGGGACGCCAGTGGCAGGTAACAACCAGCGAAGCACAGACACAGCCACCACCACTGCAACAGGACAATCACAGTGACTTGGTTCTGGCACCGCCTACCAGGGAACAACTAGAAGCACCCTTAGGCGGAGGGCTAGCCTTATTCTCAATAAACTGGCATTACATCACAAGACAAGTGGATTTTATAGACAATAGACCAAGGATCAGGTTCCACTTCCATACCCTACCAGGGAAGAGAGGAATGCCAAACCTACCTCCAAATCAAAATACAGAAGCTCTAAAACAAATATCTCAATTAAGGATGAGAGCTGTGGAAAAGGTACCATCTATGGAGCAAGGAAAGGGATTTTACTCCAGACTCTTCCTGGTACCAAGAAAAGAGAACAAATGGAGGCCTATTCTCGACTTGTCCGCTTTAAACACATTTCTCATTGTCCCAAAATTCAAAATGCTGACTACAGCAGCTTCTTCCCATGCTGGGCAAGGAGTCTTGGCTGGTAACTCTAGATCTCAAGGAGGCATACCTGCACGTCCCCATACGACCAAATTGCAGAAGATACCTCAGATTTCTTGCAGGATCAGAGCATTATCAATTCTCAGCATTGCCTTTTGGCTTATCTACTGCGCCCAGAGTGTACACGAAATGCCTGGCATCAGTAATTGCTCATTGCAGGCTTCAGGGAATCCAAATTTACCCCTACCTGGACGACTGCCTGATACAAGCGGACAACAAAAACAAGCTAACAAAAGACTTACAAAGAGTCATTTACCTGCTACATGCCATGAGATATACAGTCAATATAAAAAAAGTCAAGGCTGATACCATCCCAAAGAATAACCTTTTTGGGTGCAGAACTGGACACCACAAAACAAATGGCATTCCTAACTGTAGAAAAGCAAGAGCAACTACCTCTCTACTTCTTGGCATTAACAAAACAGAACCATCTAACAGCAAGAAAAGTACTGCAAGCCCTGGGCTTCATGGCATCCTGCATAATACTGGTCCCTCATGCCAGACTACATATGAGAAAGCTACAGTGGTACCTAAAGAATTTATGGTCTCAACACGAGCACAGCCTAGAAACCATAATCCCATGCCTGAAGCAAGAGTTCCTATGGTGGGCTCAGGCCTGCCACTCAGGATTGCCCTTCTACAGCATTCAACCAAGCCAAACCATCACGACCGACGCCTCAGACCTCGGTTGGGGGGCCCACATGCAGGACAGGTGCATACAAGGCTTATGGGCTCAAGACCAGCTACACCTACACATAAATCTAAAGGAAATGCTGGCAGTAAAATTAGCAATCCAGACATTCAGACCATTCCTCCAAGAAGGCCAGTTGATAAGGACAGACACCACAGTGATGTGGTACATCAACAAACAGGGAGGCACACATTCATACCCTCTATGCCGGATGGCACTGGACCTATGGAATGTGGCTCTGAGCTGCAACATTCAGTTACAAGCAATGTTTGTACCGGGAAAAGAAAACATTCTAGCAGACATATTAAGCAGGACTACCACGGATGCTCACGAATGGATGCTGCATCCGGACATCTTCAAGGACATCACAAGAAAATGGGAACTCCCAGAAATAGACTTATTTGCATCCCCACGCAATCACCAGCTAAAGAAATTCTGCACAAGGACGTACCACCCACTTGCTTGGAAGGTGGACTCCCTATCTTTCAGTTGGAAAAATCTGATAGCATATGCATTCCCACCACTTCCTTTGATGCACAAGGTGCTATTGAAGATCAAAGAGGACCGTCCCAGGATCATTCTGATAGCTCCAGACTGGCCAAGGCAACATTGGTACCCATTACTGAGGAGCATGTCTCGGGAACAAATATGGACACTACCCCTGGTTCCATTGCTGTTAACACAGAACTACAACATCCTGCATCCAAGCCTGAAAACTCTGCAGCTGACTGCCTGGAACATTACATAAAATCAATTAACCCAAATTTATCACAAAGGGTTAAAGACATTATCCTTGAGGCTCGCAGACCCTCAAGGAAAAATTATGCAGCAAAATGGAAATGATATCACATTTGGAGTACTGCAAAGGGAGAAGATGTGTCACAGGTAAACATAGCCAGCATCCTGGAATACTTGGCAGAGCTTTTCCACTCAGGCCTGTCCTATTCTTCCATCAAGATACATGCATCTGCTATTTCAGCAGAATACAGCTTGGATCCTCCTGTCTTCTCGCATCCCCTGCTTAGGCAGTTTCTGAGAGGAATCAAAAATGTAAAACCTCCTAGGAAACCACCATTGCCAGCATGGGACTTGAACTTTGTGCTAGAAAAATTTACACTTCCTCCTTTCGAACCAGCAGCAACAGCAGAGATGCAATACTTATCATGGAAGACTGCTTTTCCTGCTGGCAATCACTTCAGCAAGAAGGGTTTCTGAACTACAAGCATTAATGGCAGTGCAACCCTTCCTGATCTTCCATCAAGATAGTGTCCATGAGAACAAATCCTACATTTATGCCTAAGGTGGTATCCAGAGTATCTTTAAACCAGGCTATCCACCTACCTACATTCTTCCCCAACCCACAGAACAGGGGAGAAAGACTGTTGCATACCTTGGATGTACATAGACAGTTGCGCTACTACCTGGACAGGACCAAGGGCAATAGAAAAACTGACCAGCTAAGGGAAGGAAAAGCAATTTCGAAACAGACAATCTCAAAGTGGATAGGAAATTGCATTAGATTTTGTTACTCCTACCATGGAAAGAAAACTCCAGAGAACATCAGGCCTCACTCTACAAGGGCTACAGCCACTACCACAGCTTTCTTACGAGGAGTGGCTACCAAGGACATTATAGAGGCTGCTACTTGGACCTCCGTGCATACATTTGCCAAGCATTATAACTTACCTTTATACTCTAGATCCCGAGCAGGTTTTGCCGCTGCTGTTTTGCAAGGGATCTTAACTACACCATAATCTCTCCTGTTACCTCCTCCCCTAGGTTAGCTATGGTATTCTACCCATTTGTAAGGACTGCAGATGCATCCTTGAAGGACATAGTACAGTTTTGTACCTACCATAAATGTATATGTCCGATAGGAATGCATCTGCAGTCAGGATTACCCACCTGCCTTTCCCCTCTGTGGTACTCCTAGGGTATTTGCCCACCTTATAGCTAGCTGGGGGGGGGATCTATTATGGTGTATTTGTTTGTATATATGTACATACATGCTTATTTTTTGTGTTTGCTCTCTACTATTTGGAAACATTGGCATTTATCCAAGTTTAGCCTTCCAAGAGGGCACCTGGCATATGGGGCAAGAAACACTGAGGAAAATGGCGTTGGCTGATGCCTTTATACCTGAATAACTGCAGCTATGATGTCGGGTGAAGTGCGACACCAGCAGAGGCCAGACCCAGACTTTGGAATCCGGCCGACCGAAGGGCTGCCTGACGACAGGACAACCCATTTGTAAGGACTGCAGATGCATTCCTATCGGACATCTACATTTATGGTAGGTACAAAACTGTACTTTGTGTACTCTTGCCATAAATGTAGATGTTGGTGTATTCACTGTTGCAGTCTTGGTTTCCCTCCCTCCAGCCCCCTGGCTTTCTCTGTCTACCTCTCCTCTTTATAGCCATTCCTAGTGGCATTGGTATTTACTTTTAACTGGTGGTGGTATACACCATGTACTAGCTCCCTATTTGGGGGCTCCTGACATTTGGGACAAGAAAAACTGATGTAATGCTGTCTGCTGCCTGTTTTATACCCCCGACCACCTGATGTTAATGAAGAAGCGACAGCAACTGACGCTGAAATACTAAGACTGTGGTATTCGTGCCAGCTGAGGGCTACCTGCAGGCAGATAACCCAAGTGTGATGACTGCAACAGTGAATACACTCTAACATCTACATTTATGGCAAGTGTACGCAACTGTACTTTCTGAGGTCTGTGCGTGCAGACATCACATTTAAGGCACCTGGTTTATGGCCTTGCGTGTGACGTCCCACTGAACTACAGCAGCCAAGCTAAAGCCTTTGTATAGGAGCCGACGTACAGGTCGCCTGAGGCTGGAAATCCCACACCAAGAATATTGCAACATGGAAGAGAAGAATATCTATGGTTATGGTAAGATTTTACACAGCTATATTTTTTCATCTTCATCATGGAACAACCTGCTAGTTAGCAGTTCTCTCCCAGCCTCAAAACCACCATAGCAAGCTGCTAAAGTGTATGGGATGGGAAATTATGCTGTGGCCATTTCTGGTTTCTCAGACCATTTGTGTGTCCCCCTGCTCTGTGGGTGGAGTGCCCTTGGTGGGCAGGGAATTTATCTCTGCTTAGCAGTGGGTCTGCTTCAGAAGTTCGGTCAAGAATGCAAAAACTAGGACGTATGTTTTCTGTCCCTTTCGTTTTCGACTGGTGTGATTTATTCGGTTTAGCTCTGGGGTTTAGTTCAGATTCTTGATTGTTCAGTTATCTTTTTGGTAAGATTAAAAGGGATTCTTTTTCTGAAGAGTTCATGATTTTGACCCACAGTGATTGTGAAGAGGCAAATTTCTCTCCTCAGATTTTTGATCCTAAGATTGACTTCTGCCAGTCACTTTGACGGATTCTCAAACCATTTCCCAAAAATAAAATGATTTATTGCAACTGTATTTTTTTGAACCCACTCCAAATATCTTCCGGTCCTTTTCAGCATTATTTTGTCAGACTATTTTGTCTGACAACCAGTCTATTACCCAAAGAAAGCAGATTGTAAAAAGTTACTTGATCTAAGTTTTTAAAAGCTCATCCCAGATCAGACCCAGCAGCTGTTCTAGTAAGCTCTGCTGCTGTTCTACTAGCAAGGATCACAAGGCTTTTGCTAGGCTTGGGGGGGGGGGGGTGTATTCTGCAGCACTTTTTTTGTAATTCTCCGATGTCCAGCTCGTATGTTAAAGCTTAGGCTTGCCCCATTTGACAGCATGAATATTTGGTATTGGTTTCCTCTGCTGTGGAAAATACTTAATTGTGCATCTTAATTTCATCTGTGGCATGGGGCTCTGAAGCTGTCATCACCAGCTTTGCCTGGCTGCATACTATAAAACTTTGTAGAGGATCTTAAAGCTGAAATTTTGAATTCTCCCCTAGGCAAAGTTTTTGGTCCGTCTGCTTTGGAGATCTTGGGTGTGTGAAAAGGCTAAGCTGATTTCAGGAATTTCTCAGATTTTTCTGTGCCCCCCCCCGTTTACTAAGTGATTAATGCTACCCCTACATCCTTAAAAAAAAAAAAAAAAAATATATATATATATATATATATATATATATATATATATATATATATACACAAGCTGCCATTAAGATTGCATTTAAAAAGCAATGGCAAGGAGATTCCAAAAGGAAGGGAGGGGACCCCCCCCCCCCCCAGAACAAAGGATAGTCCAAGTCTGACTCTGCAAGACTCATTTCCACCCTTAATCCTTCCAGAAAGTCTAGAACCTCAATTTCTGTTTGACTGTTTGGATGGGTTTTAGTAATGCATCGAGGTTAAAGATGGTAGTGGGAGTCTCTCCCTCCTTTTTTTTTTTTTTTTTGAGAGATTCCCCTTTATCCCCCAGAGGTGGTAGAAGTGGTCCTGTTTCCTCAGCTGGGAGGTTTATTCAAGAACTCTAATGGATCTTTCCTTTCTAAGGATGTTTGGTACCGAAGTCCAAAATGTTTCTCTCCGTAGCTTACCAGTCACTCCCAATTGTGACATCGGCTTTAAAAGATGCATATCTTAAACTTTAGATATTTGTTTTTAGTTTGATCTAGACATTGACAGTCCTATCAGTTCGGTTACCTTTTGGTTTATCCACTGCTCCAAGAGTATTCTGCGTCAAACTCCTCTGAAAGCCTCCTGCAGATTCAAGTGATTCACATTTTTTTCTGTATTTAGATACAAAGGTGAGCATCAGGAGTCTCTCACTGGGTGAGGTCATCTCCTACACAGACTGATGTTCAAGGAGAACATACAAAGACCTTAAGACCTTGTTTGACTCCTGACAAGATTATTTTCTGGGGGCGGTTTGGATACTCTGTTCAAAGAGCTTTTCCCCAGAAAGTAGCAGATCTGTATCTAGATCTGTCAGTTTCCCACTCAGACTATGGTTTCTGCAAAAAACGTTTTCAAGATGGAGTATTATGACTTGCATGATTTTCATGATTCCTTTAGCAAAACTTCACATGAAAAAATCCAGTGGTGCCTAAAATCTATGTGGTCGCATTGACATCCCCTTATATTCCATATTCTGGTTTTGGAGTTTGAGAGAAAGATCTGACCGCCACCACAGAATAGTCAAAGTCCAGGTCTTCCATTTTTCTCTTCCAGCTTCTGTCTGTCATAACAGATGTGTTAGTATTTGCTTGGGGAGCAGTGTTCACAGGGATGAGTGCAAGGTCTTTGGAACACAAGACTGGTTTAAAAACACATCAAGGAGATGTTGACATTTGTAAAAGCTCTGTACTCTGCGTTCCCCAGGAACACAAGTGCTTACAGACAACATCACAGTGTTTACAAGCAAATGGGGGGGGCTGTTTTTACCCTCTCTGCGGACTATTCATGGTTACCTGGGATACGACTTCTCAGCAAAATTTCTTTTCAGGCATCTTGCGTACTGGAAGCAAAACTGTGACTGACAAGCTGAGCAAGTACCTGGATAAATGCTTACAAAGAAATTGAATCAGGGGGTCTTCCTCGCAACTGGATTGTTTTTGGAACACACATCTTTTCACCTCTGCTCACTCAGTTGTCAGAATTCTGCTTCAGGACTCTGAAAGAAGGCCTGGAAGACTGATGCATTTTCTCCTTGGACAGGGATGTTCCTATCCACTAATGTTAGAGGTCATTGTGAAGATTCATGGACAACAGGTCTCCATTATGTTGGAACTGGTCGTGGGCTTCCTTACAAAAATGGAATCATTTTCACAGGATAAGTGGTGGTTGATGCATCCAGACCCCAAACTGCAATTAATTGCCTAAGTGAACTTAAAACCTTTTAGGCACTATTTTTTGTAAGGATTTGCAGAAGGTATTGAAAGGAGGCGAAATCCACTACTAGAAAATCTTGTATTGGCAAATGGAAATTTGGTACCAAGACAAGAACCAGCACCCTTTCACGGATTGTATTTCTCTGGTTCTGCCTTTTGTGTGGGTTACTCCTTCAGGGTTAATTTGTAGGCCATTTATGCATGTTTGTATATGGATCCCATGGTTTCAGGGCATTAAGTAAAAATGTTTTTGAATGGGGGTGTTTCATAATAAACCTCCAAGGAAACAGGTGGCTTCTCTTTGTGATCTTATCTTGCTGGAAAAACTAACACAACTCTTTAACCAGCTCATCAGGCTGACTTGAAATTCTAAACACGGAAACCAGTGATCTGAAGTAGTTACTTCATTTGTTCTGCAACCTGTGGGTCTGTGATCCGACCGGCAGCTTTCCAAGCTTAAAGATCCGAGCTCCTAGCTCCTCCCCTCTACCCGCAATCTCCTGTCACCACCACACTACCTCAGATCGTGTTTGCCGCAGCTTGAATGACAAGCATCTTGTGAAGAGCTCCTGAGCTTAGACAGGGAAGTGAATAATTTCTTTCAAAAATTTTTCTAAAAACTTTAAAACTTAAAAAGGAGAGTATTGAGTGTCTATCTGCCCTTTTTTGTTTTCAGGATTGTGTTTTCTTTTTTCAAACCCTTCCCCTAGGTGTTCGGGCGTGTGCGTGTCGGCAAAATGGCCAAAGGCCATAAAGCTATTTTTTTTCAGAGTGCACTGGGTGTGGCCATAAGCTTTCCCCAGCTGATGGTCACACTCAGTGCGTTATATGCCTGGGGGTTGTTCATTTATTTTCATACTGCCAGGTTTGCGCAGCCTTCAACCCCCGGGCTGTGAGGGACAGAAGGAACAGGCTTATTCTGGCGGGATTGCTTCCCCCCAGAGGAAGCCTCTTCCTCCTCACCCTCCAAGGTGCAGGCTACCCAGGTAAATTCGACACCCCTGATTCCCTCGACTCAGGCTGGGACTCAACCTCCCACTACTGCCTTGAGTATGAAGGAAGTTCAACCTTCTCCTTCTAGGGAGCACAGGACCAAAGACAAGGAGAAGCACGGACACAAGAGGCGAGCCGAGCCTCATCCCTCGGCTCCGCCTTCAAAAACTGTTAAATCACCTCCGAGGGTGTCCGGACCTTCTCCTTCTCGGCTCCGATCTCCTTCCTTCTCACCGGAGCCGGAGGAGGAGCTCCTATCACCCTCGAGGTCGTCGAGGCGGCCCTCCAGACCCACCTCTACAACCTCCTCTAGATCTACTAGGGGTCTCTCCGATGCCGACATGGATAGGATGATGCGTCGGTTTTTGCAGACCCAAATGCAGATGAGTGCTCCTGCCCCCCCTCCACAAGGGGGGGGGGGAGTGCAGCTTCAATATTTGCCCCGATTTCTCCTTCAACCCAGATCCGGGTTTTGGAGTCTTTGGATCCAGGCCCTTTCGGAGCCGGGGTTTTGTCGGTGCCGGTGGCCCAAGCCTTCTCGACGCCGACCATACCCTCTAGCATCTCAGATCCGAGCTCTCTGGGCTGTGGGCTGGGCGTCGGATCCATGGGAGCGGGTGCTTCGGCGCTGCCTATGTCGGAGAGCACCTCCCTTTCGAATCAGATGGCTTCGGCTTCGACCCTGATCCCTATCTTGGAACTGAGGGGACTACTTTCGGGGCCGGAAGAGTAGTTATCCCTCGGTGTACGAGGTGGAGAGGGCACTGTCGAGGTCTTCCAGGTCCCCGACTCTGGTTTTGGACCCCCCCCCCCACTGCATACGGGCCTAACTTCCATCATCCTTCCATTGGGACAGCCTGCTCAGACCCTCCAGTTGGTTCCTTCGGAGGAACAAGAGGCAGTTTACTAGCCCTCTTCTGATAGTCGCCAACCCCTGGAGACATCATGGAAATGTTGCATATTGGGGGGGGGGTCTGCCCAAAAACCTTCTCGGATGAGTCCGTATTTCTGGAGGCGTTTGAAGCGGGCCCATCTACCTCCTGGATGTCCCCACTGGCAGATCCCCTGGTAGATCTGACTACCAGGACTTGGCAGGAACCAGACACCGTGGAGCCTATCCCACGTCGACCGGATAAAGTCCTTAACCCCCCCCCCCCTTCAGACAGGCAGGTTTGGGCCAAAGGGTCTCCAGTTGATGCCATGTTGGTGGCTGCTGCCACTAAGAGAACTCTCCCAGGAGAGCTCCACTGTACACCCGCCGGACAAGGATTCCCGGGCGCTGGACTGTATAGGGAAGCGGACCTTTGCTTCAGCAACCTTCTCCGTGAGGACGCTGAATTATATGGCGCATATAATCAGGCTGCAATGGGATTTGATCAAGGAATACACTGCAGCCCCTCCCGAGTCCATGTCGGTCAAGGACAAAACCGTGTTCTCGACCGCGTGGCCACTCAAGTCCATTTCAAATACGTCCATGTGGCTACTGTCTTATGCTACAGAGGGAGCCGCAAGGGCCAGCAGAGCAGGTGTTGGGACGTCACGCCTGGCTCAGTCTTTGTAATTTCGCGGAACCTTTCAAGGCGTCCTTCGCGAACGCACCCTTTGACTGTTCTTCGCTTTTTGGCAAGACCGTATGTGATACACTAGTCCAAAGCGAGAAAGATGGGAAGACGCTGTCTGAGTCCGCTTCTAGAGCCCCCAACGTTCCTTCTCAAGGAATCGGAGGTGGCAAAAGAAGCTGTGATTCTGCAAGTCTCAGCAATCCTATCCAGCTTCGGACTCCGCGCCCTCCAGAGGCAG
This sequence comes from Protopterus annectens, assembly GCF_019279795.1. Taxonomy (NCBI): domain Eukaryota; kingdom Metazoa; phylum Chordata; order Ceratodontiformes; family Protopteridae; genus Protopterus; species Protopterus annectens. The sequence continues at coordinate 151,122,499 of NC_056751.1, forward strand.
AGGAGGGCAGGGTGGACGCCAGCTCAGAGGCAGAGGGGGACCGCGTAACTTTGGGTCTAGGGAGCCCTTTTCCGAGAGATCTGCGCAACAGCCCTGAGGGCTTACCCAACTGTCCTGCTCTGGAGACAGTCGGGGGGGGGGGGCGTTTAACGAAGCACCTGTGAATGTGGGAGTCCATCACGAGCGATCGATGGGTGCTCCGAATTATATCCAGGGGCTACAAAATTCCCCTCCTATTTCGTCCTCCCTCAGGTGGTCGCCTCCCCGATGTCCCACCCAATCAGGCGGCGACCGTAGAGATTTCAAATTTTTAGAAAAAAGAGCCATCCAGCGGGTCCCCCCAGACCAATCCGGATTGGCCTACTACTCAAGGTTCTTAGTGCCAAAAAAGGCGGGGGAACTCAGGCCCATTCTAGACTTGTCCGCCCTGAACACGTTTGTTCCCAAAGAGAAATTCCGGATGGTCACTCTACAATCTATTCTCCCCTTAATGCAGGAGAACGACTGGATGTGCTCTATAGACCTCAAGGACGTATACTACCACATTCTAATGGACAGACTGTCCAGGAAGTTCCTCCACTTCCGGCTAGGGGCCAGTCATTACCAGTTCAGGGTCGTTCCGTTCGGACTCACCTCAGCCCCCAGGGTGTTCACCAAAGTCATGGCAGTGGTTTAGGCCCACCTGAGGCTTCAGGGCATACGGGTCTTTCCGTACCTAGACTACTGGCTCCTCACAGCAACCAACAGGCATAAACTTTGTATCGCGAGAGATTATGTGCTGTCTCTTGCCGACAGCTTGGGCATCTGTCAACATACCAAAGACTTTTCTTCATCCTGTGCAAGCATTAGATTTCATAGGAGCCAGGCTAGAGTCCCGATCTTCTCTGGCTTTCTTGACCTCGGACAGGCTGTCCAGCCTCTCACTCCAAGTTTTGGCTCTTCTTCGCCCCAAGGCCACACCGGTGGAGTTGGTCCTGAGGGCACTAGGCTTGATGGCAGCGGCTATCTGCCTCTGTCTCCATGCTTGCCTAAGGATGGCGTGTATTGCAGTGGACACTCCAAGTTCAATGGTCACTGTTACTCCACCCATTGAAGACTCCTATCCCCCTGAGCAGAGTTTGCACGGATTCCCTCCTGTGGTGGCTTCACTCCCCAGAACTCAGGCAAGGGAGACCCTTTGTGGACCCCCCCCCCCAGGTCACGTTAACCACGGATGCTTCTCGCCTAGGGTGGGGGGGGCATTGTTTGGGCAGAAACTTCCAAGGTACGTGGACCTCGTCGCAGACCGCTTTGCACATAAATGTTCTGGTGATGAGGGCGGTGCTTCTAGCATTGCAGGCTCTCAAAGACCTACCTCTAGGAACGATTGCAGTACAAACGAACTGTCACTGGTCTGGTATATAAACAAACAAGGAGGAGCCTGATCCTACCCTCTTTGTCGAGAAGCCATGAGAGTTTGAGAATGGGCGATGTCCACCAACCATTTTCTGATAGCAACGCACATTCCGGGACTATCCAACATTCTGGCGGGCAAATTGTGTCGAGTAATTCTCAGTCCTTATGAGTGGCCTCTCAATCCGAAAATTGCGAAGGAAATTTTCCGCAAGCGGGTTTGGCCTTGCTGCGATCTCTTTGCTACTCCCCAAAACACAAAATGCAGCGAGTTCTTTGCAATTCTTCCCGCAGAAGAGGAGAGCCCTAGAGACGCTCTTATACATGCTTGGCCTCCCGGTCTACTCTATGCTTACCCCCCCCCCCCCCCGCTTCCGCTCGTGGTGAAGTTCATTCAGAAAGCCACATGGTTGGGGAGCAAAATTATCCTCATAGCCCCATTCTGGCCTCGTCACATCTGGTTTCCATACCTGCGGTCTCAGTCCCCCCCCCCCCCTTAATCCTGGATCCCATTCCAGATCTGATATCGCACCCAACGGGGTGCCCAACACTGAAACCTGGTCAAGCTCGCGACTTGGTTGATCCAGTTCCACTAATGGCAAGGACTCCCGGTATCTCGTCACCAGTGAAAACTATTCTGGTAGCGGCTCATAAACTGTCCACCAGAAAAATCTATAATAGTAAGTGGAAACTATTTTCTATCTGGGCTAACAGCCAAGGTCTCAACCCATTTACTGTTCCGATTCCTACAGTATTGGATTTTTTGTCCACGATTTTTAAACAAGGGGCCAGTGCATCAACGGTCAAAGTACAGTTGGCAGCAGTATCCCATTTTCATGTGGGAGACTGATTAGGATCTCTAGCTTCTACAAAATTGTGTAAGACATTCTTGCGTGGCGTTTTCCATCTCAAGCCACCAGTGAAATCTGTGACTCCCCCTTGGGGCTTAACTTTTGTTCTGCAAGCCTACGAAACCTCCGTTTGAACCTGCAGCTTCTGTACCCCTTAAATTTCTGTCCTGGAAAACAGCATTCTTGGTAGTCATAACTTCTGCTAAAAGGGTTTCAGAGCTCCAAGCTTTGTGCATAACCTCCCTATCTTATTTTCCACAATGACAGAGCGCCTCTCAGGACTAAACCAGTCTTTCTTACCAAAAGTGGCATCTGTGGCAAATATCAATCCGACTATCAATCTGCCAGTGTTTTTCAAAAATTTTCAAAATAAGGGAGAATACATGTTGCATACACTAGACGTACATAGACAGTTACGTTTTTACCTGCACAGGACCAAAGATGTTCGTAAGGCTGATCAACTTTGTGTCATTTGCTCCTTCGTACATGGGAAAACCTATATCCAAAGTGACACTGGCTAATTGGATTTGTCAATGTATTTCTCAGGCTTATAAGGCATCAGGCAAAACGACCCCATTCAAAATCCGTGCACATTCCACAAGGTCCATCACAACTTCTGCAGCCTTCTGGTCCAGGATGCCGTTGGACGACATGTTCAGCAGCCACTTGGTCTTCTGCTCATACGTTTATTTCTCATAAGCTGGACATGATATCTAGAAGCAGGGCGTCCATTGGCTCCGCTCTGCTTCGGAATATCCTGCCATAGACCACCCAGGTTTCTTTGTTTAGGTAGCTGGGGACTCTGTCCCACAGGTTGCAGAACAAATGAAGTAACTACTTCAGGTTTAGAAGTTATGTGCTCACCATAATGTTCCATCTGAGTAGGTACTTCATTTGTCTGCAGCCATCCCCCTAACCTGTATCGGGCTTCTAGGATCTTTGATTCTTGAGAATATCTGAACCTGTTTATTACAGGTTTTTTCAGGTGATACAGCAAAACCGATCTGAGGTAGTGTGGTGGTGACAGGGGATTGTGGGTAGAGGGGAGGAGCTAGGAGCTCAGATCTTTATGCTTGGAAAGCTGCCGGTCGGATCAGAGACCCACAGGTTGCAGACAAATGAAGTACCTACTCAGATGGAACGTTATGGTGAGTACATAACTTCTAATTTTTGCTTGCTCTAATCTCTGCATGAATGAGTTGCATTCTCTTGCAGAGGGTTAACCTTAGCTCATTTTCCCCAAAGTTAGTGTTTCTTTGAAAACTAATAAATTTATGCCTAATTTGGTATCGAGGTTTACCTTAAACTATTCATCTCCCTGTTGAACCTAAAAATGAGGGAGAAAATACTCTGTACCTAGATGTCTGCAGACTGGTCTGATGAAGGAAAAGTTCTAGCTTTTCCGAAAGCGCTTATTAAACTGTTTAAGTCTGTTTTTACTTGCTGGCTCAGTTTTTCGCTCGCTACCTGTGGATGTTCTTCGTCTCACATTGCTGCAGTCATAACCTGTGGGTAGTCCTCGGTCGGCCCGAATACCAAAGTTAGGCTGGCGTCGGTCATGGACGCCTGGAGCTGAAGCCAGTACGTAGTAGTACTTAAGCGCATGACCAATGCCATATCCTCAGTCTTTCTTGCCGCGTGGTCCGAAGCAGAAGCAGCGTTTGCAAGTGCCGTTCGGCGTTCTGAAATTTTCAATTATCGAGTTTCAGACCGAAGACCAAGTTGGGCTAAGTACCCCGTTGGGGAAAATTTTTGTCTTTTCTTGCCTCAGTTAATCCGGATGTCAGAAAAAGTTAATTATATTTCTTGTGGGAAACAGATACCTCATAGGGACTATCATTCTCTCTGTATTTCTTGCTTGGGGCCTGAACACGACGTAGTCGGGTGTCGCTTTTGCACTAGATTTAATAAGCGCACCATTAAACTAAGATTAGACTGTGCCAGGCTTGTTTTCGGTAAGCGGTGTAACTACAACATGCCGTCGGATTCTCAGACGCCCGCTACCGCTAAAAAACGTAAAGATAAATCTTTAAGGTCTAACCCGGATGAGTCGTGCGGACGCCGGTTCTATGGAACCTCTGGTTGAATCTGTGGATCCGGCCGAGGTCTCTGCTGAATCCCAGGGGGAACATTTACTTTTGCAGGAGTTGGCCTCTCAGGAGTTAGGCCAGGCCGAGGGTGCTTCTCAGGTATCTGTAGTTCCATCCTTACAAAAGGTTATTAGGCCTTCTACCTCAGTGGCTAAAGGCCATGCTAAGGCTAAACCTGGTCTTACTGGTACTGGCCATAGCCCTAGTTCTTCAGCTTCTGTTCCTAAAAAACATATGTTGAAAATGGCAGAGGATTTGATTACTTTGATCAGGGGATCTTTTCCCCCCAGAGAAGAGGCCTAGGGTGGAGACAGATTTAGAGGGAATGGAGCATTCTTCAGACTACCGAGTCCTCAGCTGAGGATATTCAGGATTACCCTCCCTATTCAGATTCGGATGCAGAGGATTCCTGTCCTTCTGCTTCTCCTCCAGAGGATTTTTCCTTTTCTGAAACTTTACATTCCATGAGGGAACATTTCAAGTGGGAAGGTCAGGATTTTTCAGATTCTCGAAAAAGGCTTAGGGAATTTTTGTTTTTACCACAACATAGGCCTTTGGCTATTCCCCCTGTCTTAGATGTTGTTCAGGATGTTTTTTCTGAAGCTTCACTTAATCCTGATTCTTTACCCCCTGCCCCTGTCAAGCCAGACAGATATTACAGAGTTCCAGAAGCACATAAATAATTGTATGAGTCCTAGAGCTGACCCGGAAACTATTATTCAAGGGCCGAAGGGTGTCAGGGCTTCTGTGGTTAAGAATCCAGTTCCTTTGGATAAAGATTCTAGAGCGTTGGATAGGTGGGGGAAAAAAGTGTACACCTCTTCTACGTTAGCTATGAGGGCTTTAAATTGCCAGTTTCATATGCTGAAGTATCAGAACTTTTTGTTAGGCCAATTGAAATCTAAGGTGGATGCTTTATCTGAGGGTATAGTGTGTAAGGAATTGCAGGAGTTGGTTCATGCTTCAGATAAAGTTGGAAAACATTCTTTGCAGTGTGGTTTCGATGCTCTTCAGGCTTCATCCAGGGTGGCTGCTACTGGTTCAGTTATTCGTAGACATGCCTGGCTTAAGGATCAAAATTTGTCAGAGCATGTTAAAGCTCGGATTTTGGATGCTCCTCTTCAATCTGAAGTTCTTTTTGGTTCTCCTGTGGAGTCAGTTTTGAAAAAGATGGAAGATAAAGCTAAGTCTATGCAGACTGTCAAGGATTTTTTGCAGGTGCAGCCCCCTAAGTTTAGCAGGAATTGGCCTGCTAGAGGATGGTCCTACCCTTCTTCGGATTTTCAGTCTAAGGGCAGGTCTAGACGTGGTAGAGGCAGGGCTCACGCTCAGGGTTCTTTCAGACCTAGGACTTGGAGTTCTCCTGCACAGCCTTCTGGTGAGGGCAGGGGTCAGCCTTTTCGTAAACAGACCCAATGACCTGTATCTTCAGCTGCCAGATCCTTCTTTTCTGGCAGCTCCTCTAGGAGGAAAGTTGGCACTTTTCAAACAAAACTGGCATTTGGTCACCCAGGACAAATGGGTTTTGGAAATAATAAATCAAGGTTACAAGTTTTACTTTCACACTTTTCCTCCTTTCAAAGGCATGCCGGATGTGCCTCCTCAGCAAAGGCGGGAGGCTCAGGAGCAAATTTCTTTGCTTTTACAGATGGGAGCTATCCAGGTGGTACCTCTGTCAGAAGTAGGCCTAGGGTTTTATTCCAGTCTATTCCTAGTGCCAAAGAAAGGAAACACTTGTTTGTCCATTCTCAATACCTACCTAGACATTCCAAAGTTCAAGATGTTAACATTACAACAACTTCTGCCTATGCTAGGCAAAGATCACTGGATGGTAACCCTGGATCTCAGAGGCCTATCTTCACATTCCTATCAGGCCCAGCTGCAGGAGATTCCTGCGATTTCGGGCTGGTACTTCTCATCATCAGTTCTCTGCATTGCCCTTTGGTTTATCTACTGCGCCCAGGGTGTTCACAAAAGTTCTGGCTCCTGTAATAGCTTTCTTCAGACAGAGGGGAATACAAATTTATCCTTATCTGGACGATTGCCTGATTCTTGCTCAAGACAAAGACAAGTTACTTCAACATCTGCAGTATGTAATGGCAGTTTTAAGGTGCCTAGGGTATTCTGTGAACGAAATAAAGTCCAGTCTAGTACCCTCTCAGGACATGTGCTTTCTGGGTGTGAGACTGAATACAGCTTCTCAGATGGCGCTTCTGACCCCGGACAAACAAAGAAATCTTCACCTATACTTCCAGCAGTTATCAGTTCTGTCCAGGCTGACTGCAAGGACAGTCCTTCAAGCCTTGGGGTTCATGGCATCTTGCATTCTAGTACTTCCCAATGCCAAACTGCATATGAGGAAGCTACAATGGTATCTCAAAACTGTATGGACTCGACACTGCCACAATTTGGACACTGTCATTCGGATAATACCTTGCATCCAGAAGGAATTCTTGTGGTGGGCGCAGGAATGTCACCTGAACAAGGGACTCTCTGTGACCCAACCAGAGGAGTCAGATCATAACGACGGATGCCTCGGACTTGGCTTGGGGAGCACACTTCAATGGGAAATGGATTCAAGACACGTGGCCTCCCAGACTACAACATTTGCATATCAACATGAAGGAGATGTTAGCAGTTCAATTTGCCCTGATGGCCTTCAAGGGCCTACTTCAACCAGTACAGGTGTTGATTCAAACAGACAACACAACAGTCATGTGGTACATCAACAAGCAGGGGGGAACCCATTCTTACCCTCTTTGCAGACAAGCAATGATATTGTGGGAAACTGCTCTGAGTTTGCACATCACTCTTCAAGCACGGTTTCTGCCAGGAGCACAGAACTCCCTAGCAGATGTATTGAGCAGACAAATTGTGGACCCCCACGAGTGGAAATTGGATCCTCAGGTATTCCAACAGTTGACAGTGGCTTGGGGAACTCCAGACATAGATCTGTTCGCTTCTCCACTAAATTTCCAACTACCAAAATTTTGCACAAAGATGTTCCACCCAAAAGCTTGGAAAGTGGATGCTCTATCTTTCAGTTGGAACAACCTTCACATCTATGCTTTCCCTCCTCTGCCTCTCCTTCCCAAGGTACTCTTGAAAGTCAGGCGGGACAAGCCTTGCATGATTCTAATAGCACCAGATTGGCCACGTCAGCACTGGTATCCTCTGCTGAGGAGTTTAATTCAGGAGCCTCCTTGGCCTTTGCCACAGATTCCTCACTTGTTGTCCCAGTCAAGCAATCATTTGCTCAATGTCAGGGTGCAATCCCTGCATGTAACAGCCTGGCGTATTCTGATGTCCTTCAAGGATGCATCTGCAGTCCTAACAAATGGGTTGTCCTGCCTCAGGCAGCCCTTCGGTCGGCCGGATTCCAAAGTCTGGGTCTGGCCTCGGCTGATGTCGCACTTCACCCGACGTCATAGCTGCTGTGAATTGGGTATAAAGGCATCAGCCGACGCCATTTTCCTCAGTCTTTCTTGCCACGCGGTGCCCGAAGCAGAAGCTGTTCAAGTGCCGGTCGGTCAGATCCAGAGATTACTACTACCGAAGACTTCTAAAAAGCCAAGTACCCCGTTGGGGGCTCTTTCTTGCCTCAGCCGGTGTCAGAAAAAGTAAATAACTAACTTTTGGGAAACCAATACCTCATAAGGATTTCCACTCTTACTGCCTTCCTTGCTTAGGCCCAGACCACGACGTAGCAGCTTGTCTAGCCTGTGCTTCCTTCAACCGACGGACACTTAGACGTCAGTCGGAGTTTGCAGAGGAATTTTTGTTTTAGAGCCTGTGGGGTCTCGGCTTCCTCAACAGGTTTTAGATGTCATTTTGGAAGCCAGGCGGCCCAGTACTAGAAAAGTTTATGCTGATAAATGGAGGAGATTTTTCTTTGGAGCACAGCAAAGGGCTTTGATGTCTCAGTACCTAATTTGAGTTTTACGCTACAGTACCTTACTGAATTACTAGACAAGGGTTTGTCACTTTCCTCTGAAGGTTCATGCTGCAGCCATTTCTGCTCACTATGATTGTGATCCTCCTTTATTTTCTCATCCTTTGTTTAAGCAATTTCTTAGAGGGGCAAAAAATATAAGACCCCATGAGCTCCTACTCCTTCCTGGGATCTCAGTTTTGTGTTGGAGAAGCTTACTTTACCTCCTTTTGAACCTGCAGCTACGTCTGAGCTGAAGTTGGTCTTGGAAAACTGCTTTTTTGTTGGCCGTTACCTCTGCTAGGAGGGTCTCTGAATTGCAGGCACTCATGGCAGTTGAACCTTTTCTGGTATTCCGTAAGGATAGGGTGTCCTTGCGTACTAACCCTACTTTTATGCCTAAAGTGATTTCTAATGTGGCCTTGAACCAATCTATTCATTTGCCTACTTTTTATGCTGATCCCCAAAATAAGGGGGGAAAAGTCTTGCTTTCTTTGGGACATTCACAGGCAGCTACGTTATTATTTGAACAGAACTAGAGTTCAGGCAGACTCGACAGTTATTTATTTCTTTTGCTCTGGCTTCTCAAGGGAAAGCTGTTTCAAAGCAAAGTATATTTCTAAGTGGATTGGTCATTGTATTGCTTTTTGTTCTCATCATGGGAAGAATGTTCCTGCTGGGATCAGACCTCATTCCACTAGGGCTACTGCCACATCTACTGCCTTTTTGAGGGGGGTAGCTACTAAGGATATTTTGGAAGCAGCTACTTGGAGTTCAGTACACACTTTTACTAAGCATTACCATCTCCCTCTTTATTCCAAGTCTAGGGCTGGGTTTGCCACTGCAGTTTTACAGGGCATGTTAGCAGCTCCTAATGCTTTTTAGTTTGCCAGCCTCCCTTTTCCTTTGCTTTGGGTTTCTACCCACAGGTTATGACTGCAGCAATGCGAGACGAAGAACATAGTACAGTTTTGTACCTACCATAAATGTAGATGTTCGAGGATCCACATTGCTGCAGTCCTATTTTCCCTCCCTCCTTCCCCTCTAGTGTTTGGGGTTGCTGTTTTTTCCTTTGGGATAATTACTTTCTCAATTGTGGTTGTTGGGTATTTACTATTTTGGCTCTGGCCTTTCCTTTTTAAGGCCTTCTGACATCTGGGGCAAGAGACTGAGGATATGGCGTCGGTCATGCGCTTAAGTACTACTACGTACTGACGTCCGCTCCGGGTGTCCATGACCGACGCCAGCCTAACTCTTTGGTATTCGGGCCGACCGAGGACAGCGTACTACCCACAGGTTATGACTGCAGCAATGTGGATCCTCGAACATCTACATTTATGGTAGGTACAAAACTGTACTTTTTTAATAGTTTTTAGTTTTTTTGGTGTTTCAGGTTTTTTTAAAGTTATAAACTAAGTACATGTCTGGGACCAGCTTTGCTAGGACCATTCTGCAGAGACACTTGGAACATCATCCTTTCTCTTCCTAGTCAGCCTGTATGCTAAGGCTACTGCAGCAGTGATCTTTTTGAAGAACTTGGTACAGTTGTCTAAACTTACCGTAACTGTAGATGTTTAAATGATTCCTGCTGTAGCAGCCGCTCCCACTCTCATTTTTGTATAATTTTGTTGCCTGAGTGAAGTTAAATGTGTGTGGGCTAGTGTGGTTGGGTACATGCATGTAAGTAATGTCTTCAGTGCCCGATCCTGTCTTAGTAGTTTGCTTAGTGTGAGTGGACTTGGAAGGCACCCTTAAACTTTGGAAGCTGTCTCGTCTGTTCTATCCTTAGCCAGATAGAACCTGTAATAGTGAAGGCTATTAAGGATTCATCATTAAAGCATCCTCTGTCAAGAGGTTCTTCGTGTTTCACTGTTGCAGTCATTACATTAGGGTTATCTGCTGGCAGGTTGCACTCAGTCGGCCTGAATAACAGTCTTTGGTCCTGCGTCAATTGCTGTCTCCTCTTCCATGACTTCAGGTAGTCAGGGGTATAAAACATGCAGTCTACTCCATTTTAATCCATCTTTCTTGCCGTGCAGTGCCCGGATCAGTTCACAAGTGCCGGTCGGCAGACTCCTGAAATTTTCATTTTTGGGTTTCAGAACCGAAATCTTCAAACTAACGCCAAATACCCCTTTGGGGAAACTTTTTTTCTTGCTCCTTACCGATATCAGTAAAAGTTAATTGCATTACTTGTGGGAAGCAAATACCTCAAGGATTTTCATTTGTACTGTATTCTTTGCCTAGGCCCTGATCGCAACGTGCCTTGCTGTCAGTTTTGTGCTAAATTTAACCAACACACTAAGCGTCTGTATATTTTTGCTTCTAAGTATTTTGGTTCAAGATTTAACTACCTTGAAATATAGTCTGTTAGCAATCCGACTACCGGAGTTTACAAAAACTGCAAGGAAAAAGACCGAGGTCCAAAACCAAAGCTTCTAAGCCAGTAGCCGGTTCACAGATACTCTGAGGTGCTTTCGCAGCCCCTGATGGCCGCTACTTTTGAGTTGCAGGCCTCTACAGAGACCCATTCGGAGTACGGTATGCCCCGATATTCTGCAAGTATTGAACCCCGCGGATCTCTCCCTTGGATGGGTCCAGAGCAGCTGAGCAGGCACCGGCTTCTGAGAGTTTTCAGGCCTCAACACTTGTATATTAAAGCAGATGCCATCAAAAACAAGGCCAAAACCAACTTCTGTGTCTAAACAACTGACGCATGAGCCACGTGCTCAGGCCCCTATGCTTAAACAAATGATGATTTCCGATTGTGTGGAAAATAGTGTTACAGGATTTATTGCATTCAGCTGAACAAGTTGGAAAGCATACTTTGCAATGTGGTTTTGATTCCTTGGAGGCATCTTGCTGGGCCACCGTAACTGGATCTGTGATAAGAAGGCATGCCAGGCTCAAGGAGCAAAATCTGCCTGATGTTAAAGCTAAATTGTTGGATGCCCCTTTACAGCATGACAGTCTGGTAATAAGGCAGAAAAGATTTTAAAGAAAATGGGAGACTAAGCTAAATCTATGCAAAAGATTTCTTGTAAGTGCAGCCACCCAGGTTCAGTAGGCACTGGCCTCCTGTGACCAACAGAGCAGCTCAGGGCAAACCCAGGCACTCCAAAGGCTCCAGATATCCATCACCAGGATCTTACAGGTCAAAGCAATGGGGTGCCTCCACCTCCAAATCAGGAGGTAAAGCACAACCCTACAGTAAACTGTCTCAATGACTTTCCTCTGCCATCCCAGAGTACTTATTTTTTGGCCTCCCCCTTGGGAGGAAAACTAGCACTTTATGCTCATAATTACCCAGGACAAGTGGGTATTACATACAGTATCCCAGGAGTACAGATTTCATTTCCACATGTTGCCAATTCCAAACGGATGGCCAGATCTGCCACCAAACCAGTGGGCAGAGGCCCAGAAACAAGTCGTGTCCCTCATGGATATGGGGGCTATTCAACCAGTACCAGAAAAGGAAAAAGGACAAGGGTTTTATTCAAGACTTTTCCTGGTACCCAGAAAAGACAAATCATGGCGTCCAATTCTGGACTTATCAATTCTAAACATGTTCCTGGACGTTCCAAAATTCAAAATGCTGACTTTACAACAGCTACTGCCTACGCTAGGCAAGAATGCCTGGTTGGTAACCCTAGACTTGGAAGGCATACCTGCATATCCCAATAAGGGACTTTTACAGAAGATACCTCCGCTTCATAGCAGGCTTTTTGCATTACCAATTCTCTGCACTGCCCTTTGTAAGGACCCTGGGCGCAGTAGAGAAGCCAAAGTGCCTGCCAGTATTTGCATTTTGCAGACAAACATTCAAATTTATCCTTACCTGGATGATTCTCATTCAGGCAGAGGACAAGGACACTCCAACATCTGGCATTTGTAAAAATGATTCTAGCATGCCTAGGGTACACCATAAACGAAAAGAAATCACAGTTGGTACCCTCTCAAATTACATTCCTGGATGCAAGCTTGAATACAACTGCCCAGATGGCTTACCTCACGCCAGACAAATTCACTTGACAGCGTACTTCAAACAAGTGGCAACAAAAACCCAGCTGTCTGCAAGACACATTCTGCAGGCTGTGGGGTTCATGGCATCTTGCATTCTGCTAATTCCATATGTGAGACTGCATACGAGGAAACTTCACTGGTATCTAAAAAGCTTATGGAGTCAAACCAAATGCAACTTCATACCAACCAGGAAAGAAATGCTAGCTGTTCAGAATGCTCAGACAGTCTTAAAGGACTTCCTTCATCCAGGAAAACTACTGATAGACTGGCAACACCACAGTTATGTGGTACATAAACGAGCAGGGGGGTACCCACTCCTACCCCCTTTGCAGGCTAGCCATGGCCTTGTGGAACACAGCCTTGACTTACCTAATACATCTTCAAGCTCAATTCCTGCCAGGAAAGCAAAATACTCTGGCAGACTACCTAAGCATAAATCTTATGGACCCGCACAAATGGAAACTGGATCCATAAATCTTCAGCATGTTAACACAAAAATGGGGGAGCCCAGACATAGTTTTGAGGAAAGGCAAATAGATCTATCAGTTGGACAAATTTTGCACAAGAATCACAAAAAAGCATGGAAAGTGGATGCTCTCCTTCTGCTGGAAAAATGTATCATTCTATGCCTTTCTTCCTCTTTCTCTACTCTCCAAGGTCCTACTAAAAGTCGCAGGAAAAACCAAAAAATTATTCTAATTGCTCCGGACTGGCCTCGCCAACACTGGTACCACTTCTAAGGAATAAGTCACACCTTCCTGTGTGGTACTTGCCTCAAATACCTCACCTATTGTCTCAGCAGAGCTATCAAATTCTGCGCACTCACCTCCAAACTCTGAATCTGCTGCATGGCTAATCAACTAATTTCAACAAGCACATATCTCAGTAAACCTGTGATGGATGTCCTTTTGGAGGCCGGAAGGCCTAGTACTAGAAAATCTTATGCTGATAAATGGAGGAGATTCTGTGCTTTGGACCAAGCACAAAGAATAGACGCAGCAAAGCCCAATATTGCTCAGATTTTGCAATACTTAACTGAGATGCTTCACAAAGGCCTATCTTTTTCTGCAATAAAAATCCATGCCTCTGCCATCTCGGCTCATTACAGCAGAGCCTCCTCTCTTTTCTCATCCTCTGCTAAGAAAAAGTATCTCTGAGGGGCCATAAATTTAAGGCCTCCCAGGAGAGAGCCAACTCCTGCATGGGACCTCAATTTTGTGCTGGAAAAACTTGCCCTACCTCCTTTTGAACCAGCAGCTACTGCGGCTATGAAATTCCTTTCTTGGAAGACTGCCTTTCTTTTGGCAGTCACTTCAGCTAGAAGGGTTGCAGAACTACAGGCTCTCATGGCAGTGGAGCCTTTCATTTATTTTTTACCTGGACAGGGTGGCCCTCAGGACCAATCTTTTATGCCTAGGATGGCATCCACTGTGGCTCTTAACCAGGCATTCAACTGCCAACTTCACAAACCCGCAGAACAAGGGGGAGCGGATTCTGCATTCATTGGATGTACACAGACAACTAAGATTCTACTTAAACAGAACAAAATCTCTAAAAGTCTGAACAACTACTGGTGGCATTTGCTGCAGGGTCAGAGGGGAGGGCTATATCAAAGCAGACTATTTCTAAATGGATAAGCCATTGCATTCGTTTCTTACACTTGCACCATGGGGATCGGATCCCATTCCACCAGGGCTGCCTCTACTTCTGCAGCCTTTCGAGGGGTCCCTACCAGAGACATTCTAGAAGCTGCTACTTGGAGCTCATTTCGTATGTTCACAAAGCATTACCATTTACCTTTCTTTTCTAAATCCAGGCAGGCTTTGCCACTGCAGTTCTGCAAGGCCTTATAGCTGCTCCTAATGCGGTTTAGTTCCATCCTCCCATCCATAGCTTTGGGATTCTACCCAAATGTAATGACTAACAGTGAAACACGAAGAACATAGTACAGTTGTGTACACTTACCATAAATGTAGATGTTAGTGTATTCACTGTTGCAGTCCGGATTACCCACCCGCCAGCCCCCTTAGGCACCAGACATCTGACAAGAAAAACTGATTAAAATGGCGTTGGCTGCAAGTTTTATACCCCTGACGTCTTGGAAGAGGAGACTACAACTGACGCAGGACCCAAGACTTTGTTTTTCAGGCCGACTGAGGGCAACCTGCCAGCAGATTACCCTAATGTAATGACAGCAACAGTGAATACACTCTCTAACATCTACATTTATGGTAAGTGTACACAACAGTACTTTTACTTAGCTGTGCTTTACTACTCTTCTACTCTTTTCTTTCTAAGTTTTTGCCAGTCACACCCAAGGTCATTTATTTAAAAAAAAAAAAAAGCTCTCTGCAGTGCATTGACTATCTGGGCAGTTATGCTAAACCTCTTTACCAGATGTAGAACTGAATGTTGTGTCCAACTCCCTCTCTCCTTTGGGGGGTGGGGGCAATGTTGCCAAAAGTATGTTCTCTTTAATAACCGGCGGCTGTGTTCTCATGATTACTGAATTTCATTTACTTTGTTTCTTGTTTTGGTATGTGCTGAAGATTTTTGCATTTTTCATTATTCGTTCAGGTTCATTGGTTGCTATTATGCATGCAGTCCCAGAGGCCGTTGAGGAGCTTTACGGTTATTTCTAAATTACCCCAGTGCACCGTTTGGTTAACTATTATCCAGCCATAGTTTCGCACATACCTGCAGTCTTTATCTTCTGGGATGACAAGATAGCTTCCTGCTCTCCAAATCCAATTTGCTGGATAGTCTTTCATTTTTCCTGTTTGCAAACTGTAGCTGTCCACAGACTTATGATGGTAGTACTTGTAGTCTTCCCCATCATCACTTTGATACAGAGTTGCATCTTTCATGCACTAGTTTGCTGGGTGTCTGTTTTTTTTTTTTTTTTTTAAGTAAATGCTAATGCTGCATCCTGGTTGAATGCAGTATGTTAATTTATTAATTATGCATGGTTTGCATTCACATGCATTGTTTTGGGAAAATAACTTTTGCTCTAATATTTAGCATTAGTGTCCAACTGTAATCTGCAGTGGTTCAAAAATCAGAAGTTTGCAGGATACATACTACGGCTTGCAAGGTGTAAGATTCAGTGACATTAGACAAAATCCGAGACGGTTGAATTATGATCTTTGTGCTGTACGTGATATTGCTTGTGTGACCATGAAATACCAGCATTCACATTTTCACATAAGGAAAGCAGAATGGTTAGGGGTTTGAAGACCTGATTCTCCAATAGTGTGCAACTAACCTTAAAACAGGCTACTTTGATTTTTGTCTTGCAATTTGTTCTGAGCGACAGTTTGCAGAGGGAGTGGAGAGAATAAAATTGCTCTATGGAGCAGTTTACGGACTGCTGTAGCCTTCATCCTCTGCACTTGCTGCAAGATTTTCTTTCAGAAAATGGCATGTTGTCCTGTGCATGGTTAAGTCTTGGACACATCTCTGTACTACCGTATCCTAGGACCTGATGTTTATTTACTTGTTAGTATTTGTTTTCTGGAGTAAAGCACTGCATAGACTTCTTTCAGACTCAGCCCAAGAGTAGTATCTGGTTAAGTCTCTTGCCCAGTCGCACAGAGGCTGAGGGACTTGAACATTATGCCACTGGACCACAGGAAGCGGTTTAATAGCTCAATTCTTTATCTACCCGATGTAATCATAATTGCCATGTTACAAAATTGCTAAATGTACTTTGTATGTGATGTACACATTTTGTTAATTTGGGTGTTCTGATAGAAAAGAAAACTTCTGACTTGATGCCTGTTAGCTTAGGAAACTCCGACAGTTGCTCAATGGAATTTATTCTCTAGTATTGCATGGTGTACAATGTGCAACTTGCTGAATGTTGTTGTGGAATGATCAGCCATTTGTGGTTTTCGGGGATTTATCTACAGAATTTAATTTTAAATGTAGAATACTGACTATGCATCTGTTTTGCAGTGAAATTGAGCAGAATGCAGTTACTGCAGCAGAGGAACCTGCTGAAGCCAAAACGACTGAAGTGCCAGAAGGAGATGCTGAGAACAAGTAAGGTTTTTTTTTTTTTTGCCAGTTCTGTGAATTATGGTAATTTGTGCACAGATTTGGTAGGCAAATTTGTGAAAGCTCAATTTATTTAAACTCTCATCTTAAAAGAATTGTTCACATTGTTGAGAGTACACTCAGTACAGTATATTAGTCTTTTAATTTTTTTTTTTTTTTTTGTTTACGATCCCTACAGAAATGCTTTTTTTTCCTTCAGGTAGACCTGATCTGCTTTTAAGAGACCTGGAATAATCCTGTTTTTATACTTCAGCCAGTAATTTCAGATTATTTCTGTTGGCAGGAGAAGCTTTCTTAGGCTGTAAGTGCAATTTTAAGTTCAGCCTGTCCAGGCATTACAACTGATGGCCAAAGATGCCTCATATCCACAGCACAGTGAGGACTCTACCTAACTGGAGCTCTTACCTTGTCCTATAAAGCAGTGCTGTTAACTAACTATAGATCTTACTGCTAAATCACATGGACAGCTTGTCCATATTGTGCCCAATAATCTCTAACTGCCTAGCTAAAGGGAAATATCAGGGTTGGTCTTACTCTGCCTTGCAGTCTGCCAAGATCTACTAGTCATTAAAGGCTTCAACCTTTGTAGCACCCTAGGGGGAAATAGAGTCTGTTTTTTGAGCCCAATGATTTTCCTACACCAGAGTTTCAAGAGGTGAATTTACAACTTCTGGACACTTGTAGGTTACTGCCAAACTTTTTTAGCATAATGCCTTGAGGACTGCCATAGTCTGATAGGTTATTATGATCATCGTGCATACAGCTGCAGTCATAACAGATGGGTTTTCCTGCCGTCAGGCGTGTCCTCGGTTGGCCGAATTCCAAAGTCTAGGTCTGGCGTCGGATGTAGTCGCTTCTTCCCTGACAGTGCGACAGGGGTATAAAAGAACCAGCCAACGCCATTTTCTTCAGTCTTGCTGCGCGGTGCCCGAAGCAGAAGCAGTTTGCAAGTGCCGGTTGGCCAGCTCCTGAGATTATGAATAATTTTCAGCCGAAGTCTTCTTGAAAGCTAAGTACCCCGTTGGAAACTTTTCTTGCCTCTGACAGATGTCAGACAGTTAATTGCATTTCATGTGGGAAGCAAATACCGCATAAGTATTTTCATTCACTCTGCATTCCTTGCTTAGGCCCAGACCACGACGTCTTGGCCTGTCGTTATTGTGCTACATTCGACAGATGCACACAAGCGTGAGGCAGAGTTCGCCCAACACTATTTTGGCAAAAAGTTTAATTACATTGTCGTCGGATATTCCGACTCCAGATGTCCTTCAAGGATACATCTGCAGTCCTAACAAATGGGTTGTCCTGTCGTCAGGCAGCCCTTCGGTCGGCCGGATTCCAAAGTCTGGGTCTGGCCTCGGCTGGTGTCGCACTTCACCCGACGTCATAGCTGCAGTTATTCGGGTATAAAGGCATCAGCCGACGCCATTTTCCTCAGTCTTTCTTGCGCGTGGCGCAAGCAGAAGCTGTTCGCAAGTGCCGGTCGGTCAGAACCAGAGATTACTACTACCGAATACTACTTCGAAGACTTCTAAAAAGCTAAGTACCCCGTTGGGGACTTTCTTGCCTCAGCCGATGTCAGAAAAAGTGAATAACTGTAACTTGTGGGAAACAAATACCTCATAAAGATTTCCACTCTTAATGCTTACCTTGTTTAGGCCCAGACCACGACGTAGCAGCTTGTCTAGCCTGTGCTTCTTTTAACCGACTGACGCTTAGACGTCGGTCGGAATTTGCGGAGCAGTTTTTCGGCTCAGATTTTGCTTATATTATGCCGTCGGATCCTCAGACTTCACAAATATCCAAAAAACGCAAGGAAAAGGACCGACACTCGCGGTCCGCGGTTTCGGCCGAAACCGCGGTTAAGCCAACCGCGAGTGTCTCTGTTTCGGCTGAAACCGAGCAAGCGGTTCTTCAGCCGAAAGCATGCCTTCTACCGAGGCTCCTTCTAACCTCGTGGTATCTGCTTCTGAAATCCAACCTGCTGTTGCGATTTCTCAGGAATTATCTGACACTATTCCCTTGGATACTTATACTCCTGCACGTGGAGCTGCTAGGCCTCCTGCAGCCATGTCCATTAAGGCCTTTGCCAGGGCTAAAGCAGCTAAAGCTACCAAAACTGTGCCTGCTAAGACCCCCTCTCAACAGGCCCAGTTCCCAAATGCTTTCTCTGGCAGAGGATCTTATTTCTTTAATCCGGGGATCCCAACCTCATCCAGACAGGGCCTCTCATCCACCTCCAGAGAAGAGGCCTAGAGTAGAGCCCCCTGAGCCAGTGTCCACAGATGATTCCTCCGATTCAGATAATACAGACCCTCCAGAGGCTCCTTATTCCCCTTACGAAGACTCTGATGCTGAAGAGTCCATCCCTTCTGCCTCTCCACCTGAGGAATTTTCCTTTGGGGAAACCTTGCATGCCATGAGGGAACAATTTCAGTGGCAGGGCCAAGATTTTTCAGACTCCAGGAAAAGGCTTAGAACCTTTTTGCATTTACCACAACATAGGCCTTTAGCTATACCTCCAGTTCTGTCTGTTGTGGATGATGCATTTAATGATGCTTGTACTGCTCCTGATTCTTTACCTGAGGCCCCTGCTAAGCCCGATAGGTTCTACAGGGTCCCGGACACGCATCACCATTTATACAAGACTCCTTTTGCAGATCCCGAGACCATCTCCCAGGGACCTAAGGCTGTAGCATCTACCTCTGCTAAAAACCCCCTCCCCTCTGAAAGGGAATCCAGGTCCTTAGAGAGATGGGGTAAAGTTTACACTTCTGCTACTTTGTCAGCTAGGGCCTTGAACTGTCAATTTCATGTGATACAATATCAAGAATATATGCTAGACCAGTTAACTAAAAAACTGTTCTCTGAGCCATTTGATAAGAAGTATGTTCAGGAAATGGTACATAACATTCAGCAAGTTAGTAGCCATTCTTTGAAATGCGGCTTTGATGCACAGGAGGCTTCCTTTAGATCAGCCATGACTGGCACAGTTATCAGAAGGCATGCATGGTTGAAAGAGCAGGCCTTACCGGACCATGTCAAATCAAAACTATTAGATGCTCCCATGGACAAGGCCAGTTTATTTGGTTCTCCTGCGCAACAAGTACTTAAGAAGATGGAGGAGAAGGCAAAATCTGTACAAACAGTGAAAGATTTCTTACAGGTCCAACCTCCAAGGTTTAGCAGGAATTGGCCCTCCAAAAATTGGTCCTTTCCAGACTCCTCTAAAGCACAGAGAGGCAGGAATAGGCGGTCAAGAGGCAGAAACCAATCCAGGGGTGCCTACAGGGACGCCAGTGGCAGGGTAATAACCAGCGAGGCACAGACGCAGCCACCACCACTGCAACAGGACAATCACAGTGACTTGGCTCTGGCACCGCCTACCAGGGAACAGCTAGAAGCACCCTTAGTCGGAAAGCTAGCTTTATTTTCAAAGAACTGGCATTATATCACAAGGGACAAGTGGATTTTGCAAACTATAGACCAAGGTTACAGGTTTCATTTCCATACTCTACCAGGAAAAAGAGGAATGCCAAACCTACCACCAAATCAAAAGGCAGAAGCTCTAAAACAAATATCTCAGTTATTAAGGATGAGAGCTGTGGAAAAGGTACCATCTATGGAACAAGGAAAGGGATTTTACTCAAGACTCTTCCTAGTACCAAGAAAAGAGAGCAAATGGAGGCCTATTCTCGACCTGTCCGCTTTAAACACATTCCTCATTGTTCCAAAATTCAAAATGCTGACTCTACAGCAGCTTCTTCCCATGCTGGGCAAAGGAGTCTTGGCTGGTAACTCTAGATCTCAAGGAGGCATACCTGCACGTCACCATACGACCAATTTGCAGAAGATACCTCAGATTTCTTGCAGGATCAGAGCATTATCAATTCTCAGCATTGCCCTTTGGCTTATCTACTGCGCCCAGAGTGTTCACGAAATGCCTGGCATCAGTAATTGCTCATTGCAGGCTTCAGGGAATCCAAATTTACCCCTACCTGGACGACTGCCTGATACAAGCGGACAACATAAACAAGCTAGCAGAAGACCTACAAAAAGTCATTTACCTGCTACATGCCCTGGGATATACAGTCGGCATTAACAAAGCAGAACCATCTAACAGCAAGAAAAGTACTGCAAGCCCTGGGCTTCATGGCATCCTGCATAATATTGGTACCTCATGCCAGACTGCATATGAGAAAGCTACAGTGGTACCTAAAAAAATTATGGTCTCAACACAAGCACAGCCTAGAAACCAAAATTCCAATAATCCCATGCCTGAAGCAAGAGTTCCTATGGTGGGCTCAGGCCTGCCAAACACAGGATTGCCCTTCTACAGCATTCAACCAAGCCAAACCATCACGTCGGATGCCTCAGACCTCGGTTGGGGGGCCCACATGCTGGACAAGTGCATACAAGGCTTATGGACTCGAGACCAGCTGCACCTGCACACAAATCTAAAGGAAATGCTGGCAGTAAAATTGGCAATCCAGACATTCAGACCATTTCTCTGAGAAGGTCCGTTGATAAGGACAGACAACACCACAGTGATGTGGTACATCAACAAACAGGGAGGCACACATTCATACCCTCTATGCCGGATGGCACTGGACCTATGGAATGTGGCTCTGAGCTACAACATTCAGTTACAAGCAATTTTTGTACCAGGAAAAGAAAACATCCTAGCAGACATATTAAGCAGGACTACCACATATGCCCACGAATGGATGCTGCATCCGGACATCTTCAAAGCCATTACAAGAAAATGGGGACTCCCAGAAATAGACTTATTTGCATCCCCACGGAATCACCAGCTAAAGAAATTCTGCACAAGGACGTACCACCCACTTGCTTGGAAGGTGGACTCCCTATCTTTCAGTTGGAAAAACCTGACAGCATATGCATTCCCACCACTTCCTTTGATGCACAAGGTGCTATTGAAGATCAAAGAGGACCGTCCACGGATCATTCTGATAGCTCCAGACTGGCCAAGGCAACACTGGTACCCATTACTAAGGAGCATGTCTCGGGAACAAATATGGACACTACCCCTGGTTCCATTACTATTAACACAGAACAACTACAACATCCTGCATCCAAACCTGAAAACTCTGCAGCTGACTGCCTGGAACATTGCATAAGATCAATTAACCCAAATTTATCTCAAAGGGTTAAAGACCTCATCCTGGAGGCTCGCAGACCCTTAACAAGAAAAAATTATGCAGCAAAATGGAAAAGATATCACATTTGGAGTACTGCAAAGGGGGAAGATGTCTCACTGGTAAACATAGCCAACATCCTGGAATATTTGGCGGAGCTTTTCCACTCAGGCCTGTCCTACTCTTCCATCAAGATACATGCATCAGCTATTTCAGCAGAATACAGCTTGGATCCTCCTGTCTTCTCACACCCTTTGCTCAGGCAGTTTCTGAGGGGAATTAAAAATGTAAAACCTCCAAGGAAACCACCATTGCCAGCATGGGACTTGAACTTTGTGCTAGAAAAATTGACACTTCCTCCTTTCGAACCAGCAGCAACAGCAGAGTTACAATACTTATGGAAGACTGCTTTCCTGCTGGCAATCACTTCAGCAAGAAGGGTTTCTGAACTACAGGCATTAATGGCAGTGCAACCCTTCCTGATTTTCCATCAAGATAGTGTCCATGAGAACAAATCCTACATTTATGCCTAAGGTGGTATCCAGAGTATCTTTAAATCAGGCTAACCACCTACCTACATTCTTCCCCAACCCACAGAACAGGGGAGAAAGACTGTTGCATACCATGGATGTACATAGACAGTTACGCTACTACCTGGACAGGACAAAGGTCAATAGAAAAACTGACCCGCTACTGGTAGCATATGCAACAGGAAGGGAAGGAAAAGCAATTTCAAAACGGACAATCTCCAAGTGGATAGGAAATTGCATTAGATTTTGTTACTCTTACCATGGAAAGAAAACTCCAGAGAACATCAGGCCTCACTCTACAAGGGCTACAGCCACTACCACAGCTTTCTTACGAGGAGTGGCTACCAAGGACATTATAGAGGCTGCTACTTGGACCTCCGTGCATACATTTGCCAAGCATTATAATTTACCTTTATACTCTAGATCCCGAGCAGGTTTTGCCTCTGCTGTTTTGCAAGGGATCCTAACTACACCATAATCTTTCCTTTTACCTCCTCCCCTAGTTTGGCTATGGTATTCTACCCATTTGTTAGGACTGCAGATGCATCCTTGAAGGACATAGTACAGTTTTGTACCTACCATAAATGTAGATGTCCGATAGGAATGCATCTGCAGTCAGGATTACCCACCCGCCTTCCCCTCTGTGGTACTCCTAGGGTATTTGCCCATCTTATAGCTAGCTGGGGGGGGGGTCTATTATGGTGTATTTGTTTGTATATATGTACATACATGCTTAATTTTTGTGTTTGCTCTCTATCATTTGGAAACATTGGCATTTATCCAAATTTAGCCTTCCAAGAGGGCACCTGGCATCTGGGGCAAGAAACAGAAGAAAATGGCGTCGGCTGATGCCTTTATACCCGAATAACTGCAGCTATGACGTCGGGTGAAGTGCGACACCAGCCGAGGCCAGACCCAGACTTTGGAATCCGGCTGACCGAAGGGCTGCCTGACGACAGGACAACCCATTTGTTAGGACTGCAGATGCATTCCTATCGGACATCTACATTTATGGTAGGTACAAAACTGTACTTTTTGAGTAAAAAGGCAAAGATAAGGACCGTCATATGAGGTCCGCGACTTCTACCGACACCACGCTAAAGCCGACTACAGGCGCTCCGGTTCTCAGCGAGGTGCCTACGCAGCCCCTGACTACCGATGACACTTCATTGGCGGTGTCTTCTGTGCCAGAGGTCACAGGCTCTTCGGCCCACACCCAGACTACAGATACCGAAGCCACTCTTGGCGGGGGAAACTCAGTTTAGACAGGCCTGCCACCTCTCAAGGTGTCTTCAGGCCGCCTTCATTTTCCATCAAGGCTTTCACCAAGTCTAAAGCAGCCATGAATACTAAAAGACAAGTTCCACAGGGCCCCTCTCAAGGCCCCATGCCTAAAAAGCAGATGCTCAAAATGGCTGAGGAGTTGATTACTCTTATCAGGGGTTCTCAACCCCCCTCGGACAAAAGGCCCAGAGTGGAGGAAGAATACCCTTCCTCTGACCAGGCCTCCATTACTTCAGAACATTCTGAAGACCAGGAACATTCATACTCCCCTTTTGAAGATTCTGATGCAGAGGAGTCCATTCCCTCTGTCCCCCCCCCCCCCCAGGATTACTCTTTTGGGGAAACCCTACATACCTTGAGGGAACACTTCCACTGGGAAGGCCAAGAGTACTCAGACTCCAAGAAAAGGCTTAGGAATTTCCTCTTGCTCCCTCAGCACAGGCCTCTGGCTATACCTCCTGTTTTAGACATACTAGATGTGTATTCGGAGGCCAGCCTCAACCCAGATTCCTTACCTCCATCTCCAGTCAAGCCTGACTGGTATTACCGGGTTCCTGATTCACACCAATTCCTATACAAAAGCCATGCAGCTGACCCAGAAACTATTTCACAGGGTCCCAAGGGAATTAAGGCCTCCACTGCTAAAAATCCATTACCTTCAGAGAGAGTGATTCCAGAGCTTTAGAAAGGTGGGGTGAAAAGGTACACACCTCGGCCACCTTAACCATGAGGGCATTAAACTATCAGTTCCATATGTTAAAGTACCAACAGTTTCTGTGATCACAGTTGAAAAGCAAAATGTCACAACCTGAACAACCAGACTTGAAGGAGTTGCAGGATTTGTTGCATAGTGCAGAGCAAGTGGGTAAACATACCTTGCAATGTGGTTTTGATGCTTTAGAGGCCTCATGTAGAGCTGCTGTTACAGGATCAGTCATATGTAGACATGCTTGGCTCAAAGAGCAAACCTTACCAGATCATGTCAAAGCTAAATTACTAGATGCACCTCTTCAAAAAGATGTATTGTTTGGTGTTAAAGCTGAGGAGGTATTAAAGAAAATGGAGGAAAAGGCAAAATCGGTGAGATTTCCTACAGGTACAACCTCCACGTTTCAGTAGAAATTGGCCTTCAAAAAATTTGTCCTTTCCAGCCACGGACAGACCCCAAAGAGGGTAGATACAGGCGCCCTAGGGGTAGAGGGCAATCTCAAGCCTCATTTAGAGGCAGACAATGGCAAGCACCTACACAGAGGTGGTGAGGATAGTTCACAGCCATTCAGAAAGCAGAACCAATGACTTTCCCCTTTGCATGCCAAGCAAAGCTCAAATGGCAGCACCTTTAGGCGGAAAACTGGCATTTTCGAAAAATTTGCATATTGTCACAAAAGGCAAATGGATCCTGGACATTAGACAGAGGCTACAGATTCCACTTTCACACCCTTCCAAAAAGGCATGCCAAACCTGCCACACAAAGGGCAGAGGCACAAAAACAAATTTTAGATCTCATGGACATGAAAGCTATTAGAGGTACCTGCACAAGAAACAGGGTCAAGGTTTTTATTCCAGACTATTCCTGGTACCAAGGAAGGGCAAAGATTGGAGACCTATTTTGGACCTATCCATCCTAAACACATTTTTACTCGTGCCAAAATTCTAGATGCTCACATTACAGCAGCTTCTTCCCATGCAGGACAAGGAGTCTTGGCTGGTAACATTGGACCTCAAGGAGGCATACCTGCGTGTCCCAATCAGACAAGATTGCAGAAGATGCCTCAGATTTCTTGCAGGTTCAACCCATTATCAAGTCTCTGCATTGCCCTTTGGATTATCTACTGCGCCCAGAGTGTTCACGAAATGCCTGGCATCAGTAATTGCCTACTGCAGACTTCAAGGGATACAAATATACCCATAGATACAAATATACCCATATTTGGACGACTGCCTGATCCAAGCGGACAGCAAGCACATACTTCTGAAACATCTGGCGTTTGTAAAAATGTTGTTGAATTCTCTGGGATACACAGTCAACAAAAAGAAATCAAAGCTAATACCCTCTCAAACAATTTTCCTGCGTGCCAGCTTGAATACAAATACCCAGATGGCCTACCTCACACCCGAGAAACAAGGGCAACTAACTCAATACTTCAGAAAACTGGCAACCTTCACCAGGCTAACTGCAAGGAAATTCCTGTAGGCTCTGGGATTCATGGCATCTTGCATCTTGCTAATCCCATGTGCAAAGCTGCATATGAGGAAACTTCAATGGTACCTAAAAAAAACCTATGGTCTCAACACAGCCACAGTTTGGAAACAATTATACCACTGATTCCATGTCTTCAAAAGGAATTTCTGTGGTGGGCTCAAGCATGCCAAAGAAACACAGGTCTCCCATTCTGCAAGCCTCAAGCAAATCATCACAACAGACTCCTCTGACTACGCCTGGGGGGCGCACATGACAGATCGGTACATTCAGGGCAAATGGTCCCAAAAAGAAAAGCACCTACACATCAATCAAAAGGAAATGCTAGCAGTAATAAATGCTATTATGGCTTTCAAGGGCCTACTGCATTCAGGCCAGCTATTGAAAAGGACAGACAACACCACAGTGATGTGGTACATAAACAAGCAGGGAGGAACCCATTCATATCCCCTATGCAGGCTAGCCATGTCTCTTTGGAACATGGCTCTGGAATTACAAATCTAACTTCAAGCACAGTACCTGCCAGGCAAGGAAAACACGCTGGCAGACAACCTAAGCAGAAATATGACAGATCCACACGAATGGAAGTTGCATCCTCAAGTTTTTACAAAGATAATTCAAGCATGGGGAAGGCCAGACAGATCTCTTTGCCACCCACAGAAGGCCAGACATAGATCTTTGCCACCCACAGAAATCACCAATTGACAAAGTTCTGCTCAAGGACCTTTCATCCACAGGCCTGGAAAGTGGACGCACTCTTTCAGTTGGACAACAATGACAGTTTATGCCTTTTCACCTCTTCCTCTGCTGCCCAAAGTTCTATTAAAAACCAGAGCAGACAGACCAAAGATGATTCTCATTGCTCCAGACTGGCCAAGACAACACTGGTACCCACTCCTGAGGAGCCTGACGCATTCCCCACCATGAATCCTGCCTCTAATGCCTCTTCTACTGACTCAGCACAACTTCAAAACTCTTCAGTCAGCTGAAAACACTCAATCTAGCCGCATGGAAGATTCCTTAAATTCACAACGGACCATATTCTCCAAGGAGGTGCAGGATGTCATTTTGGAGGCCAGAAGGCCTTCTACTAGAAAAGCCTACTCTGCAAAATGGAAACTTTTGTGCCTGGAATCAGAAAAAGGGTCAGAATCCTGGAATACTGAATTTACCTCAAATATTACAGTACCTAGCTGAGATGCTAAGCAGTGGACTTTCTCCTCCATCAAAATCCATGCCTCAGCCATTTCTGCAGAATACAACACTGATCCTCCTTTATTCTCACCCCCTCTTAAGACAGTTCCTCAGAGGGGCTAAGAATATAAAACCCCCAAGGAAACGACCAGTACCTGCTTGGGACCTCAATTTCATTATAGAAAAACTGACCTTGCCTCCTTTTGAGCCAGCTGCTTCAACAGAACTGCAATATTTGTCCTGGAAAACAGACTTCCTTCTGGCTTTCACCTCAGCTCGCAGGGTTTTGGAACTACAAGCCCTCATGGCTGTGCAGCATTTCATTTTCCATCAGGACAGAGATGTCCTTCATGGATGCATCTGCAGTCATAACAACTGGGTTGTCCTGTCGTCAGGCAGCCCTTCGGTCGGCCGGATTCCAAAGTCCGGGTCCGGCTTCGGCTGATGTCGCACTTCACCCGACGTCATCTCTGCTGGTCTTCGGGTATAAAGGCATCAGCAGACGCCATTTTCCTCAGTCTTTCTTGCCGCGTGGCGCCCGAAGCAGAAGCTGTTCGCAAGTGCCGGTCGGTCAGATCCAGAGATTAGTACTACCGAATACTACTTCGAAGACTTCTAAAAGCTAAGTACCCCGTTGGGGACTCTTTCTTGCCTCAGCCGATGTCAGAAAAAGTCAATAACTTGTGGGAAACAAATACCTCATAAAGATTTCCACTCTTACTGTTTGCCTTGTTTAGGCCCAGACCACGACGTAGCAGCCTGTTCGGCCTGTGCTTCATTCAACTGACGAACGCTTAGGCGTCGGTCGGAGTTTGCTGAACATTTTTTCGGCTCAGATTTTGCGTACATTATGCCGTCGGATCCTCCGACCACCCAAATTGTTAAAAAACGCAAAGAAAAAGACCGACACTCGGGGTCCGCGGTTTCGGCCGAAACCACGGTTAAGCAAACCGCGAGTGTCTCTGTTTCGGCCGAAACCGAGAAAACTGATCAAAGTACAGCCGAATCAAAGACTACTACTGAGGTTCCTGCTACTTTACTGGAATCGGCCTCAGAAATTTTACCTACTACAGTGGCTACTAGTGACTTATCAGACACCATCCCTTTGGATGTCTCTACCCCAGCACGTGGTGCTGCTAGGCCTCCTGCAGCCATGTCTATTAAGGCCTTTGCCAGGGCTAAAGCAGCCAAATCTACTAAATCTGTGCCTGTTAAACCCCCCTCAACCAGGCCCACTTCTAGTTCACAAATGCTTACTCTGGCAGAAGATTTAATGTCCTTAATTAGGGGATCTCAAGCTCACCCAGACAGGGCCTCTCAGCCCCCAGAAAAGAGACCTAGAGCAGAGCCCCCCGAGCCTGTGTCCTCTGATTCTGCGGATGACTCGGATATTACAGACCAGCCAGAGGCTCCTTTCTCCAATTATGAAGACTCAGATGCTGAAGAATCCATTCCAGCTGCTTCTCCACCAGAAGAATTCTCCTTTGGGGAAACCTTACATGCCATGAGAGAATTCCAATGGCAGGAACAGGATTTCTCAGATTCCAGAAAGACTTAGGACTTTTCTGCACCTACCACAACACAGGCCCTTAGCTATACCTCCTGTCCTCTCTGTTGTGGACGATGCATTTAATGATGTCTGCACTGCACCAGATTCCTTACCTCCAGCCCCTGCCAAACCAGATAGATTTTACAGGGTGCCAGACACTCATCATCACCTATACAAGGCCCCACTTGCAGACCCCGAAACTATATCCCAGGGACCTAAGGCAGTAGCTTCGACCACAGCAAAAAACCCTATTCCTTCTGAAAGGGAAGCCAGGTCTTTAGACAGATGGGGCAAAAAAGTTTACACCTCTGCTACTCTCTCAGCCAGAGCTTTAAACTGTCAGTTTCACATGATACAATACCAAGAGTTTATGCTTGATCAGTTAACTAAAATGCTATCCTCTGACTCTATAGATAAGAAATATGTATTAGAAATGGTAAATAACATACAACAGGTTAGTAATCATTCCTTAAAATGTGGCTATGATGCACTGGAGGCTTCATTTAGATCAGCCATGACTGGCACAGTGATGAGAAGACATGCATGGCTGAAGGAACAGGTCTTACCGGATCATGTTAAAGCTAAGTTATTAGATGCTCCTATGGATAAGGCCAGTTTGTTTGGTACACCTGCCCAGCAGGTAATGAAGAAAATGGAAGAAAAGGCAAAATCTGTACAAACGGTTAAAGATTTCTTACAGGTTCAGCCCCCAAGGTTTAGCAGGAACTGGCCTGCCAAAAATTGGTCCTTTCCTGACTCCACAAGATCCCAAAGGGGCAGGAATAGACGTTCCAGAGGCAGAAATCAATCCAGAGGGGGTGCCTACAGAGGACGACAGTGGCAAGGTAATAGAGGCACAGACACAGCCACTACCACTACAACAGGACAATCACAGTGACTTGATTCTAACTCCGCCTACCAGGGAACAAATAGCAGCACCATTAGGCGGAAAATTAACCTTATTTTCGAAAAACTGGCACTATATCACAAAAGACAAGTGGATTTTGCAAACCATAGACCAAGGTTACCGGTTCCACTTCCACACTTTACCAGTCAAAAGAGGAATGCCAAACCTGCCTCCAAACCAAAAAACAGAAGCTCTACAGCAGATAATGCAATTAACAAAGATGAGAGCTGTGGAAAGAGTACCAATAACAGAGCAAGGCAAAGGATTCTACTCCAGACTATTCCTAGTTCCAAGAAAGGAAAAAGTTGGAGACCTATTCTCGACCTGTCCACCTTAAACACATACATCATTGTCCCAAAATTCAAAATGCTGACCCTACAGCAACTTCTTCCCATGCTGGGCAAGGAGTGTTGGCTGGTAACTCTAGATCTCAAGGAGGCATACCTGCACGTCCCCATTCGACCAATTTGCAGAAGATACCTCAGATTTCTTGCAGGATCAGAGCACTATCAATTCTCAGCATTGCCCTTTGGCTTATCTACTGCGCCCAGAGTATTCACAAAATGCCTGGCATCAGTAATCGCCCACTGCAGACTACAGGGAATCCAAATCTATCCATACCTGGACGACTGCCTGCTACAAGGGGACAACAGATTTACAAAGGATCATTTACTTGCTACAAGCACTGGGATACACAGTCAATTTACAAAAGTCAAGGCTGATATCATCCCAAACAAGGACATTCTTGGGCGCGGAATTGGACACAGTAAAACAAATGGCATTCCTAACTGCAGAAAAACAAAAAGAACTACCTCTTTACTTCTTGGCACTAACAAAACAGAACAAGCTAACAGCAAGAAAAGTTCTGCAGGCCTTGGGTTTTATGGCATCATGCATAATCTTGGTTCCACATGCCAGACTGCATATGAGAAAACTACAGTGGTATCTAAAGAATCTATGGTCCCAACACAGGCACAGCCTAGAAGCAGAAATTCCACTAATCCCATGCCTAAAACAGGAGTTCCTATGGTGGGCTCAAGCATGCCAGTCAAACCCAGGCCTACCCTTTCACAACTATCAAGCAAGCCAAACCATCACAACAGACGCCTCAGACCTAGGATGGGGGGCTCGCATGCTGGACAAATGCGTACAAGGATTGTGGACGCAGGACCAGCTTCACTTGCACATCAACCTAAAAGAAATGCTGGCAGTAAAACTGGCAATACAAAAATTCAGACCATTTCTCAAAGAAGGCCATTTGATGTATCAACACCACAGTCATGTGGTACATCAACAAACAGGGAGGCACTCATTCATACCCCCTATGCAGAATGACTTTGGACCTTTGGAACCTGGCACTCAGCTACAACATCCAGTTACAGGCAATA
Organism: Protopterus annectens; assembly: GCF_019279795.1. Lineage (NCBI taxonomy): Eukaryota > Metazoa > Chordata > Ceratodontiformes > Protopteridae > Protopterus > Protopterus annectens. The sequence goes on from NC_056751.1 coordinate 151,153,056, forward strand.
TTTGTACCAGGAAAGGAGAATACTCTAGCAGACATGTTAAGCAGAACCACCTCGGATGCTCACGAATGGATGCTACACCCGGACATCTTCAAGACCATCTCAAAGAAATGGGGAATGCCACAGATAGATCTATTCGCTTCCCCTCTCAATCACCAGCTCAAAAAATTGTGCACAAGGACATTCCATCCACTTGCATGGAAAGTGGATTCGCTCTCCTTCAGCTGGAAAGGTCTGACAGCATATGCATTCCCACCTCTTCCCTTGATACACAAGGTATTACTAAAAATCAAGGAGGAACGTCCAAGGATAATCCTGATAGCTCCGAACTGGCCAAGACAACACTGGTACCCATTACTGAGGAGCATGTCTCGGGACAAAATGTGGTCAATACCCCTGATGCCTTTGATGTTAACTCAGAACAACTACAACATCATGCATCCAAACCTAAAAACGTTGCAACTGACTGCATGGAACATCACATAGCAGCAATTAATCCAGATCTTTCACAAAGGGTTAGACATTATCCTTGAAGCCCGCAGACCTTCAACAAGAAGGAACTATGCAGGAAAATGGAAAAGGTTTGTCATTTGGAGTGCTGAAAGAGGAAAAGATGTGTCTAATATAGATATTGCCAACATTCTGGAGTACTTGGCAGAGCTTCTACATACAGGCCTGTCCTATTCCTCCATCAAGATACATGCATCAGCTATTTCAGCAGAATACAGCCTTGATCCACCTGTCTTTTCACATCCTCTACTCAGGCAGTTCCTCAGAGGGATCAAGAATGTAAAACCTCCTAGGAAGCCACCATTGCCAGCTTGGGATTTGAACTTTGTGCTAGAAAAGTTGACACTCGCACCTTTTGAACCAGCAGCAACAGCAGACCTACAGCATCTGTCATGGAAAACTGCTTTCCTACTGGCAATAACCTCTGCAAGGAGAGTTTCTGAGCTTCAGGCCCTAATGGCAGTACAACCCTTCCTAATCTTCCACCAAGATAGTGTCCATGAGGACTAATCCTACATTTATGCCTAAGGTGGTATCCAGAGTGTCTTTAAACCAGGCAATCCACCTACCTACCTTCTTCCCCAACCCACAAAACAGAGGGGAAAGAATGCTGCATACCTTGGATGTACATAGACAACTACGCTACTACCTGGACAGAACAAAAAGTAACAGAAAAACTGACCAGCTTTTTGTAGCCTATGCAACAGGAAGGGAAGGAAAAGCAATTTCCAAACAGACAATCTCCAAATGGATAGGAAATTGCATACGATTCTGTTACTCCTTCCATGGAAAACCAATCCCACAGAACATAAGGCCTCATTCTACAAGGGCAACAGCCACTACCACAGCCTTTTTACGAGGAGTGGCAACAAAGGACATTATTGAGGCGGCTACTTGGACCTCCGTGCATACATTTGCCAAGCATTATAATTTACCTCTGTATTCCAGATCCCGAGCAGGGTTTGCCACTGCTGTACTGCAAGGGATCCTAACCACACCATAATCTATTCTTCCTCCTCCCCTAGTTGGCTATGGTATTCTACCCAGTTGTTATGACTGCAGATGCATCCATGAAGGACATAGTACAGTTTTGTACCTACCATAAATGTAGATGTCCGAACTGGATAGCATCTGCAGTCAGGATTACCCTCCCTCCCTTCCCCTCTGTGGTACTCCTAGGGTATTTACCCTCCTAATAGCTAGCTGGTGGGGGGAGTCTCTTATGGTGTATTTGTTTGTATATATGTACATACATGCTTATTTTTTGTGTTTGCCTTCTATCTTTTTGGAAACATTGGCATTTACCCAAAATTTAGCCTTCCAAAAGGGCAACTGGCATCTGGGGCAAGAAACACTGAGGAAAATGGCGTCGGCTGATGCCTTTATACCCGAAGACCAGCAGAGATGACGTCGGGTGAAGTGCGACATCAGCCGAAGCCAGACCCGGACTTTGGAATCCGGCCGACCGAAGGGCTGCCTGACGACAGGACAACCCAGTTATGACTGCAGATGCTATCCAGTACGGACATCTACATTTATGGTAGGTACAAAACTGTACTTTTCCTTACGAACCAATCCTTCCTTTATGCCAAAGGTAGTGTCCAGGGTAGCCTTGAATCAGGCTATCCACTTACCTACCTTTTACCCTAATCCTCAAAACAAAGGGGAGAGACTACTACATTCCTTGGACATTTACAGACAGTTGCGTTATTTGGACAGAACAAAGCCTTTCAGAAAATCAGAGCAACTCTTTGTGTCCTGTGCTATAGGAGCTCAAGGGAAGCCCATTTCCAAACGGACAATCTCAAAATGGATAGCCCACTGCATACGCTTTTGTTACTCTTTTTTCATGGTAAAACTGTGCCTGCAGGCATCAGATCTCACTCCACAAGGGCCACAGCTACCTCTGCAGCTTTCCTCAGGGGGGCTCCTACCAAAGATATTTTGGAAGCAGCCACTTTGAGTTCTGTACATACTTTCTCCAAGCACGATCACCTACCATTATACTCCAAATCTAGAGCAGGCTTTGCCACTGCAGTCTTGCAGGGCATCCTGGCTCCTAGTTCCACCTAGTGCCTACCACCCGTTTTTTAGCTTTGGGATTCTACCCATCTGTTATGACTGCAGCTGTATGCACAATTAACATAGTACAGTTTTGTACCTACCATAAATGTAGATGTTAGAGTGCTAATACAGCTGCAGTCCAGGTTTCCTTCCCTCCTTCCCCTCTTGGGACAGGCCTAATGGCTAACAACTCATACAACCTGATTCGGGTATTCTTTTTTGGTGTATTTGCTTGCAACTACTGTTTTTTGATATTGCATTATTACATAAATTTATGTATTGCCTTCCTTCTGGAGGCACCTGACATCTGGGGCAAGAAAAACTGAAGAAAATGGCGTCTGCTGGTTCTTTTATACTCCTGTCGCACTGACGTCAGGGAAGAAGCGACAACATCCGATGCTGGACCTAGACTTGAATTGCCGATCAGGGACTCCGCTGACGGCAGGAAAACCCATCTGTTATGACTGCAGCTGTATTGGCACTCTAACATCTACATTTATGGTAGGTACAAAACTGTACATGTCCTTCAAGGATGCATCTGCAGTCCTTACAAATGGGTTGTCCTGTCGTCAGGCAGCCCTTCGGTCGGCCGGATTCCAAAGTCTGGGTCTGGCTTTGGCTGGTGTCGCACTTCACCCGATGTCATCTCTGCTGGTCTTCGGGTATAAAGGCATCAGCCGACGCCATTTTCCCCAGTCTTTCTTGCTGCGTGGCGCCCGAAGCAGAAGCTGTTCAAGTGCCGGTCGGTCAGATCCAGAGATTACTACTACCGAATACTACTTCGAAGACTTCTAAAAAGCTAAGTACCCCATTGGGGACTTTCTCTTGCCTCAGCCGATGTCAGAAAAAGTGAATAACTGTTTAACTTGTGGGAAACAAATACCTCATAAAGATTTCCACTCTTACTGCTTACCTTGTTTAGGCCCAGACCACGACGTAGCAGCTTGTTTAGCCTGTGCTTCCTTCAACCGACGAACGCTTAGGCGTCGGTCGGAGTTTGCTGAACAGTTTTTCGGCTCAGATTTTGCATACATTATGTAGTCGGATCCTCAGACTACTCAAATTGTTAAACGCAAAGAAAGGACACTTTCATGGTCGCGGTTTCGGCCGAAACCACGGTTAAGCAAGCCGCGAGTGTCTGTTTCGGCCGAAACCGAGAAAACTGTTCAATCTTCAGCCGAATCCATGACTACTACCGAGGCCCCTTCTAGCCTAGTTGAATCGGCCTCTGAAGTTTTTAATGTGGTTTCTCTAGAATTATCGGACACCATCCCTTTGGATGTCTCTACCCTGCTAGGCCTCCTGCAGCCATGTCTATAAAGGCCTTTGCCAGGGCTAAAGCAGCCAAAACTGCCAAGTCTGTGCCTGTTAAGCCCCCCTCTCACAGGCCCAGTTCCAATTCCCAAATGCTTACTCTGGCAGAGGATCTCATCTCTTTAATAAGAGGATCCCAAGCTCACCCAGACAGGGCCTCTCAACCTCCAGAAAAGAGACCTAGAGCAGAGCCCCCTGAGCCAGTGTCCTCAGATGACTCTTCTGACGATAGACAATACAGACCATCCTGAGGCTCCTTTTTCTACTTATGAAGATTCCGATGCTGAAGAATCTATTCCTTCTGCCTCTCCACCAGAGGAATTTTCCTTTGGGGAAACCTTACATGCCATGAGAGAGCAATTCCAATGGCAGGGACAAGATTTCTCAGATCAAGAAAAAGGCTTAGAACCTTTTTACACTTACCGCAACATAGGCCCTTAGCTATACCCCCAGATGTCCTTCATGGATGCATCTGCAGTCATAACAAGTGGGTTGTCCTGTCGTCAGGCAGCCCTGCAGTCGGCCGGATTCCAAAGTCCGGGTCCGGCTTCGGCTGATGTCGCACTCCACCCGACGTCATCTCTGTTGGTCTTCGGGTATAAAAGCATCAGCCGACGCCATTTTCCTCAGTCTTTCTTGCGTGGCGCCAAGCAGAAGCTGTTCGCAAGTGCCGGTCGGTCGGATCCAGAGATTACTTCTACCGAATACTACAAGACTTCTAAAGCTAAGTACCCGCTGGGGACTCTCTTGCCTCAGCCGATGTCAGAAAAAGCTAACAATTGTTTAACCTGTGGGAAACAAATACCTCATAAAGATTTCCACTCTTACTGTCTGCCTTGTTTAGGCCCAGCCCACGACGTAGCAGCCTGTTCGGCCTGTACCTCTTTCAACCGACGAACGCTTAGGCGTCGGTCGGAGTTTGCAGAACAGTTTTTCGGTTCTGATTTTGCGTACATTATGCCGCCGGAGCCACCGACTACCCAATCTACCAAAAAACGCAAAGATAAAGACCGACACTGGGTCCGCGGTTTTGGCCGAAACCACGGTAAAGCAAATCAGTGTCTCGGTTTCGGCCGAAACCGAGAAAACTGATCAAAGTACAGCTGAACCTATTCTTACAACTGAGGCCCCTGCTACAACTCTTGAATCGACCTCAGAAATTTTACCCACTACGGTGGTTGACTTATCAGACACCATCCCCTTGGATGTCTCTACCCCAGCACGTGGTGCTGCTAGGCCTCCAGCAGCCATGTCCATTAAGGCCTTCGCCAGGGCTAAAGCAGCCAAGACTACTAAAACTGTGCCTGTTAAACCCCCCACATCCAGGCCCTCTTCTAGTTCTCAAATGCTTTTTTTGGCAGAAGATTTAATTTCTTTAGAGGATCTCAATCTCACCCAGACAGGGCCTCTCAGCCCCCAGAGAAGAGAGGGAGGGCAGAGCCGCCTGAGCCAGTGTCTTCTGATGATTCTGCTGATGAATCAGACATAACTGACCAGCCAGAGGCTCCCTTCTCCAATTTTGAAGATTCTGATGCTGAAGAATCCATTCCAGCTGCTTCCCCACCAGAAGAATTCTCTTTTGGGGAAACCTTGCATGCCATGAGAACAGTTCCAATGGCAGCAACAGGATTTTTCAGACTCCAGAAAAGACTTAGGACCTTTCTGCACCTCCCACAGCACAGGCCCTTAGCTATACCTCCTGTTCTCTCTGTGGTGGATGATGCTTTCAATGATGTTTGCTCCGCTCCAGATTCTTTACCCCCAGCCCCTGCCAAACCAGACAGATTTTACAGGGTGCCAGATACTCATCACCACCTTTACAAGGCCCCACTTGCAGACCCAGAAACTATATCCCAGGGTCCCAAGGCAGTAGCGACCACAGCTAAAACCCTATTCCTTCTGAAAGGGAAGCAAGGTCATTAGACAGATGGGGTAAAAAGGTCTACACTTCACCTACTCTCTCAGCTAGAGCTTTAAACTGTCAGTTTCACATGATACAATACCAGGAGTTTATGCTTGATCAGTTAACTAAAAAACTAACCACTGATGAATCTCTTGATAAGAAATATGTATTAGAGATGGTAAATAACATACAACAGGTTAGCAACCATTCCTTAAAATGTGGCTATGATGCACTGGAGGCTTTATTTAGATCAGCCATGACAGGCACAGTGATAAGAAGACATGCATGGCTAAAGGAACAAGCTTTACCGGATCATGTTAAAGCTAAGTTGCTAGATGCTCCTATGGACAAGACAAGTTTGTTTGGTACACCTGCCCAGCAGGTTATGAAGAAAATGGAAGAAAAGGCAAAATCTGTTCAAACTGTTAAAGATTTCTTGCAGGTTCAACCCCCAAGGTTTAGCAGGAACTGGCCTGCCAAAATTGGTCCTTTCCTGACTCCACAAAATTTCAAAGGGGCAGGAATAGACGTTCCAGAGGCAGAAACCAATCCAGAGGAGGTGCCTACAGAGGACGACAGTGGCAAGGTAACAACAGAGGCACAGACACAGCCACTGCCACTACATCAGCACAACCACAGTGACTTAATCCTAAATCCGCCTACCAGGAACAAATAGCAGCTCCTCTAGGCGGAAAGTTAACCTTATTTTCAAAGAACTGGCACTACATAACAAAAGACAAGTGGATTTTACAAACCATAGATCAAGGTTACCGGTTTCACTTCCACACTTTACCAGTCAAAGAGGAATGCCAAATCTACCTCCAAATCAAAACAGAGGCTCTACCAGATAATGGAGTTAGCAAACATGAAAGCTGTGGAAAGAGTGCCAACAGCAGAACAAGGAAAGGGGTTCTATTCCAGACTATTCCTAGTTCCAAGAAAGGAAAAAAGTTGGAGACCAATTCTCGACCTGTCCACCTTAAATACATACATCATTGTCCCAAAATTCAAAATGCTGACCCTACAGCAACTTCTTCCCATGCTGGGTAAGGAGTCTTGGCTGGTAACTCTAGATCTCAAGGAGGCATACCTGCACGCCCCCATTCGACCAATCTGCACAAGATACCTCAGATTTCTTGCAGGATCAGAGCACTATCAATTCCCACCATTGCCCTTTGGCTTATCTACTGCTCAGAGTATTCACAAAATGCTTGGCATCAGTAACGCCATTGCAGACTACAGGAATTCAAATTTACCCATACCTGGACGACTGCCTGCTACAAGGGGACAACAAAAGCAAGCTGACAACAGATTTACAAAGGGTCATTTACTTGCTACAAGGACTGGGATACACAGTCAATTTACAAAAGTCAAGGCTGATACCATCCCAAACAAGGACATTCTTGGGCGCGGAATTGGACACAATACAACAAATGGCATTCCTGACTACAGAAAAACAAAAAGAACTTCCTCTTTACTTCTTGGCACTAACAAGACTGAACAAGTTAACAGCAAGAAAAGTTCTGCAGGCCTTGGGCTTCATGGCATCATGCATAATCTTGGTCCCATTTGCCAGACTACATATGAGGAAACTACAGTGGTACCTAAAGAATTTATGGTCCCAACAGACACAGTCTAGAAACAGAAATCCCACTAATTCCATGCTTAAAACAGGAGTTCCTATGGTGGGCTCAGGCATGCCAGTCAAACCCAGGCCTACCCTTTCGCAGATGTCAACCAAGCCAGACCATCACAACAGACGCTTCAGACCTAGGATGGGGGGCCCACATGCTGGACAAATGCGTGCAAGGATTGTGGACACAGGATCAACTTCACCTGCACATCAATCTAAAAGAAATGCTGGCAGTAAAACTGGCAATCCAAAAGTTCAAACCATTTCTCAGAGGGCCAGTTGATAAGGACAGACAACACCACAGTCATGTGGTACATCAACAAACAGGGAGGCACTCATTCATACCCCTATGCAGAATGACCTTGGAGCTGTGGACCCTGGCACTCAGCTACAACATTCAGTTACAGGCAATATTTGTACCGGGAAAGACAGTACTCTAGCAGACATATTAAGCAGAACCACTTCGATGCCCACGAATGGAAGCTGCACCCGGACATCTTCAAGACCATCTCAAAGAAATGGGGAATGCCACAGATAGACCTATTCGCATCACCTCTCAATCACCAGCTCAAAAAATTCTGCACAAGGGCATTCCACCCACTAGCATGGAAAGTGGACTCACTCTCCTTCAACTGGAAAGGCCTAACAGCATATGCATTCCCACCTCTTCCTTTGATACACAAGGTACTACTAAAAATCAAGGAAGAACGTCCAAGGATAATCCTGATAGCTCCAAACTGGCTAAGACAACACTGGTACCCACTACTGAAGAGCATGTCTCGGAACAATATGTGGCCAATCCCCCTGATGCCTTTGATGTTAACTCAGAACAACTACAGCATCATACATCCAAACCTAAAAACGCTGCAACTGACTGCATGGAACATCACATAGCAGCAGCTAATCCAGAACTTTCCCAAAGAGTTAAAGACATTATTCTTGAAGCACGCAGACCTTCAACAAGAAGGAACTATGCTGGAAAATGGAAAAGGTTTGTCATTTGGAGTACGGAAAGAGGAAAAGATGCGTCAAACATAGATATGCCTAACATTCTGGAGTATCTGGCCGAACTTCTTCATTCAGGCCTGTCCTACTCCTCCATCAAGATACATGCATCAGCTATTTCAGCAGAATACAGCTTTGATCCACCTGTTTTTTCGCACCCTTTGCTCAAGCAGTTCCTCAGAGGAATCAAGAATGTAAAACCTCCAAGGAAACCACCGTTACCAGCTTGGGATTTAAACTTTGTGCTAGAAAAGTTGACACTATCACCCTTTGAACCAGCAGCAACAGCAGACCTACAACACCTGTCATGGAAAACTGCTTTCCTACTGGCAATTACTTCAGCAAGGAGGGTTTCAGAACTATAGGCCTTAATGGCAGTGCAACCCTTCCTAATCTTCCACCAAGATAGTGTCCATGAGAACTAATCCTACATTTATGCCCAAGGTGGTATCCAGAGTGTCTTTAAACCAGGCAATCCACCTACCTACCTTCTTTCCCAACCCACAAAACAGAGGGGAAAGAATACTGCATACCTTGGATGTACATAGACAGCTACGCTACTACTTGGACAGAACAAAAAATAGCAGAAAGACTGACCAACTTTTTGTAGCCTATGCAACAGGAAGGGAAGGATAAGCTATTTCCAAACAGACAATCTCCAAATGGATAGGAAATTGCATACGATACTGTTACTCCTTCCATGGAAAACCAATTCCACAGAACATAAGACCTCATTCTACAAGGGCAACAGCCACTACCACAGCCTTCTTACGAGGAGTGGCAACCAAAGACATTATTGAGGCGGCTACTTGGACCTCCGTGCATACATTTGCCAAGCATTATAATTTGCTTCTATATTCCAGATCCCGAGCAGGGTTTGCCACTGCTGTACTGCAAGGGATCATAAACACACCATAATCTACTTTTATCCTCCTCCCCTAGTTGGCTATGGTATTCTACCCACTTGTTCTGACTGCACAAGCATCCATGAAGGACATAGTACAGTTTTGTACCTACCATAAATGTAGATGTCCGAACTGGATAGCATCTGCAGTCAGGATTACCCTCCCTCCTTCCCCTCTGTGGTACTCCTAGGGTGTTTACCCTCCTAATAGCTAGCTGTTGGGGGGAGTCTTTTATGGTGTATTTGTTTGTATATATGTACATACATGCTTATTGTGTTTACCTCTATTTGGAAACATTGGCATCTATCCAAATTTTAGCCTGCAAGAGGGCTACTGGCATCTGGGGCGAGAAACACTGAGGAAAATGGCGTCGGCTGATGCTTTTATACCCGAAGACCAACAGAGATGACGTCGGGTGGAGTGCGACATCAGCCGGACCCGGACTTTGGAATCCGGCCGACTGCAGGGCTGCCTGACGACAGGACAACCCACTTGTTATGACTGCAGATGCTATCCAGTTCGGACATCTACATTTATGGTAGGTACAAAACTGTACTTTCTTCCTGTTGTGGATGATGCATTTAATGATGCTTGCACTGCTCCAGATACCTTACCTCCAGCCCCTGCTAAGCCCGATAGGTTTTACAGGGTACCGGACACTCATCACCACTTATACAAGGCTCCTCTTGCAGATCCTGAGACTATCTCCCAGGGGCCTAAGGCAGTAGCTTCGACCTCAGCGAAAAACCCTCTCCCTTCTGAAAGGGAATCCAGGTCCTTAGAGATGGGGTAAAAAAGTATACACCTCTGCTACTCTCTCAGCTAGAGCTTTGAACTGTCAGTTTCATATGATCCAATACCAAGAGTTTATGCTTGATCAGTTAACTAAGAAACTGTCCTCTGATTCCTTAGATAAGAAATATGTTCTAGAAATGGTGAATAACATTCAGCAGGTTAGTAACCATTCTTTAAAATGTGGCTATGATGCACTGGAGGCTTCATTTAGATCAGCCATGACTGGCACAGTTATAAGAAGGCATGCATGGTTGAAAGAACAGGTCTTGCCGGATCATGTTAAAGCAAAGCTATTAGATGCTCCTATGGATAAGGTCAGTCTATTTGGTTCACCTGCCCAACAAGTAAGGAAGAAAATGGAAGAGAAGGCAAAATCTGTACAAACAGTTAAAGATTTCTTACAGGTTCAACCCCCAAGGTTTAGCAGGAACTGGCCTTCCAAAAATTGGTTCTTTCCAGACTCCTCTAAATCTCAGAGGCAGGAATAGGCGTTCCAGAGGCAGAAATCAATCCAGAGTAGGTGCCTACAGGGGACGCCAGTGGCAAGGCAATAATCAACGAGGCACAGATACCACTGCCACAGCTACAGGACAATCACAGTGACTTGGCTCTGACACCGCCTACCAGGGAACAAATAGCAGCACCCTTAGGCGGAAAGTTAGCCTTATTTTCAAAAAACTGGCACTATATCACAAGAGACAAGTGGATTTTGCAAACTATAGACCAAGGCTACAGGTTTCATTTCCACACCTTACCAGTAAAAAGAGGAATGCCAAACCTACCACCAAATCAAAAGACAGAAGCTCTAAAACAACTCCATTAACAAAGATGAGAGCTGTGGAAAGGGTACCACCTACAGAACAGGGCAAGGGATTTTACTCCAGACTCTTCCTAGTACCAAGAAAAGAGAAGAGTTGGAGACCTATTCTCGACCTGTCCGCTTTAAACACATTCATCATTGTTGCAACTTCTTCCCATGCTGGGCAAGGAGTGTTGGCTGGTAACTCTAGATCTCAAGGAGGCATACCTGCACGTCCCCATACGACCAAATTGCAGAAGATACCTCAGATTTCTTGCAGGATCAGAGCATTATCAATTCTCAGCATTGCCCTTTGGCTTATCTACTGCGCCCAGAGTGTTCACGAAATGCCTGGCATCAGTAATCGCTCATTGCAGACTACAGGGAATCTAAATTTATCCATGCCTGGACGACTGCCTGATACATGCGGACAACAAAAGCAAGCTGACACAAGACTTACAAAGAGTCATTTGCTTACTACAAGCCCTGGGATACACAGTCAATTTAAAAAAGTCAAGACTGATACCATCCCAAACAAGAACATTCTTGGGTGCAGAATTGGACACAGTAAAACAGATGGCATTCCTAACAGCAGAAAAACAAGAACAACTTCCTCCTTACTTCTTGGCATTAACAAAGCAGAACAAACAGCAAGGAAAGTACTGCAGGCCTTGGGCTTCATGGCATCCTGCATAATCCTGGTCCCCCATGCCAGACTGCATATGAGAAAACTACAGTGGTACCTAAAGAATTTATGGTCTCAACACAGGCACAGCTTAGAAACCGAAATACCACTAATCCCATGCCTGAAACAAGAGTTTCTATGGTGGGCTCAGGCATGCCAGTCAAACCCAGGTTTTTCCTTACACAACATTCAAGCAAGCCAAACCATCACAACGGACGCCTCAGACCTCGGTTGGTGGGTCCACATGCCGGACAAGTGCATTCAAGGCTTATGGACTCCAGATCAGCTGCACCTGCACATAAATCAAAAAGAAATGCTGGCAGTAAAACTAGCAATCCAGAATTTCAGACCATTCCTCAAAGAAGGCCAGTTGATAAGGACAGACAACACCACAGTCATGTGGTGCATCAACAAACAGGGAGGCACTCATTCATACCCCCTATGCCGAATGGCTCTGGATCTATGGAATATGGCTCTGAGCTACAACCTTCAGTTACAGGCAATATTTGTACCCGGAAAAGAAAACATCCTAGCAGACATGTTAAGCAGAACTACCTCGGATGCTCACGAATGGATGCTACACCCGGACATCTTCAAGGCCATCACAAAGAAATGGGGAATGCCACAAATAGACCTATTCGCATCCCCACTCAATCACCAGCTCAAATTCTGCACAAGGACATACCACCCACTTGCTTGGAAGGTGGACTCTCTATCCTTCAGTTGGAAAGGCCTGACAGCATATGCATTTCCACCTCTTCCTTTGATGCACAAGGTACTACTGAAAATCAAAGAGGAACGTCCAAGGATAATTCTGATAGCTCCAAATTGGCCAAGGCAACATTGGTATCCATTGCTGAGGAGCATATCTCGGGGGGGGGGGGGGGGATGTGGACAACTACCCCTGAGTCCTTTGATAACTCAGACTACAACATCCTGCATCCAAGCCTGAAAACTCTGCAACTGACTGCCTGGAACATTACATAAGAGCAACTAACCCAGATTTATCCCAAAGGGTTAAAGACATTATCCTTGAGGTGCGCAGACCTTCAACAAGAAGGAACTATGCAGGAAAATGGAAAAGGTTTGTCATGTGGAGTACTGAAAGAGGGAAAGATGTGTCAAAGGTAGATATTGCCAACATCCTGGAGTATTTGGCAGAGCTTCTCCATACAGGCCTGTCCTATTCCTCCATCAAGATACATGCATCAGCTGTTTCTGCAGAATACAGCTTCGATCCCCCTGTCTTCTCACATCATTTACTCAGGCAGTTCCTGTGAGGAATTAAGAATGTAAAACCTCCGAGGAAACCACCATTACCAGCATGGGACTTGAACTTTGTGCTAGAAAAATTGACACTCCCTCCATTCGAACCAGCAGCAACAGCAGATCTTCAACACCTATCCTGGAAAACTGCTTTCCTACTGGCAATTACTTCAGCAAGAAGGGTTTCAGAATTACAGGCTTTAATGGCAGTACAACCCTTCCTAATCTTCCATCAAGATAGAGTATCCATGAGAACTAATCCTACATTTATGCCTAAGGTGGTATCCAGAGTGTCTCTAAACCAGGCAATCCACCTACCTACCTTCTTTCCCAATCCACAGAACAGGGGGGGAAGACTGCTGCATACCTTGGATGTACATAGACAGTTGCGCTACTACCTGGACAGAACCAAGGACAATAGAAAAACTGACCAGCTTCTAGTAGCTTATGCAACAGGAAGGGAAGGAAAAGCAATTTCCAAACAAACAATCTCCAAGTGGATAGGAAATTGCATAAGATTCTGTTACTCCTACCATGGAAAGCAAATTCCACAGAATTTAAGGCCTCATTCTACAAGGGCTACAGCCACTACCACAGCTTTCTTACGAGGAGTGGCTACCAAGGACATTATTGAGGCTGCTACTTGGACCTCCGTGCATACATTTGCCAAGCATTATAACTTACCTCTATACTCTAGATCCCGAGCAGGGTTTGCCACTGCTTTTTTGCAAGGGATCCTAACTACACCATAATTCTTCTTCCTCCTCCCCTAGTTTGGCTGTGGTATTCTACCCATTTGTAAGGACTGCAGATGCATCCTTGAAGGACAGTACAGTTTTGTACCTACCATAAATGTAGATGTCCGAACAGGATAGCATCTGCAGTCAGGATTACCCACCCTCCTTCCCCTCTGTGGTACTCCTAGGGTATTTGCCCACCTAATAGCTAGCTGGGGGGGGATCTCTTATGGTGTATTTGTTTGTATATATGTACATACATGCTTATTTTTTGTTTGCCTTCTACATTTTTGGAAACATTGGCATTTACCCCAAAATTTTAGCTATCCAAGAGGGCAACTGGCATCTGGGGCAAGAAACACTGAGGAAAATGGCGTCGGCTGATGCCTTTATACCCGAAGACCAGCAGAGATTACGTCGGGTGAAGTGCGACATCAGCTGAAGCCGGACCCAGACTTTGGAATCCGGCCGACCGAAGGGCTGCCTGACGACAGGACAACCCATTTGTTATGACTGCAGATGCTACAGTTCGGACATCTACATTTATGGTAGGTACAAAACTGTACTTTTTATGGAATTCACTGCGGCGCCTTCGCAGACCTCTACTGAGATCCTTTGAGTCATTATGCCGCAGAAGTCCAACTTCGTCTTCCGAACCTTTGGTCGTTTCTGCCTTGGTTGGGTCCAGAGCTGCGATGCAGGCACCGGCTTTGGAGGAGGTTTTTCGCACTACTGAATCTAGACAAACATTCGGCTTCTCCAGCTGCAGTTTCTCTCAGACCGATGGATACTTGGGCCTAGAGGCAAGGCCACTCCTAGGAAAACTACCTCTTGCCACAATTTTACTCCTGCTCCACCACCCCAAGCTCAAATGCTTGAAATGGCAGAGGATCTTGCCACCCTTATCAGGGGTAGTCAGGCCACACCTTCTAAAAAGAAGAGACCTTTCTCATGAAATACTGACAGACCAGGATTCTGAGGAATCTGTTCAGATTTTGAAGAGGAACAACCACGTCTGGCTGCTTGAGGATTTAGATGCAGAGGAATCCATTCCTTCTCCCCACCAGAAGATCTTTCCTTTAGTGAAGCTCTTCACACCCTCAGGGAACACTTCCACTGGGAATCCCAGGACTTCCCTCAGTCTAAGAAAAGACTTGAGTTTCTAAACCTGCCCCAGCACAGACCCTTGGCCATCCTTCCAATCTTACAGGTGATTGATGTTTTCCATGAATCCAGCTCAACTCCTGATACCCTCCCACCTCCTCCCAGAAAACCTGACCGGTATTGGTGTACCGGATTCTCACAAATACCTTTATAGAAATCCTGGTGCATGCCTGGAGGTCATTACACGGGGACCAAATGGAGCTAAGGCTAGTTCTGCAAAGAATCCTGTTCCTTCTGACAAGACTCCAGAGCTCTGGACAGATGGGGTAAAAGTGTACACCTCTATCAGCACACTCGACTGTCAGTTCCACATGTTAAAATATCAACACACTTTGGAACTAAAACAAAATTTCAACCTTTCCTGACTGCCAATTCGAAAGAGATGGCAGATGTACTGCACTCTACTTGTCAAGTGGCTAAGCACTCATTACACTGTGAATATGATGCCCTAGACACCTCAAGCAGGGCAGCAGTGTCAGGATCTGTTATTAGGGGAGACGTGCATGGTTGAAGAAACAATCTCTCCTTGATTATGTCCTATCTAAATTACTTGATGCACCCTTGGATAAGAACTGCTTGTTTGGAGTAAAAGCAGAAGAGGTGCTTAAAAAGATGGAAGACCAGGCAAATTCTGTGCAAACTAAAAGATTTCCTTCAGGTACAATCTTTTTTAGGATCAGCAGGAGTTTTCCCTCAAAACACTGGTCCTTTCCTACACCTAGCAGACAGGGGGAAGGTAAGCCCCGCAGGGGCAGAGACCACCCAGACTCATCCCAGGGACAGCAGAGAACCGAACAGTGGACCACTTCCACTCCAAAGGCAGAGTTCCAAGCCATCCCTCTGGCAGAAACTTTCAGTGACCCCCCCCCCCCTCTCCCCTCTTTTGACTCACCAAAAATTAGGAGGAAGGCTCTCTCCCTCTGCAAAGACAATTGGCTTTCTGTAACAAAGGACCAATGGGTCTTAAAGATCATTTTTCAGGAATACAAGTTCTCCTTCAACAAACTCCCAATTCCAAGAGGGTACCCAGACTGGTCTCCAAATCAGTGGGCAGAGGCATTGAAACCAGACCCAACTCATATCCCAAGGGGCAGTAGAACCTGTCCCCTCAGATCAGACAGGTAAAGGCTTTTATTCCAGACTATTCCTTCTTCCCAGAAGAGGGCACTTGGCACCCATCCTGGATCTATCCATTCTGAGCACCTTCCTGGTGGTTCCCAAATTCATAATGCTAACTTTGCAGCAGCTGCTGCCTATCCTGACAAAAAAAATGCCTGGTTAGTTGCCCTAGGTCTAAAATTCCTACCTCCACATCCCCATAAGGAAATCCTGCAGGAAATTCCTTCACTTCAGAGCAGTCTCACAACACTTTCACTTTTCTGCGCTACCCCTTGGGCTCTACGGCTCCCTGGGTATTCACCAAATACTTATCCCCAGCCATAGCCTTTAGCAGACTGTACAAATTTACCTTTGTCTGGACGACTGCCTCATTCAGGCATATTGCAAAGAAAAGCTCCTCAAGGACCTCCTGTTTCTTTTAAAACCCTTAAATACCTTAGGGTATACCATCAGCAAGAAGAAATTAAAGCAAACACCCTCCAGTAAGATCTATTTCTTGGTAGCACTGCTGGTGACATCCCAAATGGCCTTCCTATCGCCAGAAAAGCATAACTTCCGTTTTTCTATTTTACCCAGCTGGCTTCCAGAAGTCACCTCACTGCGAAGAAGTTCCTGCAAGCCTTGGGGTACATGGCATCTTGCATCCTAATTCCTCTGGCCAGGCTTCACATGAAAAAGTCTCAGTGGTACCTAAAGAACCTTTGTGTCGGCACTCAACTTCCAGACCTCTCTACCTCTGATCCCCTGTATAAGGGCAGAGTTTCTCTAGTGGGCATTGGCGTGTGCCCAGAACAAGGGTCTTTACTTCACCCTCCACCCAACCGGGCAGACCTTTACCACTGATGCCTCAGACGTAGCTTGGGGTGCTCACCTAGAGTGCAGGTGCACCCAAGGTCTTTAGGATGCCCAGTGCCTTCCTGTACACATCAACCAGAAGGAAATGGCAGTTCAATAGGCACTGATATCCTTCAAACCCCATCTCAAGCCAGAGGTTCTCTTTATCACACCACAATAATATGGTACATCAACAAATGGAGGGACCCAATGTTGCCCTCTGTGCAGGCTAACCATGAACATCTGGCTGCCATCCTCTTCCATGGGACTACACCTGATAGCCCAATACCTACCAGAGTTCAACAACACCCTGGCAGACCACTTAAGCAGAAACTTACTGGACCCCCATGAATGGCAGATCCAGAAAAATCTTTAAGTCACTCTGGCATGTGGGACTCCAGAGGTGGATCTCTCTGCTTCGCATCTCCACCATCAGCTGAAAAAATTCTGTACCATGGAGTATCACCACCTACCATGGAAGGTGAATGCCTTTGTGTATGCATTTCCTCCGCTACCATTTATTCCCAAGGTACTTATCAAAATAAGGGAGGAGACCAAAGGCCATCCTCATTGTTCCAGATTGGCCCAGACAATATTGGTACCCCTTACTGCGCAGCCTGACCTTACAGCCTCCCAGGCAGCTTTATCTGATCTCAGACCTCTTAACTCAGGTGGGGGGGGGGTGTTGCACCCAAACTGTCAACATGGCTAATACTCTAAAGGCAAACAAGGGGCCCCTGTTAAGCAAACTGGTCCTAGACATTATCACAGAGGCCAGAAGGCCCAGCACCAGAAAATGTTATGCAGGAAAATGGAAAAGATTCTGCTCCTGGAGCCAGTCCAGAGGGGGGGGGGGGCAGTGCCTCACCACCCTCCAGCCCTCTTATGCTGGACTACCTAGCTGAGCTGCTTAATAGTGGCATCTCCTCTCTTAAAATCCACGCCTCAGTCATTTCAGCTCATTTTGATACAGAGCAGCCCCTGTTCTCCCATCCTTTGATTAAACAGTTCGTCAGAGGGACTTCTAATATCAAACCTCCCAGAAGGCCACCCACTCTAGCCTGGTACCCGAATTTGTCTTGGAAAAATTAAATTTACCACCCTTCGAACCTGCTGCTTCAGCAGAACCAAGTTACCTCTCCTGGCAGCTTGCTTTTCTCCTAGCTATCACCACAGCCAGAAGGGTTTCAGAAAGTCAGGCACTGATGGCCATTGAGCCCTTCATCTTCCATGCAGACATGGTCTCCCTGAGGACTAATCCCTCCTTTATGCCCAAGGTGGTATCCAGTATAACTCAACCAGACCATACATCTACCCACCTTCTTTTTTTAACCCTCAAAACAGGAGGGCTAGAATTCTGCACTCACTAGACATGCATAGACAGCCCAGATACTATCTGGACCATACTAAACCCTTCAGAAAAACAGACCAACTACTTGTCCGCTTTACCCCAGGGGCAGAGGGGAAGACCATTTCCAAGCAAACCATTTCCAAATGGATATTGCACTGTATCCATTTCTGCTACAGATTGCATGGGAACCCTCCCCCCATGTCTATTCGAACTCATTCCACTAGGGCAGCCTCCACTTACACAGCATTCCTCGGAGTTCCCACGAGGGACATCCTGGAAGCTGCCACCTGGACTTCTGTCCATACCTTTGCCCAGTATTTCCGCCTACCTCTATTTTCTAAGGCTAGGGCAGGGTTTGCCTTTGCAGTTCTGCATGGTATTCCAACCCATTCCTAGGTCTCTTACTAATCCTACCACCCCTCTCCTCAGCTTTGGGAATCCTCCCACAGGTGAGTGCAGCAGTGAAACTAAGAACATGGTACAGTTGTATACTTTTGAGTGTATTCACTGTTTCAGTCCTGGTTTCCCACCCTCCTTCCCCCTTATCTTTCTTTAGGAGACGTAAGGTTTTAATGGTGGCTTTTGACCACCGCGACCACTTTACCTGGGCCTCTGGTTAGGGCAAGAAAAACTGATGTAATGGCATCTGCTGCCTTCCTTTATTGCACTTAACTACCTGACGTCAGGCAGCAAGCGACAGCAGCCAATGCAAAAAAACTGGCTCTGGTATTTGGGCTGGCTGAGGGCTACCACAGCAGGGATAACCCACAGGTGATGACTGCAGCAGTGAATACATTCTAACATCCAGCAGTGAATACATTCTAACATCTACATTTATGGTAAGTGTACACAACTGTACTTTCTCTCCTAGGGCCTCCCTGAGATGCAGTGTAGCTGGGTCACTGTCTGACAAGTTGAAACCAGATGACCTTCATATCAGATGTCTTTTTTTTTATGTACTTACCATACTTACCATAATCACTCCTGTCCCCCTCCTTATTGATCAGGCAGTCAGGCTTTCAGGGTGTCCCCAGATGTTCTTCATGTTTCACAGTTGAAGTTATCACACTTGGGTTATCTGCCTCTCCATATTCTGAAATTGCTTCGGTAAGCCATCCGACTACCGATATTCTGAAAAAAATGCAAGGATAAAGATGGACTGCACAGGTCCAAAGCTGCCGACAATGCTTCCGTTAAGCTAGTTGCCCGTCCGCCGGTACTCTTGAGGTGCTTTCGCAGCCCCTGATGCTTGCTTCAGTGGATTCGCAGGCCTCTACAGAGACCTGTTTCGAGTCCGGTATGCCACGAAACTTCGACAGTGGACCCTGTGAATGTCTGTACCTTGGATGTGTCTGGAGCCACTGAGCAAGCACTGGCTTCTGAGGAAGTACTTTGCGCTACCGGTGTTCGACACAAACTTCTTTCGCGTCTTCATTTCTGTCTAAAACTACCGAGTTTCTAAGGCCAAGAGTACATGCTATGCATAGAAAACAGAAGACCAAAGTGCATGCACCTGATCCCTTGCCACAACATCAAATGCTTAAAATGGCTGAAGACCTTATGCTGATGAGGGGATGGCAGCCTTCCCGTGCTAAGAGACTGTCCCCAGCAGCCTCAACAGATCAAGAGTCTGACTCCGGGATATCTGATTATGAAGGCATGCCCTTATCTGCTTATGGGGATTCAGATGCAGAGGAATCCATTCCCTTTGCCTCTCCTCCAGAGGGCTTTTCTTTTGGTGAAAACCCTACATGCTCTTAAGAGCATTTCCATTGGGAATGCCAAGAATATCCTCAATCCAAAAAGACTCTTGAATTTCTAGATTTGCCACAATATAGGCCTTTAGTAATACCCCCAGGCTTGGATGTTATGGATGATGCCTTTATGGAATCCAGTTTAGCTCCTCATACTTTACTCCCTGCTCCTAGGAAACCAGACAGGTACTACAGAGCATCTCTCCAATTCCTTTTCATAAATCCTATTGCTGACCCAGAGGTAATTTCCCAGGGGCCTAAAGGTATCAAAGCAACTACAACTAAGAATCCCACCCCTTCGGACAGGGATTCCAGAGCTTTGGACAGATTGGGTAAGAGAGTATGTGCCTCTGCAACTCTCACCATTAGGGCTTTGAGTTGTCAGTTTCACATGCTGAAGTACCAACAACATATTATGGAACTGAAGCAAAAAATAGTTACCTTTTACAGACTGCAGAAAGTAAAGAATTGCAACAGTTTATGCATTCTGCAAGCCAAGTCCGCAAGCATACACTGCAGTGTGGCTTTGATGCCCCAGAAGCATCTTGCAGGGCAGCAGTCACTGGTTCTGTACTGAAAAGGCATGCTTGGCTTAAGGTCCAGACCTTGCCAGACCATGTCATATCAGAGTTACTAGACGCTCCTTTGAACAAGGGCAATCTGTTCTGCACCAAAGCAGAAGAGGTTCTTAAAAAGATGGAAGAAAAAGCTAAATCTATACAGACTTGCAAGTACAGCCACCTAGATTCAGTAGGCATTGCCCCTCAAAACATTGGTCCTTTTTAGCCCCCTCAAGGCCATCTCAAACTAGACCCAGGGAAAACCGATCCCCCAGATTACAGTCTCAGGGTATGCAGAGATCTAAGCAGTGGAGTGCCTCCACCTCTAAAGCAGGGCATAAGCCAACCCCTTAAGGAAATTTTTAGTAACTACTTCTACTCCACTCCCCACCTCTGCCCAACTGCTTGTGCCCCTAGGAAGAAAACTTGCACTTTACGCAGAAAAACTGGATTTCCATCACAAAAGACAGATGGATCCTCAACATTGTGTCCCAGGGGTACAGATTTTACTTCCACTCACTGCCAACCCCAAAAGGGTTCCCAGACCTCCCTCCAAACCATTGGGCAGAGGCACAAAACCAAGTTCAATCCCTGCTCTTTAAGGGCAATTCAACCTGTTCCTTCAGAACAGGTCAAGGATTCTATTCCAGACTTTTCCTGGTACCCAGAAAAGAGGGCACTTGGTGCCCGATCCTAGATCTTTCAATTCTCAACACCTTCCTGGTGGTACAAAAATTCAAAATGCTCTCCCTTCTGCAGTTTCTGCCTATACTAGCCAAGGATGGCTGGTTAGTCACCCTAGACTTAAAAGAAGCCTATCTGCGCATCCCTATAAGGGAGTCATGCAGGCAATACCTAAGCTTCAGGGCAGGATTTATGCATTATCAGTTCTCTGCACTTCCCTTTGTCTTAATCACTGCTTCCCAGAGTATTCACAAAATGCCTGGCTCCAGCCATTGTTTACTGCAGACGGAGAAATATTCAAATTTACCCATATTTGGACGACTGTCTGATTTCAGGCAGTCAGGAATTGCTGTTGCAGCACCTAACATTTGTAAAAAAATAAATAAATTCTAACCTCCCTGGGGGTACACCAACGGAAAGAAATCAAAACTAGTCCCCAGTCAAAAGATTGTATTCCTGGGAGTAAGCTTGGACACAGCATCCCAGATGGCATTCCTCACTCCAGAAAAACAAGCCTATCTGACTATTTTACTCAGTTGGCCACCAGAACCCAGCTGTCCGCAAGGAAAATCCTGCAGGCCCTAGGGTTCATGGCCTCATGCATCTTACTAATTCATATGCTAGACAACATATGAAGAAACTTCAATGGTACTTAGTTTCCAGGTCCTGAGACTGTTAGCACCAGTCATTCCTTTCGTACCCAGTCTAAGGACAGTTTCTTTGGTAGGCAACAGCATGCAACCACAAGGGACTGCCCTTTACTCAACCCCACGCCACCCAGACCCTAACCACAGACACCTCAGACTATGCTTGGGGGGGGGGGGGCATACATGGACAGCAAGTGCATTCAGGGCAACTGGAGCCAGAGTCAAATTCATCTGCACATCAACATGAGATGCTAGCTGTGCAGCAGGCTCTGACAGCTTTCAGATACCTACTGTCACCAGGGCACCTGCTAATAAAAATAGCTAACACCACAGTTATGTGGTACATCAAGCAGGGGCGGAACCCATTCTCACCCACTCTGCAGGCTAGCTATGGCCCTGTGGAACACTGTCTTAGACATGCAGGTCGATCTGCAAGCCCAGTTCCTGCCAGGCAAACAAAACTCAGACTTGAGCAGAAATCTCCTAGACCCACATGAGTGGCAATTAGAGCCCAGCACCTTCAACCTTCTGATTCAGAAATGGGGATCCCAGAGTTGGATCTGTTTGCCTCCCCCTGCAATCACCAGCTCAGCAAATTCTGCACCACGACGCCTCACAGCAGGGCCTGGAAAGTGGATGCCCTATCCTACCTGCTGGTAAATCAATCTATGCCTCCCCTAATCCCCCCATCTCCAAAGAGTATTGTTCAAGATACGACAGGACAGACCAAGGACAGTTTGGATTGCTCCAGACTGGCCACTCCCGCACTGGTACCCACTCCTGTGCAGCCTGTCACTGGTGCCACCCTGGCACCTACACCAGAACCCAACCCTGCTCTCTCAGCAGGAGGGAGACTGATCTTGCATCCACAACTGCAAACCCTAAATCTTGCAGCTTATTCCTTGAAATCTCCCCCAGTAACCAGCCTAAGCGAGCAGGTGCTGGACATCATTTGTGAGGCCAGAAGACCCATTACAAGGCAATCATATGCGTAAGTGGAAAATGTACTGCTCCTGGATTCAATCTATAGGCGAGGACACAATTCTGCCCTCCCTTCCTCTAATCCTGGATTACTTGGCAGGTCTACTCCAGAGGCATGTCTTTTCTCCTCCATTAAGATCCATGCCTCTGCCATTTCGGCTCATTACAACACTGAGCCGCCTCTCCTCTCACTTTCTTATCAAACAGTTCCTTAGAAGGGCAGACAACTTAAGGCCGCCAAGGAGAGCACGCACCCCTGCTTGGGACATTAACTTTATACTGAAAAGCCTCGCGTTACCCCCCACCCCCCGAGCCTGCAGTTAAACTTTCTGTTTTGGAAAACTGCCTTACTTCTGGCCATAACTTCAGCTAGAGGAGTGTCTGAGCTACAAGCACTTATGGCTGTGGAGCCCTTCATTAGTTTCCATGCTGACAGGGTTTCCCTAAAGAACTAACCCTTCCTTTATGCCTAAAGTGGTGTCCAGTGTGGCTCTCAACCAGTCTCCACTTGCCAGCCTTCTTCCCTAATCCTCAAAATAAAGGGGAAAGAATCCTGCACTCCTTGGGTGTGCACAGGCAGCTCAGATTCTACCTGGATAAGACCAAGCCCTTCAGGAAATTTAACCAGTTACTAGTCAGCTTTGCAAGGCCATTTCAAAGCAAACCATTTTCAAATGGATAGCACACTGCATCCATTTATGCTACAAGCACCATGGGAAACCAACCCCTCGGGGTCAGAACACATTCCACTAGGGCAGTTTCTACCTCTGCAGCATTCCACAGGGGAGTCCCTACCAGGGACATCTGGAAGTTGCTACCTGGCGTTATATACACACCTTCACCAAGCATTACCACCTGCCTATCTTTGCCATATCCAGTGTGGGTTTTGCAATAGCAGTCCTGCAAGGCATACTAGCCAGCCCCAACTCTTCTTGACTGCCTCCACCCTTCTACAGCTTTGGGAGTCTACCCAAGTGTGATGACCAACAGTGAAGCACGAAGAACATAGTACAGTTGTGTACACTTGCCATAAATGTAGGTGTTGGTGTATTCACTGTTGCAGTCCTGGATGTTCTTCATTCCACATTGCTGCAGTCCTAAATATTGGGTAGTCCGCTGTCCAGTCGGCCCGAATACCAAAGTATATGGCTGACGTCGGTCAGGGCGCATTAGACTGACGTCAGTACGTCAGGGTACTAATGCGCATGACCGACGTCATATCCCCAGTCTTTTTTGCCGCATGGTCCGATGCAGAAGCAATTTTGCGAGTGCAGGTTGGCGTTCTGAAAGTTTCTGAAGCCAGAGTTTCAGACCGAATCAAAGTTGGCTAAGTACCCCGTTGGGGAATATTTTGGTTTTTTCTTGCCTCAGTATTTAACCGGATGTCAGAAAAAGTGAATAACTGTATTTCTTGTGGGAAACAGATACCTCATAGGGATTACCATACTTTGTGTATACCTTGTTTAGGGCCTGAGCACGACGTTGTTGGATGCCGCTCTTGTGCTAGATTTAACAAACGCACTATTAAGAGAAGGTTAGACTGTGCCAGGTTAGTGTTTGGGAAGCGTTGTAATTATAAAATGCCGTCGGATGCTCCGACGCCGGCTTCGGCTAAAAAACGCAAGGACAAAACAGCGAAGCCTAGAGTGGAAGAACCGACAGTCCCAGACGTCTGTTCTTTAGAGGGCTCAGTGGAGCCGGAGGTTTTGCCAGGTGTTTCTTTGGAGTCTCAGGGAGAGACTTTACTGTTACAGGATGTCTCCTCTCAGGAAGTAGGCCAGGCTGAGGGGGCTTCTCAGGTGGCTGTTCTTCCCTCTCTTCCTAAGGTGGTCAGAGCCTCCCCTTCTGTTTCCAAGGCTGCTTTAAAGGGCAGGCAGAGTTTTGCTTCAGTGGGAGTTTCTCCTAGTGCTTCAGGGTCTTTGCCTAAGAAACATATGCTTAAAATGGCAGAGGATTTGATTACTATGATAAGGGGTTCTATGCCCCCTCCTGATAAGAGGCCTAGGGTGGAACCTGAGTTTGAGAGTTTTGAGCATTGCTCGGAGGCTTCTGAGTCTTGACTGAAGACTTGCAGGAGTACCCTCCTTATTCTGATTCTGATGTGGATGATTCTACTCCTTCAGCTTCCCCTCCTGAGGATTTTTCATTTTCAGAGACTCTGCATTCCATGATGGAGCATTTTAAATGGGAAGGTCAAGATTTCTCTGATTCCAGGAAAAGGCTTAGGGAATTCTTGTTTTTACCCCAGCATAGGCCTTTAGCTATACCTCCTGTTTTGAATGTGGTGGAAGATGTTTTTGCAGAGGCTTCCCTGAATCCTGATTCTTTGCCTCCTGCCCCAGTTAAACCGGATAGGTATTATAGGGTGCCTGAAGCTCATAAGTATCTTTTTAAGAGTCCTAGGGCAGACCCGGAAACTGTTTCTCAGGGGCCTAAAGGTGTGAAGGCCTCAGTTGTTAAAAATCCTGTCCCTCCTGATAAAGAGGCAAGGGCTTTGGATAGATGGGGAAAGAAAGTGTATACTTCTTCCACTTTAGCCATGAGGGCGTTGAATTGTCAGTTTCACATGTTAAAATATCAGAATTATCATCTTTCGCAGTTGAAATCTAAGGTGGATGCTCTGGCGGAAGGTATTGAGTGTAAAGAGTTGCAGGATTTAGTTCATGTGTCTGAACAGGTGGGTAAACATTCCTTGCAATGTGGTTTTGATGCTGTGCAGGCCTCCTCCAGGGTGGCTGCCACTGGTTCTGTTCTTCGTAGGCACGCCTGGTTGAGAGATCAGAATTTAGCTGAGCATGTTAAGACACGGATTTTGGATGCTCCCTTGCAGTCTGATGTGTTGTTTGGTTCGCCTGTTGAAGCAGTTTTGAAGAAAATGGAGGACAAGGCTAAGTCTATGCAAACTGTTAAAGATTTTTTGCAGGTGCAGCCCCCAAGTTCAGTAGAAATTGGCCTGCTAAGGGATGGACTTATCCTGCTTATGATTCCCAGTCTAGGGGTAGGTCTAGACGTGGTAGGGGCAGAGCTCAGGGTTCTTTTAGGCCTAGAACAGGAGTTCCCCTGCTCAGACTTCTGGTGAGGGCAGGGGTCAGTCCTTTCGTAAGCAGACCCAATGACCTGCCTTTTCAGCTGCCAGTTCATTCTCGCCTGGCAGCACCGTTGGGAGGAAGACTGTCTCTTTTCAAAGAAAATTGGGATTTAATTACCCAAGACAGATGGGTTCTGGATATCATTCACCACGGTTACAGGTTTTATTTCCATACCTTGCCTCCTTTCAAAGGCATGCCAGACATTCCTCCTCTACAAAGACAAGAGGCTCACAAGCAAATTTCTCAGTTACTCCAAATAGGGGCCATTCAGCCGGTTCCTGTGCCAGAAAGGGGCCTAGGATTTTATTCTCGCCTGTTCCTAGTACCGAAGAAGGGGAACACGTGGAGACCAATTTTGGATTTATCTATCCTCAACACTTATCTGGACATTCCCAAGTTCAAAATGTTGACGTTACAACAGCTTTTACCTCTGCTGGGCAAAGATCACTGGATGGTAACTTTAGATCTCAAGGAAGCTTACCTTCATGTGCCTATAAGACTAAGTTGCAGAAAGTATCTGCGTTTTCGAGCTGGAAATTCTCATTATCAGTTCTCTGCATTGCCCTTTGGCTTATCTACTGCGCCCAGAGTATTCACAAAGGTTCTGGCTCCAGTGATAGCTTACTTCAGGCTAAAAGGAATTCAAATCTATCCTTACTTGGACGATTGCCTGATTCTGGCTCAAGAAAAGGAAGACCTTCTACAGCATTTGGAATATGTCATAGCAGTGCTAAGATGCCTAGGGTATTCTGTGAACGAAATAAAGTCCAGTCTAGTACCCTCTCAAGACATGTGCTTTCTGGGTGTGAGACTGAATACAGCAGCCCAGATGGCCTTTTTAACCCCGGACAAACAAAAGAATCTTTCCAGTTATTTCCATCAACTATCTCTTCAGTCCGGGCTGACTGCAAGGACAGTCCTTCAAGCCTTAGGGTTCATGGCATCTTGTATTCTGGTGCTTCCCAATGCCAAACTGCATATGAGGAAGCTACAATGGTATCTCAAAATGTATGGACACAGCACTGCCAGGATTTGGACACTGTCATTCAAATAATACCTTGCATTCAAAAGGAATTTTTGTGGTGGGCTCAGGAATGTCACCTAAACAAGGGACTCTCTGTGACCCGGCCAGAGGCGAGTCAAATTCTAACGACAGATGCCTCAGACATTGCTTGGGGAGCTCATCTAAATGGAAAGTGGATACAAGACAAGTGGCCTGCCAGACTACAGCATCTACATATCAACATGAAGGAGATGTTAGCAGTCCAGTTTGCATTAATGGCTTTCAAGGAGTTACTTCTTCCAGGGCAGGTGTTGATTCTAACAGACAACACAACTGTCATGTGGTACATCAACAAACAAGGGGAACACATTCTTACCCATTGTGCAGGCAAGCAATGATTTTATGGGAGACTGCGCTCAGCTTGCAACTAACTCTTCAGGCAAGGTTTCTGCCGGGAGCACAGAACTCCTTAGCAGATGTGTTAAGCAGACAAATCATGGATCCCCACGAGTGGAAACTGGATCTTCATGTATTTCAAAAGTTGACAGTGTCCTGGGGAACTCCAGACATAGATCTGTTCGCTTCTCCACTAAACCACCAGCTGCCAAAGTTTTGCACAAAGAGGTTTCATCACACAGCTTGGAAAGTGGATGCTCTTTCTTTCAGTTGGAAAAATCTTCATGTGTATGCGTTTCCACCTCTGCCTCTTCTTCCAAAGGTGCTTCTAAAGGTCAGACAGGACAAGCCAAGGATGATTTTAATAGCTCCAGATTGGCCTCGGCAGCACTGGTACCCATTACTGAGGAGTCTGGTAAAGAAGCCTCCATGGCCTTTACCCTTGATTCCACATCTGTTGTCTCAGAAGGACGGTCGTCTGCTCAATGTCAAGCTTCACTCTCCATCTAACAGCCTGGCATATAATGTTTTGAAAGACAGCAGGTCTCAACTTCCTCAACAAGTTTTAAATGTGATTATGGAAGCCAGAAGACCTAGTACAAGGAAAGTGTAGGCAGAAAAATGGAAGAGATTTTTATTTTGGACTGCAGCAAAGAATTTGGAGATTTCAGAGCCTAATTTGAGTGTGGCTCTTCAATATCTTACTGAGTTATTGGACAAAGGTTTGTCTTTCTCTTCCATTAAGATTCATGCTGCAGCAATTTCAGCTCACTATGATTGTGACCCACCATTGTTTTCACATCCTTTGTTCAAGCAATTTCTTAGAGGGCAAAGAATATAAGACCCCGTAGAGCTCCTACTCCTGCTTGGGATCTCAATTTTGTGTTGGAGAAACTTACTCTACAACCTTTTGAGCCTGCAGCTACTGCTGAACTGAAATACTTGTCATGGAAGACTGCTTTTTGTTGGCCATTACTTCTGCAAGAAGGGTTTCTGAGTTACAGGCCCTTATGGCGGTTGAGCCTTTTTTTGATTTTTCATAAGGATAGGGTATCATTACGCACTAATCCTTCCTTTATGCCTAAAGTGGTTTCTAGTGTGGCTTTAAACCAAACTATTCATTTGCCTACGTTTTATGCAGATCCCCAAAATAAAGGGGAAAAGATTTTGCATACTTTAGATGTACACAGGCAATTGCGTTATTATTTGAGCAGGACTAAGGATTTTAGGCAGTCTCAGCAGTTGTTTGTTTCTTTTGCTTTGAGTTCTCAGGGCAAGCCTGTGTCAAAACAAACTATTTCTAGATGGATTGGGTGTTGCATTACATTTTGTTATTCCCATCATGGCAAGGAGATTCCAGCTGGGATTAGGCCTCATTCCACTAGGGCTACTGCCACTTCAACAGCATTTCTGAGGGGGGGTGGCAACTAAGGATATTTTAGAGGCAGCTACTTGGAGTTCAGTGCATACTTTCTCTAAGCATTATCACCTTCCTCTCTACTCTAAGTCTAGGGCTGGTTTTGCCACAGCTATTTTGCAAGGCATGTTGTCAGTTCCTGCTTCCTTATGATTTGCCAGCCTCCCTTACCTCTGCTTTGGGATTCTACCCAATAGTTAGGACTGCAGCAATGTGGAATGAAGAACATAGTACAGTTTTGTACCTACCATAAATGTAGATGTTCGAGGATCCACATTGCTGCAGTCCAATTTACCCTCCCTCCTTCCCCTCTGTGTTTAGGGGTGGTTGTGTAGGTGAGGTTATATTCTGCTAATTTTGTATATTTTGTATATATATATATATATTTTGGTGCAGGTATGTTGGGAGTTTTTGGTTTTTGGCCTTATCTTTTCAGGGTCTTCTGACATCTGGGGCAAGAAAAGACTGAGGATATGACGTCTGTCATGCGCATTAGTACCCTGATGTACTGACGTCAGTCTAATGCGCCCTGACCGACGTCAGCCATATACTTTGGTATTCGGGCCGACTGGACAGCGGACTACCCAATAGTTAGGACTGCAGCAATGTGGATCCTTGAACATCTACATTTATGGTAGGTACAAAACTGTACTTTTCCCTCCCTCCAGACCCCTTGTCTCTTTCTCTCCTCTGCTTAATACCCCTTTCAGGAGTATTGGTATTTACTTTTTACTGTTTTTTTTTTCACTACCATAACTTTGCTCCCTGTTTGGGGGGCTCCTGACATTAAGGGCAAGAAAAACTGATGTAGTGATGTTTGCTGCTTGTTTTTATACCCTTGATGTCAGTCCTGGAGCAACAGCAACCGACACTGAAATACTAAGTCTCTGGTATTCGGGCCGACTGAGGGCTACTTGCAGGCAGTAACCAAAGTGCAATGACTGGAACAGTGAATACACTCGAACTTCTACATTTATGGGAAGTGTACACAACTGTACTTTTTGTATATCTGCTTGTAAAGGTTATCTAAAGGAGCTATGCTCAGGTGCAAAATCTGAGGTGAATGGGGAAGCAGGCAGTGTATTATGGGTGGAGGAGACTGAGCTCCCAGATCCAAGTCTCTGAAAGGCTGGCATCAGATCTGGGAATGGATCTGAAAGCATGCAGGTTGAACCAGACTGAAACCGACATGGATGTGTCATAAGTACTTTATTTTACTGCACCTAAGGCCAGCTAAAAAGGAACTAATCCTCTAGGTTAGAAATGATCATTTAAGCTTATAGCAGCAGCATGTCTTAAGTACTTGAATTGGGAGACTTAATCTCCTTTTTGTTTCCACAGCTGTACCACTTTGGGTCCCAATCTGCAAGAGCAACAGCAGCCTGTCAGTGCCACAGCCATTCCAGAAGTAAATGCCCAGTCTTTTGTCCACACCTTTTCCAAGCACTGCAACTTGGTCATTGCCTCTAGTTATGGCTGGTTCTGCTGTGTCCATCTTTTAAGGGCTAGTAATTCTGTACCTTCCTGTGATGCTTTATCCTCTTAATGAGCTTTGGGTTTCTCAAGTATGCACTACTGCCTCCATGAACACTGCAATGTGTGAACTGAACATAATTGTAAATGTTCATGTTCACTGTTACAGTAGTATTTTCTCTTACAGACATATGATTTTTCCCGATGTTCATCGTGCATACAGCTGCAGTCATAACAGATGGGTTCTCCTGCCGTCAGGCGGGTTCCCGGTCGGACGAATTCCAAAGTCTAGGTCCGGCGTCAGTTGTCGCTTCTTCCCTGACGTCAGTGCGACAGGGGTATAAAGGAACCAGCAGACGCCATTTTCTTCAGTCTTTCTTGCCGCGCGGTGCCCGAAGCAGAAGCAGTTCGCAAGTGCCGGTCGGCCAGCTCCTGAGATTACGAAAATTTGGAAACCGAAGTCTTCTTGAAAGCCAAGTACCCCGTTGGGGAAACTTTTTTCTTGCCTCAGTCCGATGTCAGACAAAGTTAATAATTGTATTTCTTGTGGGAAGCAAATACCGCATAAGGATTTCCATTCCCTCTGTATACCTTGTTTAGGCCCAGACCACGACGTCTCGGTCTGTCGCTTTTGTGCTACATTCAACAAACGCACCATTAAGCGTCAGGCGGAGTTCGCCCAGCATTATTTTGGGAAAACATTTAACTATATTATGTCGGATACTCAGACTCCAGTTTTGTCTAAAAAACGCAAAGATAAGGACCGACACCACGCCAAAGCAGACTACACGTGGTCCGGTGCTCAGCGAGGTGCCTATGCAGTCCCTGACTACCGACGACACTTTGGCGGTGTCTCCTGTGCCTGAGGTCGCAGGCTCCTCGGCCCACACCCCGACTACAGATACCGAAGCCACTCTTGGCGTTGAAACTCAGAATGTGGAGAGGTCCACCTCCACTCAAGGTGTCTTCAGACCTTCCTCTTTCTCCATCAAGGCTTTCACCAAGTCTAAAGCAACCATGCACTCGGAGACAAGCTACACAGGGCCCATCTCCAGGCCCCATGCCTAAGAAACAGATGCTTAAAATGGCTGAGGATTTAATTACTCTTGTCAGAGGTTCTCAGCCCCCACCGGACAAAACTCCAGAGTGGAGGAAGATTCCCCCTCCTCTGATCAGGGCTCCATTATTTCAGAGCACTCTGATGAGGAAAATTCTTACTCCCCTTTTGAAGACTCTGATGCGGAGGAGTCCATCCCTTCTGTATCCCCCCCTGAGGATTACTCATTTGGGGAAACTTTGCATACCTTAAGGAAACACTTCCACTGGGAAGGCCAAGATTATTCAGATTCCAAGAAAAGGCTTAGGGAATTTCTCTTGCTACCTCAGCACAGGCCTCTAGCTATACTTCCTGTCTTGGACATCCTAGATGGTTTACTCTGAGGCCTGCCTTAACCCGGACTCTCTACCTCCAGCTCCAGTTAAGCCTGACAGGTACTACAGGGTTCCTGACTCGCACCAATTTCTATACAAAAGCCATGCTGCTGACCCAGAAACCATCTCACAGGGCCCCAAGGGAGTTAAGGCCTCCACTGCTAAAAATCCATTACCTGAGATTCCAGATCCTTAGAAAGGTGGCGGGGGGGGGGGGGTATATACCTCTGCTACCTTAACCATGAGGGCCTTAAACTGTCAGTTCCATATGCTAAAATACCAACAGTTTTTATCACAATTGAAAAGTAAAATGTCACAACCTGAACAACCAGACTTGGAGTTGCAGGATTTGATGCATAGTGCAGAACAAGTGGGTAAGCATACCTTACAATGTGGTTTTGATGCTCTAGAGGCCTCATGTAGAGCTGCTGATGTTCTTCATTCCACATTGCTGCAGTCCTAACTATTGGGTAGTCCGCTGTCCAGTCGGCCCGAATACCAAAGTATATGGCTGACGGTCACGGCGCATTAGACTGACGTCAGTACGTCAGGGTACTAATGCGCATGACCGGCGTCATATCCTCAGTCTTTTTTGCCGCATGGTCCGATGCAGAAGCAGTTTTGCGAGTGCAGGTTGGCGTTCTGAAATTTTCTGAAGTCGGAGTTTCAGACCGAATCAAAGTTGGCTAAGTACCCGTTAGAACATTTTGGTTTTTCTTGCCTCAGTATTTAACCGGATGTCAGAAAAAGTGAATAACTGTATTTCTTGTGGGAAACAGATACCTCATAGGGATTACCATACCTTGTGTATACCTTGTTTAGGGCCTGAGCACGGCGTTGTTGGATGCCGCTCTTGTGCTAGATTTAACAAACGCACTATTAAGAGACGGTTAGACTGTGCCAGGTTAGTGTTTGGGAAGCGTTGTAATTATAAAATGCCGTCGGTTGCTCCGGCCGCTTCGTCCAAAAGCGCAAGGACAAAACAGCGAAGCCTAGGGTTGATGAACCGGCAGTCCCAGGCGTCTGTTCTTTAGAAGGCTCAGTGGAGCCAGAGGTTTTGCCAGGAGTTTCTTTGGAGTCTCAGGCAGAGACTTTACTGTTGCAGGATGTGCCTTCTCAGGAGGTAGGCCAGGCTGAGGGGGCTTCTCAGGTGACTGTTCTTCCCTCTCTTCCCAAGGTAGTTAGAGCCTCTCCTTCTGTTTCCAAAACTTCTTTGAGAGGTAGGCCAAGTTTAGCTTCAGTGGGGGCTTCTCCTAGCACTTCAGGTTCTGTGCCTAAGAAACATATGCTTAAAATGGCGGAAGATTTAATTACTCTGATTAGAGGTTCTATGCCCCCTCCTGATAAGAGGCCTAGGGTGGAACCTGAGTTTGAGAGTTTTGAACAGTGTTCAGTGGCTTCTGAGTCTTCTGCGGAAGACTTGCAGGAGTATTCTCCTTATTCTGATTCTGATGTGGATGATTCCACTCCTACAGCTTCTCCTCCTGAGGATTTCTCATTTTCAGAGACTCTGCATTCCATGAGGGAGCACTTTAAATGGGAAGGCCAAGATTACTCTGATTCTAGGAAAAGGCTTAGGGAATTCTTGTTTTTACCCCAGCATAGGCCCTTAGCTATACCTCCTGTGTTGAATGTGGTGGAAGATGTTTTGCAGAGGCTTCCTGAACCCTGATTCCTTGCCTCCTGCTCCTGTTAAACCTGATAGGTACTATAGGGTGCCTGAAGCTCATAAGTATCTTTTAAGAGTCCTAGGGCAGACCGGAGACTGTTTCTCAGGGACCTAAAGGTGTTAAGGCCTCTGTTGTTAAAAACCCTGTTCCCACTGATAAAGAGGCAAGGGCTTTGGATAGATGGGGAAAGAAAGTGTATACTTCTTCCACTTTAGCCATGAGGCGTTGAATTGTCAGTTTCACATGCTAAAATATCAGAATTATCTCCTTTCACAATTGAAATCTAAGGTGGATGCTTTGGCGGAAGGTATTGAGTGTAAAGAGTTGCTGGATTTAGTTCATGTGTCTGAACAAGTGGGTAAGCACTCTTTGCAATGTGGTTTTGATGCTGTACAGGCCTCCTCGAGGGTGGCTGCCACTAGTTCTGTTCTTCGAGGCATGCCTGGTTGAGGGATCAGAATTTAGCTGAGCATGTTAAGACAAGGATTTTGGATGCTCCTTTACAGTCTGATGTGTTTGGTTCGCCTGTGGAAGCAGTTTTAAAGAAAATGGAGGACAAAGCTAAGTCTATGCAAACTGTTAAAGATTTTTTGCAGGTGCAGCCACCGAAGTTTAGTAGAAATTGGCCTACTAAGGGATGGACATATCCTGCTTATGATTCCCAGTCTAGGGGTAGGTCTAGACGTGGTAGGGGCAGAGCTCAAGGTTCTTTTAGGCCTAGAAAAGGGAGTTCACCTGCTCAGACTTCTGGTGAGGGCAGGGGTCAGTCCTTTCGTAAACAGACCCAATGACCTGCCTTTTCAGCTGCCAGTAGATTCTCGTCTGGCAGCTCCTTTGGGAGAAAGACTGTCTCTTCAAAGAAAATTGGGATTTAATTACTCAAGACAGATGGGTGTTGGATATCATTCACCACGGTTACAGGTTTTATTTCCATACATTGCCCCCTTTCAAAGGCATGCCAGACGTTCCTCCTCCACAAAGGAAAGAGGCTCACAAGCAAATTTCTCAGTTACTCCAAATAGGGGCCATTCAGCCAGTCCCTGTATCAGAAAGGGGCCTAGGATTTTATTCTCGCCTGTTCCTAGTACCAAAGAAGGGGAACATGTGGAGACCAATTTTGGATTTATCTATCCTCAACACTTATCTGGACATTCCCAAGTTCAAGATGTTGACGTTACAACAGCTTTTACCTCTGCTGGGCAAAGATCACTGGATGGTAACTTTAGATCTCAAGGAAGCTTACCTTCATGTGCCTATAAGACTAAGTTGCAGGAAGTATCTGCGTTGAGCTGGAAATTCTCATTATCAGTTCTCTGCATTGCCCTTTGGTTTATCTACTGCCCAGAGTATTCACAAAGGTTCTGGCTCCAGTGATAGCTTACTTCAGGCTAAAAGGAATTCAAATCTATCCTTACTTGGACGACTGCCTGATTCTGGCTCAAGAAAAGGAAGACCTTCTACAGCATCTGGAATATGTTATAGCAGTGCTAAGATGCCTAGGGTATTCTGTGAACGAAATAAAGTCCAGTCTAGTACCCTCTCAAGACATGTGCTTTCTGGGTGTGAGACTGAATACAGCAGCCCAGATGGCCTTTTTAACCCCGGACAAACAAGAGTCTATCACTTTACTTCCATCAACTATCTCATCAGTCCGTGCTGACTGCAAGGACAGTCCTTCAAGCATTAGGGTTCATGGCATCTTGTATTCTGGTGCTTCCCAATGCCAAACTGCATATGAGGAAGCTACAATGGTATCTCAAAAATGTATGGACACAGCACTGCCAGGATTTGGACACTGTCATTCAAATAATACCTTGCCTTCAAAAAGAATTTTTGTGGTGGGCTCAGGAATGTCACCTAAACAAGGGACTCTCTGTGACCCGGCCAGAGGCGAGTCAGATTTTAGCGACAGATGCCTCGGACATTGCTTGGGAGCTCATCTAAATGGAAAGTGGATACAAGACAAGTGGCCTGCCAGACTACAGCATCTACATATCAACATGAAGGAGATGTTAGCAGTCCAGTTTGCATTAATGGCTTTCAAGGAGTTACTTCTTCCAGGGCAGGTGTTTATTCTAACAGACAACACAACTGTCATGTGGTACATCAACAAACAAGGTGGAACACATTCTTATCCTCTATGCAGGCAAGCAATGATTTTATGGGAGACTGCGCTCAGCTTGCAACTAACTCTTCAGGCAAGGTTTCTGCCGAGCACAGAACTCCTTAGCAGATGTGTTAAGCAGACAAATCATGGATCCCCACGAGTGGAAACTGGATCTTCATGTATTTCAGAAATTGACAGTGTCATGGGGAACTCCAGACATAGATCTGTTCGCTTCTCCACTAAACCACCAGCTGCCAAAGTTTTGCACAAAGGGGTTTCATCACACAGCTTGGAAAGTGGATGCTCTGTCTTTCAGTTGGAAAAATCTTCATGTGTATGCCTTTCCACCTCTGCCTCTTCTTCCAAAGGTGCTCTTAAAGGTCAGACAAGACAAGCCAAGGATGATTTTAATAGCTCCAGATTGGCCTCTGCAACACTGGTACCCACTACTGAGGAGTCTGGTAAGGAAGCCTCCATGGCCTTTACCTTTGATTCCACATCTGTTATCTCAGAAGGACGGTCATCTGCTCAATGTCAAGCTTCACTCTCTTCATCTAACAGCCTGGCATATTCTGTGTTGAAACACAGCAGGTCTCAACTTCCTCAACAAGTTTTAAATGTGATTATGGAAGCTAGAAGACCTAGTACAAGGAAAGTGTACAGAAAAATGGAAGAGATTTTTATTTTGGAGTACAGCAAAGAATTTGGAGATTTCTGAGCCTAATTTGAGTGTGGCTCTTCAATATCTTACTGAGTTATTGGACAAAGGTTTGTCCTTCTCTTCCATTAAGATTCATGCTGCAGCAATTTCAGCTCACTATGATTGTGACCCACCATTGTTTTCGCATCCTTTGTTCAAGCAGTTTTCTTAGAGGGGCAAAGAATATAAGACCCCCACGTAGAGCTCCTACTCCTGCTTGGGATCTCAATTTTGTGTTGGAAAAACTTACTCTACAACCTTTTGTGCCTGCGGCTACTGCTGAATTGAAATACTTGTCATGGAAGACTGTTTTTCTGTTGGCTATTACTTCTGCAAGAAGGGTGTCTGAGTTGCAGGCCCTTATGGCAGTAGAGCCCTTTTTGATTTTCCATAAGGATAGGGTATCATTACGTACTAATCCTTCCTTTATGCCTAAAGTGGTTTCTAGTGTGGCTTTAAACCAAACTATTCATTTGCCTACTTTCTATGCAGACCCCCAAAATAAAGGGGAAAAGATTTTGCACACTTTAGATGTACACAGGCAATTGTGTTATTATTTAAGCAGAACTAAGGATTTTAGGCAGTCTCAGCAGTTGTTTGTTTCTTTTGCTTTGAGTTCGCAGGGCAAGCCTGTGTCAAAACAAACTATTTCTAGGTGGATTGGGTTTTGCATTGCTTTTTGTTATTCCCATCATGGCAAGGAGATTCCAGCTGGGATTAGACCTCATTCCACTAGGGCTACTGCCACTTCAACAGCATTCCTAAGGGGGGTGGCAACTAAGGATATTTTGGAGGCAGCTACTTGGAGTTCAGTGCATACTTTCTCTAAGCATTATCACCTTCCTCTCTACTCTAAGTCTAGGGCTGGTTTTGCCACAGCTATTTTGCAAGGCATGTTGTCAGCTCCTACTTTATGATTTGCCAGCCTCCCTTACCTCTGCTTTGGGATTCTACCCAATAGTTAGGACTGCAGCAATGTGGAATGAAGAACATAGTACAGTTTTGTACCTACCATAAATGTAGATGTTCGAGGATCCACATTGCTGCAGTCCAATTTACCCTCCCTCCTTCCCCTCTGTGTTTCGGGGTGGTTGTGTAGGTGAGGTTATCTGCTGATAATTTTGTATATATTGTACATATTTTTGGTGCAGGTATATTGGGCCTTGTCTTTTTAGGGTCTTCTGACATCTGGGGCAAGAAAAGACTGAGGATATGACGCCGGTCATGCGCATTAGTACCCTGACGTACTGACGTCAGTCTAATGCGCCGTGACCGACGTCAGCCATATACTTTGGTATTCGGGCCGACTGGACAGCGGACTACCCAATAGTTAGGACTGCAGCAATGTGGATCCTCGAACATCTACATTTATGGTAGGTACAAAACTGTACTTTACAGGATCAGTCATACGTAGGCATGCCTGGCTCAAGGAACAAGCCTTGCCTGATCATGTCAAAGCTGAAGTACTAGATGCCCCTCTTCAAAAGGATGTACTATTTGGTGCTAATGCTGAGGAGGTATTAAGGAAAATGGAGGAAAAGGCTAAATCAATGCAAACTGAGATTTTCTACAGGTACAACCCCTACGTTTTAGTAGAAATTGGCCTTCCAAAAACTGGTCCTTTCCTGCCACGGACAGACACCAAAGAGGCAGATACAGGCGCCCACGGGGCAGAGGACAATCCCAAGGATTGTTTAGAGGCAGACAATGGCAAGCTCCTACACAGAGGTGGTGAGGATAACTCGCAATCTTTCAGAAGTCAAACCCAATGACTTCCCCTTTGCATGCCAAGCAAGTCTCAAATGGCAGACCCCTTAGGAGGAAAGCTGGCATTATTTTAAAAAAATTGGCATATTGTCACAAAGGAAAAATGGATCCTGGACATTATAAACAGAGGCTACAAATTCCATTTTCACAACCTTCCAAAAATGAGGCATGCCAAACCTGCCACACAATCAAAGGGCAGAGGCACAAAGGCAAATTACAGATCTCATAAACATGAAAGCTATTCAAGAGGTACCTACGCACGAACAAGGTCAAGGTTTTTATTCCAGGCTATTTCTGGTACCAAGGAAGGGAAAAGATTGGAGACGTATTTTGGACCTATCCATCCTAAACACATTTCTACTGCACAAAATTCAAGATGCTCACTCTACAGCAACTTCTTCCCATGCTGGGCAAGGAGTCTTGGCTGGTAACATTGGACCTCAAGGAGGCATACGTGCATGTCCCAATAGACAAAATTGCAGAAGGTACCTCAGATTTCTTGCAGGTTCAACCCATTATCAATTCTCTGCATTGCCCTTTGGCTTATCTACTGCGCCCAGAGTATTCACAATGCCTGGCATCAGTAATTGCCTACTGCAGACTTCAAGGGATACAAATATACCCCTATTTGGACTGCTTGATCCAAGCGGACAGCAAGCACATTCTTCTGAAACATCTGGCTTATGTAATAATGTTGTTGAACTCTCTGGGATACACAGTCAACAAAAAGAAATCGAGGCTAATACCCTCTCGGAAGATAATTTTCCTGGGTGCCAATTTGGACACAAACACCCAGATGGCCTACCTCATGCCAGAGAAGCAGGGGCAACTAATTCAATACTTCAGAGCACTAGCAAATTGCACCAGGCTGACTGCAAGGAAAATCCTGCAGGCTCTGGGATTCATGGCATCTTGCATCTTACTAATCCCATGTGCAAAGCTGCATATGAGGAAACTACAATGGTACCTGAAAAACATATGGTCTCAACACAGCCACAGTTTGGAAACAATAATACCACTAATTCCATGTCTGCAAAAGGAATTTCTGTGGTGGGCTCAAGCATGTCAAACAAACACAGGATGTCCTTCAAGAATGCAACTGCAGTCATAACATATGGGTTGTCCTGCCTCTGGCATCCCTCGGTCGGCCGGATTCCAAAGTCTGGGTCAGACGTCGGCTGATGTCGCATTTCTCTCCGTCAGAGCGGCTGGAGTACATAAGCATCAGCCGGCGCCATCTTCTCCAGTCTTTCTTGCCACGCGGTGCCCGAAGCAGATGTTCATCTCGCATTGCTGCAGTCATAACTAATGGGTAGTCCGCTGTCCTCGGTCGGCCCGAATACCAAAGTGTTAGGCTGGCGTCGGTCATGGCGCTTAGATCTGACGTCAGTACGCCATGGTACTAAAGCGCATGACCGACGTCATATCCTCAGTCTTTTTTGCCGCATGGTCCGAAGCAGAAGCAGCGTTTGCAAGTGCCGTTCGGTGTCCTGAAATTTTCGTATTCTGAGTTTCAGACCGAAGACCTAGTTGGGCTAAGTACCCCGTTGGGGAATATTTTTGTTTTTTCTTGCCTCAGTTAAATCCGGATGTCAGAAAAAGTGAATAATTGTATTTCTTGTAGGAAACAGATACCTCATAGGGATTACCACTCTCTTTGTATTCCTTGTTT
This sequence comes from Protopterus annectens, assembly GCF_019279795.1. Classification (NCBI taxonomy): domain Eukaryota; kingdom Metazoa; phylum Chordata; order Ceratodontiformes; family Protopteridae; genus Protopterus; species Protopterus annectens. The sequence continues at coordinate 151,192,488 of NC_056751.1, forward strand.
GGGGCCTGAGCACGACTTAGTCGGGTGTCGCTTTTGTGCAAAATTTAATAAGCGCACTATTAAGCGTAGGCTAGATTGTGCTAGGCTTGTTTTCGGTAAGCGGTGTAATTATATGCCGTCGGATCCTCCGACGCCCGCTACCGCGAAGACGCGCAAGGAGAAATTCTTGAAATCTAAGCAGGATGAGTCGTCCGTTCCGGACGTTGGTTCTTTAGAGACCGCGGTGGAGTCGGTGGATCCGGCCGAGGTCTCAGTTGAGTCTCAAGAGGGACCTTTGGTTTTGCAAGATGTAGCTTCTCAGGAGTCAGGTCAAGCTGAGGGGGCCTCTCAGGTTGCTGTGCTTCCCTCTTTGCATAAGGTGGGTAGGCCTTCTCCCTCTGTTTCTAAGGTACCTTCTAAGGCCAGGCCTGGTTTGTCTTCCTCTGGTGTCAGTCCTAGTTCTGCAGGTTCTGTGCCTAAAAAACACATGCTTAAAATGGCAGAAGATTTAATTACCTTGATTAGAGGTTCTATGCCCCCTCCAGATAAGAGGCCTAGGGTGGAGCCAGAGGTGGAAGGTTTGGAACATTCTTCAGATTATTCAGAGTCTTCGGCTGAAGACATTCAGGATTTTCCCCCTTGTTCTGATTCTGACGCAGAAGATTCTAGTCCCTCTGCTTCCCCTCCAGAGGATTTTTCTTTTTCAGAGACCCTGCATTCTATGAGGGAGCATTTCAAATGGGAAGGTCAGGATTTCTCAGATTCCCGAAAGAGGCTTAGGGAATTCCTGTTTTTACCACAACATAGGCCCTTGGCTATCCCTCCGGTTTTAGATGTTGTACAGGATGTTTTCTCTGAGGCTTCACTTAATCCAGACTCTTTGCCTCCTGCCCCGGTTAAGCCAGACAGGTATTACAGGGTGCCAGAGGCTCATAAATATTTGTATAAGAGCCCTAGGGCGGACCCTGAAACTATTAGCCAGGGACCTAAGGGTGTCAGGGCTTCTGTTGTAAAGAATCCAGTTCCTATGGATAAGGACTCTAGAGCTCTGGATAGGTGGGGTAAAAAAGTATATACCTCTTCCACTCTTGCAATGAGGGCTTTAAATTGCCAGTTTCATATGCTGAATTACCAGAATTTTCTTCTTAGTCAATTGAAGTCTAAGGTGGATGCTTTAGCAGAGGGCATAGAGTGTAAAGAATTACAGGATTTGGTTCATGCCTCTGATCAGGTGGGTAAGCATTCTTTGCAGTGTGGTTTTGATGCTTTACAGGCCTCTTCTAGGGTGGCTGCCACTGGATCTGTTATTCGTAGGCACGCTTGGCTTAAGGAACAGAAAGTCAGAGCATGTTAAAGCTCGAATTTTGGATGCTCCTCTTCAGTCTGAAGTTTTGTTTGGTTCTCCTGTGGAGTCAGTCTTGAAAAAGATGGAGGATAAAGCTAAGTCTATGCAGACTGTTAGATTTCTTACTAGTGCAGCCCCCTAAGTTTAGCAGAAATTGGCCTACTAAGGGATGGGCTTACCCTTCTGAGGTACAGTCTGGGGGCAGATCTAGACGTGGTAGGGGCAGAGCTCATGCACAGGGATCTTTTAGGCCTAGGACGTGGAGTTCCCCTGCGCAGTCTGCTGGTGAGGGCAGGGGCCAGTCCTTTCGTAAACAGACCCAATGACCTGCAGTTTCAGCTGCCCGATCCTTCTTGTCTGGCAGCTCCTCTAGGGGGAAAGTTGGCACTTTTCAGGCAAAATTGGCTTTTAGTTACCCAGGACAAATGGGTGTTGGACATTATAAACCGAGGCTACAAGTTTTATTTCCACACATTGCCTCCTTTCAAGGGCATGCCAGACGTTCCTCCTCAGCAAAAGGTAGAGGCTCACACACAGATTGCTTTACTTCAAATGGGAGCTATACAGCAGGTTCCACCATTAGAAGTGGGACTAGGATTTTATTCTCGCCTGTTTCTTGTACCAAAGAAGGGAGACACTTGGAGGCCAATTCTGGATTTGTCTATTCTCAACACATACCTGGACATTCCAAAATTCAAGATGCTGACTTTGCAACAACTTCTACCTATGCTAGGCAGAGATCACTGGATGGTAACTCTGGATCTCAAGAAGGCTTATCTTCATATTCCTATCAGACCAAGCTGCAGGAGATTCCTGCGTTTTCGGGCTGGGACTTTACATTATCAGTTCTCTGCATTGCCCTTTGGCTTATCTACTGCGCCCAGGGTATTCACAAAGGTTCTGACGCCGGTGATAGCCTTCTTCAGGTTAAGAGGAATACAAATTTATCCTTATTTGGACGACTGCCTGATTCTGGCTCAAGACAAAGACAAGCTACTTCACCATCTTCAGTATGTTATGGCAGTGTTAAGGTGCCTAGGGTATTCTGTGAACGAAATAAAGTCCAGTCTAGTACCCTCTCAGGACATGTGCTTTCTGGGTGTGAGACTGAATACAGCTTCTCAGATGGCTTTTTTGACCCCGGACAAGCAAAGAAATCTTTCCCTATACTTCCAGCAATTGTCTCACCGGTCCAGGCTGACTGCAAGGACAGTCCTTCAAGCCTTGGGGTTCATGGCATCTTGTATTCTGGTGCTTCCCAATGCCAAACTGCATATGAGGAAGTTGCAATGGTATCTCAAGAGTGTATGGACACAACACTGCCACAATTTGGACACTGTCATTCAGATAATACCTTGCATTCAAAAGGAATTTTTGTGGTGGGCTCAGGAATGTCACCTAAACAAGGGACTCTATGTGACCCGACCAGAGGAGAGTCAGATCTTAACGACAGATGCCTCGGACAAGGCTTGGGGAGCACACCTCAATGGAAAATGGGTTCAAGACATGTGGCCTGCCAGACTTCAACACTTGCATATCAACATGAAGGAGATAGCAGTCCAATTCGCGTTTATGGCCTTCAAGGATCTACTACACCCAGGACAAGTGTTGATTCAAACAGACAACACAACTGTCATGTGGTACATCAACAAGCAAGGGGGAACCCATTCGTACCCACTATGCAGACGAGCGATGATTTTGTGGGAGACAGCTCAAAGTTTGCACCTCACTCTTCAAGCAAGGTTTCTGCCAGGAGCACAGAACTCCTTAGCGGATGTATTGAGCAGACAGATGGTGGATCCTCATGAGTGGAAATTGGATCCTCATGTATTTCAACAGTTGACAGTGATTTGGGGGACTCCAGACATAGATCTGTTCGCTTCCCCACTAAATTTCCAGCTGCCAAAGTTTTGCACAAAGATGTTTCATCCAAAAGCTTGGAAGGTGGATGCTCTATCATTCAGTTGGAGCAATCTTCACGTCTACGCCTTTCCTCCTCTGCCTCTTCTTCCCAAGGTGCTCTTGAAGGTCAGACAGGACAAGCCCTCCATGATTCTTATGGCTCCAGATTGGCCACGTCAGCACTGGTACCCTCTGCTGCGGAGTTTAGTACGGGAGCCTCCTTGGCCTCTGCCAGCAAGTCCATACCTTTTGACTCAGGCAGGCAATCATTTCATCAATGTCAAGATACAGTCCCTGCATCTGGCAGCTTGGCATGTTCGGTTCTAGACCCTGGAGGGTCGCAGCTTCCTCAAGTTTTGAATGTTATTTTGGAGGCCAGACGGCCTAGTACAAGGAAGGTTTATGCTGATAAATGGAGGAGATTTTTTCTTTGGAGCAAAGCAAAGCGCTTTGATGTTTCAGTACCTAATTTGAGTGTCTCACTTCAGTATCTTACAGAATTACTAGACAAAGGTTTGTCTTTCTCCTCTGTAAAAGTTCATGCTGCAGCCATTTCTGCTCACTATGATTGTGACCCACCTTTATTCTCTCATCCCTTGTTCAAGCAATTTCTTAGAGGGGCAAAGAACATAAGACCCCCACGTAGAGCTCCTACTCCTTCCTGGGATCTCAATTTTGTGTTGGTGAAACTCACTTTACCTCCTTTTGAACCTGCAGCTACAGCTGAGTTGAAGTTTTTGTCTTGGAAGACAGCTTTTTTGTTGGCCATTACGTCTGCTAGAAGGGTATCTGAATTACAGGCTCTAATGGCAGTTGAACCCTTCCTAATTTTTCATAAGGACAGGGTCTCTTTGCGTACTAACCCTACTTTCATGCCTAAAGTGGTCTCAAATGTGGCCTTGAACCAGTCTATTCATTTGCCTACTTTTTATGCTGATCCCCAAAATAAAGGGGGACAAATTTTGCACTCTTTGGATATTCACAGGCAGTTACGTTATTACTTGAGCAGAACTAAAGGGTTCAGACAGTCTCAGCAGTTGTTTGTTTCTTTTTCTTTGAGTATCAGGGGAAACCTGTTTCTAAACAAACTATTTCTAAGTGGATTGGCCATTGTATTGCTTTTTGTTCTCATCGTGGCAAGGAGATTCCGGATGGAATCAGACCTCATTCCACTAGGGCTACTGCCACTTCAACTGCTTTTTTAAGGGGTGTAGCTACTAAAGATGTTTTGGAGGCAGCTACTTGTTCAGTGCACACTTTCTCTAAACATTACCATCTCCCTCTTTACTCTAAATCTAGGGCTGGGTTTGCCACTGCAGTTTTACAGGGCATGTTAGCAGCTCCCAATGCTTTATAATTTTGCCATCCTCCCTGTACCTTTGCTTTGGGATTCTACCCATTAGTTATGACTGCAGCAATGTGAGATGAAGAACATAGTACAGTTTTGTACCTACCATAAATGTAGATGTTCGAAGATCCACATTGCTGCAGTCCAATTTTCCCTCCCTCCTTCCCCACTGTAGTTAGAGGTGGTTGTGTGGTTTGGGGTGTAGTTCTGGTTTATACATGGGAGTTTACATGTTTTTGGCTATGGCCTTTCCTTTTAGGGCCTTCTGACATCTGGGGCAAGAAAAGACTCAGGATATGACGTCGGTCATGCGCTTTAGTACCATGGCGTACTGACGTCAGATCTAAGCGCCATGACCGACGCCAGCCTAACACTTTGGTATTCGGGCCGACCGAGGACAGCGGACTACCCATTAGTTATGACTGCAGCCATGTGGATCTTCGAACATCTACATTTATGGTAGGTACAAAACTGTACTTTCGCAAGTGCCGGTCGGTCAGCTCCTGTATTCTTCGAATCCGAAGTCATCAAAAAAGCTAAGTACCCCGTTGGGGACCTTTTCTTGCCTCAGCCGATGTCAGAAATTACTGAAAAAGTAAATTGTTTGTCTTGTGGTAAACAAATACCTCATAAGGATTTCCACTCTTACTGCCTTCCTTGCCTTGGCCCAGACCACGACGTCTCGGCCTGTGCCGCTTGTGCTCGCTTCAATAAGCGCACTCTCAGGCGCCAGGCGGAGTTCGCTGAAGACTTTTTCGGTGAAAAATTCGATTATACAATGCCGTCGGAACTACCGACATTGCAGACTCCTAAGAAACGAAAAGACCGGGACAGACATCCTCGGCCCGCGTCTTCCACCGACACCACGCCAAAACCTACCGCGAGTGCCCCGGTTCCCTCTGAGGCGGTTATTTCACCGCTCCGAACCGAAGACACCGCATTACCGATACCGGAGACCACACCACCAGTTATTGATTTTCCTCCGGATACTGAAACCGAGGAAATGCCAGAGACCATTGCTGTGGATAAGATCACTCCTGCACGTGGAGCTGCTAGTCCTCCCATGTCCATGTCTATCGAGGCCTACACACGTGCTAAGGCAGCCAGCAAGACCAAGCACCTTACTGCTAAAGCCTTACCTCAGTCTACTCCTGAAACACAAATCATGACTATGGCCGCAGACTTAATTTCCATGATCAGGGGTTCCCAGGCCCATCCAGAGAGAGGATCCCAGCCTCCTTCTGATAAGAGGCCCCGGGTTGAACCCTCCGACCCTCTCCCTTCAGATGAAGATTCTGAGGACTCTGTTCACTCTGATAGCCGGGGAGAGCCCTTCCAGACCTATGAGGACTCTGATGCAGAGGATTCCATCCCCTCGGCCTCCCCTCCTGAGGATATTTCTTTTGGGGAAGTTCTACATTCCATGAGGGAACATTTTAAGTGGCAAGGCCAGGAATATTCTGATTCCAGAAAGCGCCTTCGTACCTTCCTTAAAAAGCCCCAACACAGGCCCTTAGCTATACCTCCTGTGCTTGATGTTTTGGATGATCTATACTCTGACTCCAGTGTTACTCCTGATAGTCTTTCTTCTGCTCCTGTCAAGCCTGACAGATACTATAGGGTCCCAGAAACACATTCTCATTTCTTTAGGGCCCATGCTGTTGATTTAGAAACAATTTCACAGGGACCGAAAGGGGTTTCAGCTACCACCTCCAAAAATCCCTTACCTTCCAACAGGGAAGCTAGGTCATTAGAGATGGGGGAAGAAGGTCTACACCTCCACTACTTTATCTATGAGAGCTCTCAATTGTCTCTTTCATATGTTTCAATATCAGGATTACCTGTTAGATGATTTACAGAAAACATTGGCCTCTCCTGAACCTTTAGATAGGAAATCTTTGCAGGAGGCTGTACATAATTCTCAGCAAGTTAGCAGTCACCTTCTGCAGTGTGGATATGATGCATTGGAAGCTTCATGTAGGGCAGCTATGACAGGGGTGGTCATTCGTAGACATGCATGGTTAAAAGAACAACCTCTACCAGATCATGTTAAGGCAAAACTTCTTGATGCACCCTTGGAAAAGAACCAGCTTTTTGGTGCTAATGCTAAAGATGTGTTAAAGTCCATCGAGGAAAAAGCCAAGTCAGTTCAGACAGTCAAAGATTTCCTCCAGGTTCAGCCTCCCAGATTTAGCAGAAATTGGCCTTCAAAAAACTGGTCCTTTCCTAATCCTGAAAGATTTCAAAGGGGTAAAAGCAGGCGTGGCAGAGGAAGAGGACAATACAGAGGTCCCTACAGGGGACGACAATGGCAACCAGCAAACCAAAGAAGTGACGCAGGGGTTTCTCCTACCCCACAGGGACAATCTCAATGACTTTCCTCTACTACCGCTGACCAAGGAGCAAACAGAAGCTCCTTTGGGCGGAAAATTATCTCTGTTTTCAGACAGTTGGCACAGATTGACAAAGGACAAATGGATTTTGGACATTATAGACCAAGGTTACAGGTTCCACTTTCATACCTTACCAAGAAAACAAGGCATGCCAAACCTACCACAAAACCAGAGGGCAGAGGCTATCAAGCAAATTTCTCTGCTTGCTCACATCAAAGCAATAGAAAAAGTTCCACAACAAGAACAAGGCCAGGAGTTTTACTCAAGACTGTTCCTTGTTCCAAGAAAAACTCAATGGAGACCAATACTGGATTTGTCCGCATTAAACACCTTTCTCATAGTACCAAAGTTCAAAATGCTGACTCTACAGCAACTCCTTCCCATGTTGGGCAAGGGGTATGGCTGATTACTCTGGACCTCAAGGAGGCATACCTGCATGTCCCTATCACAGCTGCAGAAGATACCTCAGATTTCTTGCAGGGCCAGAGCATTATCAATTCTCAGCATTGCCATTTGGCTTATCTACTGTGCCCAGAGTATTCACGAAATGCCTGGCTTCAGTAATTGCTCATTGCAGGCTCCAGGGGATCCAAATTTACCCGTACCTGGACGACTGCCTCATACAAGCGGACGACAAACTGATTTTGACAAAACTTGAATTATGTCATACAGTTGCTACAGGCTCTGGGATACAGTCAACTTCCAAAAGTCAAGACTTCAGCCGTCCCAGCAAATAACCTTCTTAGGAGCCAAACCAGACACAACCTCTCAAATGGCTTACCTGACAGAAGACCAGCAAAAGAAGTTAACTCATTATTTCAAAGGTTTGGCAAAGCTCACCCAGATGACTGCAAGGACATTCCTACAGGCCCTGGGTTACATGGCATCCTGCATTCTCCTGGTTCCATTAGCAAGACTACACATGAGAAAGTTACAATGGTACCTAAAAAGCTTATGGTCTCAGCACAGCAACAACTTAGAGGCAACCATACCGCTCATTCCATGCCTACAGAAGGAATTTCTATGGTGGGCCTCGGTAAGCCAGGCAAACACAGGTATGTCATTCAAAAAACCTCAGATAACACAGACCATGACCACAGACGCCTCAGACCTTGGATGGGGGGCGCACATGGAGGGCAGATGTATTCAAGGACAATGGTCTCCAAAGGAAACACATCTGCATATCAACTAAAAAGAAATGCTGGCAGTAATGCATGCCATCGAGGCCTTTCGACAACAGCTTCAGCAAGGCCACCTGCTAATACGGACAGACACCACTGTGATGTGGTACATAAACAAGCAGGGGGGCACCCATTCTTACCCCCTTTGCAGACTGACAATGAATCTGTGGGAAAAATCACTGAGCCTAAACATACAGTTGCAATCCCAGTTTGTTCCAGGCAAAGACAATGTGCTGGCGGACAGCCTAAGCAGGAACTTCCTAGACCCCTGCGAGTGGAGGTTACATCCAGAAATCTTCATACAACTCACCTCGACATGGGGCAGGCCAGAAGTAGACCTATTTGCCTCCCACCTCAATCATCATCTACAAAAGTTCTTTTCAAGGACATATCATCCACAAGCATGGAAAATAGATGCTCTCTCATTCAACAGGAACTTCCTAAAAATCTATGCATTCCCACCTCTGCCACTGATGACCACAGTATTACTAAAGATCAAAGCAGAGAAGCCCAGGGGGATCCTAATAGCTCCAGACTGGCCAAGACAGCACTGGTACCCACTACTACGGAGCATATGTCACAACAAAAAGTGGGCCCTTTCCCAATGGCCCCAACTTTTGACTCAACACAACTTCAAGACAGTACACCCCAACATTCAGACTCAACAGCTTGGGAGATCCCATGAATAACCTCAATCTATCTCTCTCCGGGCTTCTGTTAGTATCCTCTGAACTTCCTTGAAGACCATCCACCAGAAAGGTTTACTCAGCAAAATGGAAGAGATTCAGCATTTGGAATACCAGCAAGGGTCATGATGCATCATTATTGAGCATCCCTCTCATTCTGGAATATTTGGCAGATATGCTACAGAATGGACTCATATTCTTCCATAAAAATACATGCTTCAGCTATTTCAGCTAGATATAACACTGATCCACCTGTGTTTTCACATCCTTTAAGGCAATTCCTTAGGGGAATCAAGAATATAAAGCCACCAAGAAAGGCTCCAGTACCAGCTTGGGACCTCAACTTTGTCCTAGAAAAATTGACTCTACCTCCTTTTGAGCCAGCAGCTTCTGTGGACTTACAATTTCTCTCATGGAAGACAGCTTTCCTGTTGGCAATTACCTCAGCAAGAAGGGTTTCGGAACTACAGGCCCTAATGGCAATACCACCGTTCATAATCTTTCACAGAGACAGGGTTTCCTTACGAACCAACCCTACCTTTATGCCAAAAGTGGTATCTAGGGTTTTTTTGAATCAAGCCAGTCACCTGCCTACTCTCTTTCCCAATCCTGAGAACAAAGGGGAAAGACTGTTGCATACCTTGGACATTCACAGACAACTTCGCTACTGCCTGGACAGAACCAAGACCAGTAGGAAGTCTGATCAGCTTTTTGTGGCTTACGCCCCTAGAGTACAAGGAAAAGCAATTTCCAAACAGACTATTTCAAAATGGATTGGACATTGCATCAGATTCTGTTATTCCTTCCATGGTAAGAGTGTACCAGCCAATGTCAGACCACACTCCACCAGAGCTACAGCCACCTCAACAGCATTCTTAAGAGGGGTGCCTACAAAAGACATTCTAGAAGCTGCTACATGGAGCTCCGTGCATACATTTTCCAAACACTACAACCTTCCTCTATATTCCAGATCCAGAGCAGGCTTTGCTTCTGCAGTCCTGCAGGGATTGATAGCTACACCATCCTTTTCTTAGAGCATTTCACCTCCCCCAGCTAAGCTATGGTATTCAACCCATATGTTATGACTGCAGTTGCATTCTTGAAGGACATAGTACAGTTTTGTACCTACCATAAATGTAGATGTCCGATAGATATGCAACTGCAGTCGTGTTTTCCCTCCCTCCTTCCCCTCTATGCCTTGGGTCCACTCCTATCCGTTACCCTTAGCTGGGGATATCTGTTATGGTGTATCTGTTTATTGCTTATTTATTTGTCTGGAAATCTGTTTTTCTTCCAATTTGATTACAGCCTTCCTTGGAGGGCACCTGGCATCTGGGGCAAGAAACACTGAAGAAGATGGCGTCGGCTGATGCTTATGTACTCCAGCTGCTCTGACATCGGAGAGAAATGCGATATCAGCCGACGTCGGACCCAGACTTTGGAATCCGGCCGACCGAGGGCTGCCTGTGGCAGGACAAACCCATATGTTATGACTGCAGTTGCATATCTATCGGACATCTACATTTATGGTAGGGGGGGCGCACATGACAGATCAGTGCATTCAGGGCAAATGGTCCCGAAAAGAAAAGCAGCACCTTCACATCAATCAAAAGGAAATGCTAGCAGTAATGAATGCTATTATAGCTTTCAAGGACCTTCTACAACCAGGTCAGCTATTGATAAGAACGGACAACACCACAGTTGTGGTACATAAACAGGGAGGAACACATTCTTACCCCCTATGCAGACTGGCCATGTCACTTTGGAACATGGTCATGGACTTACAAATGGGAACTACAAGCACAGTACTTGCCAGGCAAGGAAAACGCTGGCAGACAATCTAAGCATTAATACGACAGATCCACACGAATGGAAATTGCATCCAAAAGTTTTTACAGAAATAATCCAAGAATGGGGAAGGCCAGACATAGATCTCTTTGCCTCCCACAAAAATCACCAATTGACAAAATTCTGCTCAAGGATTTTCCATCCAAAGGCCTGGAGAGTGGACACTTTCAGATGGACATCAATGACAGTTTATGCCTTCTCACCTCTTCCTCTGCTGCCCAAAGTTCTATTGAAAACCAGAGCAGACAGACCAAAGATGATTCTCATTGCTGCAGACTGGCCAAGGCAACACTGGTACCCACTCCTGAGGAGCCTGACACATTCCCCACCATGGGCCCTGCCTCTAATGCCTCTTCTGACTGCACAGCTTCAAAACTCTTCACAGCCAGCTAAAAACACTCTATCTAGCCGCATGGAAGATTCCTTAGCATCGCAACAGGCCCTACTCTCCAAGGAGGTGCAGGATGTCATTTTGGAGGCCAGAAGGCCATCAACTAGAAAAGCTTACTCTGCAAAATGGAAACAGTTTTGTGTCTTCAATGAGAAAAAGGGCCAGGATCCTGGAAAACTGAATTTACCTCAAATACTACAATATTTGGCTGAGCTGCTAAGCAGTGGACTTTCATTCTCCTCCATCAAAATCCATGCCTCAGCCATTTCTGCAGAATACAACACTGATCCACCTTTATTCTCTCATCCTCTCAAGACAGTTCCTCAGAGGGGCCAAGAATCTAAGACCTCCAAGGAAACAACCAATACCTGCTTGGGATCTTAATTTCATTCTGGAAAAACTGACCTTGCCTCCCTTTGAGCCAGCTGCCTCATCAGATTTGCAGTATTTGTCCTGGAAAACAGCTTTCCTTCTGGCTATCACCTCAGCTCGTAGAGTTTCCGAACTACAGGCTCTCATGGCTGTCCAGCCTTTTATCTTCCATCAGGACAGTTTCCTTACGAACCAACCCGTCCTTTATGCCTCAAGTGGTATCCAGGGTAGCTTTAAATCAGGCCATACATTTACCTACTTTTTATCCTAATCCTCAAAACAAAGGGGAGAGATTACTATATTTCTTGGACATACAGACAACTGCATTATTTGGACAGAACAAAGCCTTTCAGAAAATCAGAACAGCTCTGTGTCCTATGCTGTAGGAGCTCAAGGAAAGCCAATCTCAAAATGGATAGCCCACTGCATACGCTTTTGCTATTCCTTTCATGGCAAAACTGTACCTACAGGCATTAGAACTCATTCCACCAGGGTCACAGCCACCTCGGCAGCTTTCCTCAGAGGAGTTCCTACCAAGGATATTTTGGAAGCAGCCACTTGGAGTTCTGTGCATACTTTCTCCAAGCACTACAACCTACCATTATACTCCAAATCTAGAGCAGGCTTTGCCACTGCAGTCTTGCAGGGCATTTTGGCTCCTAGTTCCACCTAGTGCCTACCACCCCTTTCTTAGCTTTGGGATTCTACCCATCTGTTATGACTGCAGCTGTATGCACGATGAACATAGTACAGTTTTGTACCTACCATAAATGTAGATGTTAGAGTGCTAATACAGCTGCAGTCCAGGTTTCCATCCCTCCTTCCCCTCTTGGGACAGGCCTATAGGCTAACACATCCTCATACAACCTGATTGGGGTATTCATTTATGATGTATTTGCTTGCAACTACTGTATTTTGATTATATTGCACTGCATTATTACACAAATTTATGTATTGCCTTCCTTCTGTGGGCACCTGACATCTGGGGCAAGAAAAACTGAAGAAAATGGTGTCTGCTGGTTCCTTTATACCCCTGTCGCGCTGACGTCAGGGAAGAACCGACGACAACCGGCGCCGGACCTAGACTTTGGAATTCGGCCGACTGGGGACCTGCCTGACTGCAGGAGACCCCATCTGTTATGACTGCAGCTGTATTAGCACTCTAACATCTACATTTATGGTAGGTACAAAACTGTACTTTTTTCCTTCTTGGGATCGGGGTGGGTACTTAGCCAACATATTTTCCACCTTCCTGCTGTTTTTATCCTAGATATCGTAGCCTTTTGGGTTTGATTAGTGCATGCTGGCATCCATGTAGGAAGGTGTCCTCTGGCTTAAAGGGCAAGGGTGAAAATCTGACAGCAAATTCTGAGATAGAAGTCTCAAACATTAGTTCTGCAACAATGAGCATACTTAGTTTTTACCATTGTGATAAGTTCCTAAGCAACTGTACTTGATGGTGAGTAATACATATGCCTATGCTAGAAATGTACCGCTTGTAATGGTATAATTTTCTGCATTTTAGTGCAAAATTACATCTTTGTACAAAATCATTTTCAGAGAAGGAACTGGAGATGCAGAAGGAGAGGACCATTGGGAATCCGAAATGAGCTTGGATGAATGGAAGATGCTTCAGCTGCAAAGTAAACCAAAAGCTGAATTTAATATCCGCAAACCAGATGCTTCTGTGCTCAAAAAAGCAGTTGTGATTCACAAGTCCAAGTTCAAAGATGTGAGTAAATTTTTCTTGGATATCGTAGATGTCCTGATTTGCTGTTGCAGTATTCTTAACAGGTGGGTTGTAGCTCGACACAGCTGGGGTGCCAAAACTTTGTTTTGTCGTATGTCCAAATGGTTGTAAGATTGAGACTACTTTTGTCCACTTAATTTCTCACGTTTATGCATGGGGAAGATGAGAAAGGTGTTTGTATAATTTCAGTATGTTTGAGATTAAGTTAATATTTTTAAAGGCTGTTTATTCTATAAATTGACATTTACATCTTTAACAAATGTTTTCCATGTCAGTAGTAGCTTACTTGTCAGTACTGCTGGCATAATGGAAAGCAGTAGTGTATTCTAGGGAAAAAAATCTGTATGTCAGTGTGCACCCTTTGTCAAGTTTATGGGGTAGAAGTTGAGATGAGGAGCAAATCCGTTTTTCTCCCATATCTGTGTCTTCAGACAGTATAATTACAGAAAAGCAAAGTTGGCAGGACTTGAACCTGCAGTTTATCATAATTCAGGATTTCTGGTATCACTTTTAGCAAACAAGGAGATGTTATGTGATCCTATCTCGCCTACATTCTGTACTGATGGGCTCGGAGCCGATCCCTCGGCTCCGACTCTGCACGCTATGCTATAGAGCGAGGCCTCTTATTGGCTGAGCTATTTCTTATCCCAGGATGCACCACCACTAATCCCCCAGATCTCGTTTGCCGCTTACAAGCTTAGACGTGGTCTCAACTTGGCTGGGCTAAGTACTAATTTATTTAGGCTTTTCCTGTCAGGAATTTGATTGCTTTGAACCCAAAAGCTGTTTTAACAGCTATTGTGATTTGAGTGGTTGACAGTTTTGTTTGGAAATATTGTGTTTTTTCACCAAGGGAAGGTTTCCCCTTTTAGTTAGAGGGGCCTTCCCCTGTTGCCTTTCTGTGTGGAATATTTTACTGTCTTAGCGTTTTATTTATGGGTCAGTACCCGTTTAAGTTAGAGGGTCTTGACTCTCTCCCTTTTTCTGTGTGGAATAATTTCTTGTACTTCGGTATTGTAAAAAAAAAAAAAAATTTATTTTTCTGTTCTAAACTTAAAGTTTTAGTGTTTCTCTTCAGACAGGTGTGTTCTTTCTGATTTAGTTATGTCCAAAGAGCATAAACCCTCCGGGTTTAAAAAATGCACGAGGTGTGGTTTTAAGATGTCCATAACGGACGACCACTCCTCGTGCGTTTACTGTTTAGGCGCCAAGCACCTACAAGAATCATGTAGCGTGTGTCACGCCTTCTCATCAAGGGTCCTCCAGGAGAGGAAGAACAAATTAATCCTTAAAGGATTAATCAAGCCATCCTTCGAGGAGGCTTTATCTTAGTCTCCTTCTCCTTCAAAAAAGAAAAAAGCGTCTGCTCCGACCAGTCTGTCGGAACTGACTGCCAAAAAACCTAGGCAGACTTGTCCATCGGCTCCACGGACTTCGGAGCCGAGGGCGGAACGGTCTGCCTCGATGCCTCCAGCCTCGACCCCTCTGGTTTCGGAGCCGAGGACTGGGGCATCGAGAGGCGGGTCACCATCGGCTCCACTGATATTGGAGCCGATGAAGGTTACCGGCTCACTCTTCCCCTTCGGAGCCGAAGTCCTTATCGGCACCGAGGGAAATTGTCTTGATCTCTCTCGGAGCCGATAGTGGTAGAATCTATTCGGAGTCGGTCCCCTAGCCCTTTGGAGCCGATGAAGAAATCGGTTCGGGCCCGATCGGTATCCTCCAGATCATCCAAGATGTCTGATTCGGACATCGACAGGGTGCTCCTAAGACTTTTCCAGTCTCCGGTGTTCCAAAAGCTAGTCTCTGCTCCAGCCCATTCGGCTTCGGAGCCGATGGTCCATCTTCCTTCTATGGTTCCTCCTCAAACAGCCTCGGCACCGTTGGAGCCGGTGCTGGTGGAGCCGGTGGAGGTTTTAGGATCAGGCCCGACCCTTACTCCAACTCCGGCTCTTGGGTCGGAGTTCAGTACGCGGACCTCTTCCGTCGGCCCCAGGGGGACACTTCGGGATTGACGTTTTCGGTCCCAAGTCTCCCTCTTGGTGTGTCGGCGGCGGGAGTGCAGTCTACTGTCGTGGCCACGGAGGTGGGACCCTCCCAGGATTCTGGTGGTTCCGCCTTCAGGGCTATGAGAAGTGCATTAGCCAAATCTTCTTTGGCTACCTCCACAGTCTCCCCAGCTCCTTCCCTGCACACTGAGACTGGGTCTTTGGCAGTCCCCCTGTCCTTAGACAGCGAGGCCCCGGGGCCTGAGGTTACCCCCACTGGGGTTCCCCCCCTCCTGGAGGTCCTTCTGAAGCCTCTTCGGAAGAACCCCCCAGGAAAAGATTGTGCAAGAGGAAGCACGTTGACTCCCCTGATGAGTCTCTTACATCAGACACTGATCTCGATGATGCAGAGGGGTCCCCTAAGTCGTCCTCGGATGATGTCTCCTTTGCAGACATCCTGGAAGCCCTTAAACAACGAGGCGGCTGGCAGTCCAAACCCCCTTCTGCTGATGAGTCCGTGTTCCTTAAGGCCTTCGGGGCTCAGCCCTCCGCCTCCTGGGTGTCTCCGCCCTTCGATGAGCTCTTGGACTTGATCTGTCGAAGGGCGTGGGAACACCCAGACTCTGTGGAACCGGTGCCTGCTCATCCGAATAAGTTCTTCTCGGCACCCCCTGAGAATTTCTAGCCAAAGGTGTGGCTGTAGATGCTTTGGTGGTGGCATCTGCTACCCAGCAAGATGTAGCAGAGGCTTCGTCCGTCCATCCTCCTAATAAGGAGTCTAGGAGCATGGATCGGTACAGAAAGCGCACCCTAAGTTCAGCGGCCTTTACATTAAGGTCCTTGAACTACCTTACACACTTTACTAGGTTTCAGAGGGATCTGATTAAAGAGCTTTCCGATACCCTCTTGGGTAACCTGCCTGAGGAGCTGACCCAGATGGTTGGTTCTCAGCTGGCTACATTGTCGTCCATCTCAAACTCGTCCATGAGGCTCATTTCTTATGTGGCCGAAGGGGCAAGTAGAACGGCGGGTACAGGCATTGCTCTACAGAGATGAGCCTGGCTCCGCCTGTGTCATTTCACGGAGGCCTTTGTCGACGCCCCCTTTGATGGGTCCTCCCTGTTTGGACCCAAGGTAAAGGACACACTCACCCGCTGCGAACAGGAGGGTAAGACTGACTGCTGTAGGGGCACGATTTTCCACTCCCTTTCGGCCTTATCCCAAGGCTAAAAGAGGAGAGAAAATGTGGTTCCGTAGATCTCAGAAGCCTTACCCCTCTCAGCAGGATGATCCCCCTTCCAGAGGCAGGGGAGGGGGAAATTCTTCTGGAAGACGCCGTCCCAGAGGCGGCAGAGGCCCTCGCAACACTGGAGACCGCGAGTCCTTTCGTGGCTCTTCAGCTTTTCACAGTCCCTGAGGGATTGCCCGACTGCATCTCCGGAGCCAGTCGGGGGTCGTTTTTCAAAGCACCTGAAAGCCTGGGAAGCTATCACTCAGGACCGATGGGTGCTTCGAATTATCGCCGGAGGTTACACCATCCCTTTCTCACACTCCCCACCTCAGTCCAAAAAAATCCCGGACCCGCCACCCAGTCAGCGGGATACTGCAGCCTCAGAAGTTTCAGAGCTGCTGCAAGAGTCATCCAACCGGTCCCCGCAGACCAGATCTGATTAGGGACTTACTCAAGATTCTTTTTGGTGCCAAAAAAGACCGGGGACTTGAGGCCCATTTTGGACCTCAGCATCCTAAACCGCTCAGTCAGAAAGTCCAAATTCCGAATGGTCACCCTACAAACCATTCTCCCATAGCTGGAGAAAGGTGTTTGGATGTGCTCCATAGATCTCAAGGACGCTTATATCATGGTACATCAAGCGTCCAGGAGACATCTGCGCTTCAGCCTAGGAGGCAGTCATTTTCAGTTCCGCGCGCTGCCCTTTGGTCTCACCACAGCCCCCAGGGTGTTCACCAAATGCTTGGCAGTCGTGACTGCTCACCTGAGAAGTCTAGGATTCCAGGTGTTTCCGTATCTAGACTGGCTCCTGCCACCTCCAAGCATCTACTACTGCGGAGCCTACAAGCCACTATATCACTGGGCAATTCCCTTGGAATCACCTTCAATTGGCCAAAGTCTGTGTTGCTGCCATCTCAACGAATAAGATTCATAGGGGTAGAGAGAGACTCAAACCAAATGCGGGTCTATCTACCTGTAGACAGGATATAAACCATACAGGCTCAAGTTCGAGCCTTACTTCCCAGGTCCAAAGCCCCAGCCAGGATGGTCTCTCAGCTATTAGGATCCATGTCCGCCACGGTTCTTCTAGTCCCCTTGGCAAGGTTGCACATGAGAATTCTCCAGTGGCTTCTTTCAGCTCAGTTGTCCTTTCAGGAACTCCCTCTGTCACCTCATATGGATCACGGAAACATGCAAACGGGACCTTCGCTGGTGGCTAGTGCCCTCCCAATTTGGATCAGGGACGACCCTTTGTTCCACCTCCTCCTGCGGCCACTTTGACCACGAACGCCTCCCAGATGGGGTGGGGGGGGCATTCCCTGGGCAGGTCAGTCCACGGCAAATGGCACCCAGAAGAGACCCTACTTCATATCAGCATCCTAGAAATGAGGGCGGTGCTTCTGTCCCTTCAAGCCCTTCTCGATTACTCCCGCAGGGCGTAATTGCCGTTCACTCAGACAACATGTCAGTTGTCTGGTACCTGAACAAACAGGGAGGGACCAGATCCTATCCTCTGTGCAGAGAGGTCATGAGAGTCTGGGAATGGGCAGTCTCGACCAAACGCTTTCTAGTGGCTACCCATATCCCGGGCAAGTCCAATGTGATAGCCGACGGACTGAGCAGAACCATCCTCTCTCCTCACGCATGGTCTCTGAACATGACAGTTGCAAGTCAGATTTTCAGCAGATGGAGAGTTCCGTGTTGCGACCTCTTCACGACTCCACTAAATGCGAAGTGCAAAAAATTCTTCTCCCTAACCCCGGCTCCGGGGAAGAGCCCCATGGACGCACTAGCCAGTCCTTGGCCCACCGGATTGCTTTATGCCTTCCCTCCAGTTCCTCTCCTTCCCAGGGTGATCCAGAAGGCATCTCTCCTGGGGAGCAAAATGATCTTAGTTGCTCCTTACTGGCCTCGTCAAGTATGGTTTCCCTATCTTCGGAAATATGCTCTGGAAGGTCCATGGTTCCTGGATCAGATCCCAGACCTTTTGGTTAATCAGTCGGGACTATTCCACCAGTCCCTGCACACCTTAAAATTGACGGCTTGGCTCCTCCTCTTCCGACTATAGTCAGGAGTCATACATTGGATCCAGAGGTTGTACACATTATCTTCGGCCCATAAGTCTGCTACAAAGAAACTATTCTAGCAAATGGAAAAGATTTGCTATTTGGGCTCAACTCCGGGGCCTGGACCCCATCTCTATTCCCGTGGCAGAAGTACTAAAATTTTTAACTTCTCTTTTCAATCAAGGCTCTTCAGTCTCTACCATCAAGGTCCAATTGGTAGCGATTTCCAATTTTCACGAATCCATAAACCCACCTTTAATGAGCAACAGATTGTGTAAGACCTTCTTGAAAGGTGCTGCTTTAAGGCCTCCGATTTCTCATCCTGCACCTCCATGGGATCTCGATGTGGTGTTACGCGCCTTAACTTCCTCCCCCTTTGAACCGGCGGCTACTTGTGATCTAAAGTTTCTATCATGGAAAACTGCTTTTCTGGTGGCAATTACTTCTGCCAGAAGAGTTTCAGAGCTTCAAGCTTTGTCAGTAAAACCCCCGTACTTGGTTTTTCACAGACAGAGCATCTCTAAGGCCAAATCCTTCCTTTGTCCCTAAAGTTTGTTCCAGTTTCTGCTTACAACAATCGTTAGAACTTCCAGATTTTTTTTCCAAAATATTCTAACAAAGCGGAATTCATACTCCACACACTAGATGTCCACAGGCAGTTGCGTTTTTATTTAGACATGACCAAACAAACAAGGAAAACAGATCAGTTGTTTGTTGCAGACAATAAATTGGGCAAAGCTGTCACAAAGGTCACTATTGCCAAATGGATCAGGGATTGTATTACTCAAGCTTATTCTTATTCTAACAAAGAGCTTACCACCTCTGTCAAAGCTCATTCTACAAGGGCTATGGCTACTTCGATAGCATTTCATTCTAAGCTTGCCATTAGTGACATTTGTGCTGCAGCTACATGGTCTTCCCCGCACACTTTCATTTCCCACTATAAATTGGATGTGGCATCTAGAGGACGAGCTTCATTTGGTTCCACAGTGCTCAGGAGTGTTTTCCAATGAGCCACCCAGGATTTGGGTGCTAGGGACGCTGTCCCATCAGTACAGAATGTAGGCGGGATAGGATCACATATCATCTTTTAGTTATGTACTTACCATAACTTTAGATGTTTGGGATCCATCTCGCCTACATTCCTAATAACCCACCCTCCTTCCCCCTTCCTTGGAGATCAGAGAATATCAGAAGGTCCGAATCCTGTTTCATCTTGAAACATCTAACAATGTTATATAAACAAGTTGTGGTGGTGCATCCTGGGGTAAGAAATAGCTCAGCCAATAAGAGGCCTCGCTCTATAGCATAGCGTGCAGAGTCGGAGCCGAGGGATCGGCTCCGAGCCCATCAGTACAGAATGTAGGCGAGATGGATCCCAAACATCTAAAGTTATGGTAAGTACATAACTAAAAGTTTTGGCATTTCTATTTGTTTAGATGGATTGTGGATGTTTGTCAACTTGATATTTGAACAATGTTTAATGACTGACTTGAGATTTCCTTTTGAAGAAAGTCTTACTAGAGGGGTGCTGACTGTAGTATGACTGAAGACATAGTTGTGTTGTAGATCATCTATTGAGAAATCAGTTTAATCAAAATTGCGTGCCACCTAAGGATCTCACTACAAAGATTTCCCTTACTTGAATCTGTTTAATTGGGGGTTCATAGTTCTGATTTCAGTGTCTGATTTAAATTTGGTGTGGGGAGGGGGTGGTGCATTTCTCACCAAGGCAAGATTTTGTCTAATGCCTTTTTTAATGATAGAAGCAGTTTGCGTAGTCTCTGTCCTACCCAGTATTAATTTCCGATTGCACTGTGAGGGGTAATAAAGATGATGCATACTGTGGGCAGATGGTTTTTCCAGACAGTGTGACAACTGGATGTCTTAGTTTTTGGTCTCTGTACTTAAGCCAGTTCTCAAGGGGTTGTTTGCATTGGTAATGAATGCACCATTGGTATTGGCACATTCTTTCCGACTAGTAATATGTTCTCTGGCTAGCTTTTTTACCCCTTTTATGTAAGTTGTAGCAAAGATGTCTAATTTGGGCTTGGTGAATAATTCTGTAACTGCTGCCTCTTTCATGTCTGTGCTCACAGTGATGCATTATATTGGCTCCTCAAGTTGAGTAATTTAAAGCGTAGAATCCATCATCAGTGCCTTAGTACGTGACTTTCTAACCTTACCAGGCGTTACTAGCAGTCCTGTGTTCCTTGTGGCACTTGCCTGCACTTGTCATATTTTGGGGGCTTTTATTTTGCTTTATTATTGTTGATTAGAATACAAGTGCTAAAATGAGATCCCATTCATTTCAGTCCATCTGATCTGCTACCTCAGATTTATTTTGCCACCATTATAAGATGTGGATCTTAAGTTTGTCAAGTGTTGCACCTCGTTCATTTTTATCTGCTTAAGACAACTTAAATTCTTATAGATTGTACAAGTTGAGAATGGATGGTAATGGTGCATTTCACATTTGGTCCTTTCTTCCCTTTCACATTACCAATTTCCTGCCTTTAATGGTTGAGAAAAAATACTTGTCTCCAGTATTTGCTAAAAATCTAAAAATTAGTTAATAGTTAAATGACTAGCTGTAGCAGTTCATGTTGCTCTGTTTGTTCATCTTGTATTGCACCATGGATAAGGACAAAAGATTTAAAAGTGCCCTGTTTGCATAAAATTTCCACCCAAGGCACCCATGATCATTTTGCTGTGTGCTTTATGGTACAACATTTATCAGTAGTGAAATCTGTGCTAGATTAAGTCCTGAGCCTGGCTGTCAGTAGAAACTGGGCTGTTGCCCCTGGATTCATACTCTGTAAAATGCAAAGGTTTATATGGCAAGTTCTAAACAAGTCAGAATTTAACAAGAGACTTTCAGATTTTTCAGGTCCATCTTCTGAGCCAAAAGCCTTGAAGATATATGTACCCATAGTACAGACACCAGTTTAATATCTGCCTCTGGATTTGGAACTTATGGATCCAATCTTAATATGGGGCTCTTCACCCAGTCTCTACCTCCTGTGTTATCAGAGATCCTTCCAAGTCTTACAAAAGCACATCAGAAGCAGACTTGGATTATCTGAAGAGCTTCCTTAAGTCACAGCTTGAAATTAGTCATTTTACCTCCTTTTGCTCTGAAGGCGGTCTGATCTGTCCATGTGCCCCTATATTTCCTTCCCAAGTGAGCTTCTTGACTTGAGCAGTTTTGGAGCTAATTTTCCCCCTGAGACCTGCAGCTTTGGTGCCAACACTCCTCTGGTGTCAGCTTTTGATTTGTGAGTCCAAGTCTGTACTCTGGATGTTAATGTTTCACTGTTGCAGTCATCACATTTGGGTTATCTGCTTGCAGTAGCCCTCAGTAGGCCTGATTTATCAGTCTTGGGTCCTGCGTCGGTTGCTGTCTCATCTTCCGTGACGTCAGGTAGTCAGGGATATGAAGCATGCAGCTGACGCCATTACATCAGTCTTTCTTGCCGTTCCCGAAGCAGAAGCAGTTCAGTGTCTGTCGGCCTACTCCTGAAATTTTCATTTTCGAGTTTCAAAACTGAAGTCTTCAACTAAAGCGAAGTACCCCGTTAGGGAAACTTCTTGCTCTAAACAGATGTCAGTAAAAGTCAATAATTGTAATTCTTGTGGAAAGCATATACCTCTAAGATTTTAATTTGTACTGTATTCCTTGCCTAGGCCCCGACCACGACTTACCTCGCTGTCAGTTTTGTGCCTTAAATAAATCACAAACTATTCGTTGTCACTATATTTTCGCTTCTAAATATTTTGGTGCTCTGTTCAATTATCCAGATAGGTCTTCGGTAAGCCACCAGACTACCGACCTTCTGAAAAAACACAAAGGTAAAGACAGGCCACCTAGGTCCAAAGCTGCCGATGACGTTTCTCCTAAGCTAGTCACCAGTTGGCCGATACTCGAAGCACTTTCGCAGCCCCTGATACCCACTACTTCAGATTTGCAGGCCTCTACTGAGACCCAGTCTGAGTCCGGTATGTCGCGAGATGCGTCAACTGTGGAACCTGCGGATGTGTTTACCTTGGATGGGTCCAGAGCCACTGTGCAGGCACTGGCTTCTAAGGGTGTATTCAGGCCTACTGACTTGCGTATTAAACAGATGCCATCTTCTTCAGGGCCTAAAACCTGAGTCATGCCTAGGAAACCGCCCAGACCACATGGTTAGGGCTCTATGCCTAAAAATAAAAATGGCCGAAGACCTTATTACTTTAATCAGGGAAAGCCAACATTCCCCCTCTAAGACCTAGGACTGAGTTTGCTTATGATACTTCTGACCAGGATTCTGAACTTTGTATCCTCTGACCAGGATTTACCCTTGCCTACCTATGAGGATTCTGATGCAGAAGACTCATTCCCTCTGGTTCTCCCCCAGAGGATTTTTCTTTTGGTGAAACCTTGCATACCCTTAAGGAGCATTTTCATTGGGAAAGCCAAGATTACTCTGATTCTAAAAAGAGGCTTAGAGATTTCTTACTCCTGCCCCAGCAAAGGCCTTCAGCTATCCCTCCTGTGCTGGACATTGACTATGCCTTTTCAGAATTTAGCTTTGCCCCTGACTCTACCTCCTGCTCCCAGAAAACCTGATGGATATTGCAGGGTACCTGATTCTCAAGTTTCTTTTAAAAAAAAATCCTACTGCGGATCCTGACACCATTTCACAGGGATCCAAGGGCATTAAGGCTACTACTGGCAAAAATCCTTCCCCTACTCATAGATTCCAGGGCCCTGGATAGATGGGGTAAAAGGGTATACACCTCAGCAATCTTTGCCATCAGGGCCTTAAATTGCCAATTTCATATGTTAAGGTATCAGCAGCATATTATTGGATTGCTTAAACAGAAAATGTTGATTCCTGATTGTGCTGAAAATAAGGATTTACAGGATTTAATGCATTCTGCTGAACAGGTTGGAAAACATACTTTGCAATGTGGTTTTGATTCACTAGAGGCATCTTGCAGGGCTGCTGTCACCGGGTCTGTACTTAAAAGGCATGCTTGGCTTAAGGAGCAATCTTTGCCAGATCATGTTAAAACTAAATTGCTGGATGCTCCCTTAAATCAGGACTGCCTGTTTGGCAACAAAGCAGAAGTGGTTCTTAAGATGGAGGAAAAAGCTAAATCTATGCAACTTGTTAAAGATTTCTTACAAGTGCAGCCTTCAAGATTTAGGAGGCATTGGCCCTCAAAACATTGGTCCTTTCCTGCCTCTTCCAGGCCTTCTCAATTCAAACCCAGAACCAGACTTCAGTCCCAGGGTATGCATAGGACTAAGCAGTGGTGGGCTCCCACTTCCAAATCAGGGAGTAGTAAGACCCCCCCCCCCCCCCCCATGGAAAGCTGTCTGAATGACTTAACTTTAAAACTTCCAAGCACTTCTCAACTGACTGCAAATGGGTTTTAAACAGTTTCCCAAGGATACAGATTTCACTTCCACACGTTACCAACGCCAAATGGTTGGCCAGATCTACCTCCAAATCAGTGGGCAGAGGCTTACAAGCAAGTACTCTCCAGATTGAAGGCTATCCAGACTGTACCAGAAGAGAAACCGGGACAAGGTTTCTACTCCAGACTTTTCCTTGTACCCAGAAAAGACAACTCATGGCGTCCTATCCTGGACCTTTCTACCCTAAACACCTTTTTGGTGATGCCAAAATTCAAGATGCTAACTCTTCAGCATGTTACCCATGATGGGCAAAGATGCCTGGTTGGCAACACTGGATTTAAAGGAAGCCTACCTGCACATCCCAATCAGGGAATCTTGCAGAAGATACCTACGCTTCAAAGCAGGCTGCATGCACCATCCGTTCTCTGCACTGCCCTTTGGCTTATCTACTGCGACCAGAGTATTTACAATGTGCCTAGCTCCAGTCATTGCATTTTGCAGGCAAATAAATATTAAAATATACCCATACCTGGATAATAGTTTAATTCAGGCAGAAAGCCAGGACATACTTTTGAATCATCTGGCATTTGTACAAAAAGGAGATAACTTGTCTGGGGTACACCATAAACGAAAAATCACAGCTGGTACCCTGTCGGGTTATATTCCTGGGAGCAAGCTTGAACACAACTTCCCAGATGGCTGTCCATGTCAGAGAAACACTCATTTGACAACTTACTTCAAACGAGTGGCCACAAAAATCCTGCTATCTGCAAGGCAAATACTGCAAGCCTTGGGATTCATGGCCTCCTGCATTCTACTAATTCCATATGCAAGAATGCATATGAGGAAACTACAGTGGTAGCTAAAAAGCCTATGGTGTCAACATTCTCATGATCTAGAAGCATGGATTCCTGTCATACCTTGCCTACGGTTAGAATTCCTTTGGTGGGCAGAGGCCTGCCACCAAAACAAGGGACTACCATTCACTCTACCCCTTGCTGCCCAAACCCTGACAGACGCATCAGACTATGCATATGGGGGGGGGGGGTGGCTCACCTGGCAGGGGGGGGTGGCTCACCTGGCAGGGAAGTGCATTCAGGGCAAATGGAACCCAAGTCAAATGCACCTGCATATCGATCAAAATGAAATGTTAGCTGTACAGAATGCTCAGACAGCCTTCAAAGACCACATTCTTCCAGGACAATTAATGGGTAAGACTGACAACACCACTTATGTGGTACATAAGTGGGTGGAGGGTGCCAATTCCTATCCCCTCTGCAGACTAGCCATGGCTCTGTGGAACACAGCCTTGAGCTACCAAGTGCGTTTACAGGCTCAATTCCTGCCAGTATAACTACACTGGCAGACTAAGCAGAAATCTCGTGGACCCACATGAGTGGAAACTGGAACTAAAGACTTTCAACATGTTGATAAATGGGGGACCCCAGATATAGACCTGTTTGCCTCCCCCCAGTGCTACCAATTGGATGACTTCTGCACAAGGACTTCCCCACAAGCTAGCTTGGAAAGTGGATGCTCTGTCCTTCAGCTGGAAAAATCTATCCGTTTATGCCTTTCCTCCTCTACCTTTCCAAAGTACTACTAAAGATCAAACAGGACAAACCAAGGATGACTATTGCTCCAGACTGGCCACGCCAACACTGGTGTACCCCCTCTTGCGCAGTGTCACAGCTAGCCCCATGTCACCTGCCTCAGACCCCTACACTGCTGTCACAGCAGGAGAGCTAGATTCTGCACCCCCAACTTCAAACCCTCAATCTGGCAGCTTGGCTAATTACTGAGGGATGATAACGGAGACATTAGGTAAACAAGTGTTGGATGTCATTTTGGAGGCAAGGAGGCCTAGTACTAGAAAATCTTATGCTGAAAATGGAAAAGATTCTGTGCCTGGAACCAAACTCAAGGGATGGCCACAGCAGCACTAAATTTACCTCTGATTCTTCAATACTTAACTGAGATGCTGCACGAGGGTCTTTCCTTTTCCTCCATCAAAATTCACGCCTCAGCCATTTCAGCTCATTACAATACAGAACCACCCCTCTTTTCTCACCCACTGCTCAAGCAGTTTCTCAGAGGGGTCAAAAACTTAAGACCACCCAGAAGAGCCCCAACTCCAGCCTGAGACCTTAACTTTTTATATTGGAAAAACTCACTCTGCCTCCTTTTGCGCCAGCTGCAAGTGCAGAGTTGAAATTCCTTTCTTGGAAAACTGGTTTCCTTTTTAGCAATCCAGCAAGAAGGGTATCTGAATTACAGGCCCTTATGGCAGTGGAGCCTTTCATCATCTTTCATGCGGACAGGGTGTCCCTCTGGACGAATCCCTCCATGCCTAAAGTCGTATCAAGTGTGGCTTTTAATCAATCCATTCATTTGCCAACCTTTTCTAATCCGCAGAACAAAGGGGAACGGATACTGCTCTCCTTAGATGTGCACAGACAACTTAGATTTTACTTGGACAGGGCTAAACCTAAGAGGAAATCTGAACTGCTGGTGATATTTGCTGCAGGGGCAGTGGGGAAGGCTGTTTCAAAGCGAACCATTTCTAAATGGGTAGGCCATTGCATTCATTTCTGCTATAAGCACCATGGAAAACCTATCCCACAGAGGATTAGACCCCATTCCCCCAGGGCTGCATCTATCTCTACAGCCTTTCTCAGAGGTGTCACTACCAGAGACATCCCAGAAGCTACTACCTGGAGTTTTGTGCATACTTTCACCAAGCATTACCATTTGCCAATTTCCTCTAAATCCCGAGCTGGCTTTGCCACTGCAGTCTTGCAGGGCCTTATAGCTTGCACTAATGCTATCCAAATTCCTCCTCCCATCCTTAGCTTTGGGAATCTACCCAAATGTGATGACTGCAACAGTGAAACACGAAGAACATAGTACAGTTGTGTACACTTACCATAAATGTAGATGTTAGTGTATTCACTGTTGCAGTCTTGGTTACCTTCTTCCAGCCCTCTGACTTTGGCTATACCTCTACACTGCTTTACTATGCTTCAAAGCTTTTTGGTGTATTTGCTTTTTTTGTTGGAGGTATATCCCTTGCATATATATGTATTTAATTGCTTCCCATTGAGGGAGGGCACCTGACATCTGGGGCAAGAAAAACTGATGTAATGGCATCTGCTGCATGCTTTATACTCCTGACTGCCTGACGTCACGGAAGATGAAAGCGCAACCGACGTGGGACCCAAGACTTTGATAATCAGGCCGAAGGGCTTCTGCAAGCAGATAACCCAAATGTGGATGTTGGTGTTTTGCTGTTGCAGTCATTACATTTGGGTAATCTGCTGGCAGGTTGCCCTCAGTCGGCCTGAATATCAAAGTCTTGGGTCCTGTGTCGGTTGCTGTCTCTCTATGACGTCAGGTTGTTGGGGGTAAAAAAAAAAATGCAGCTGATGCCATATTCTTTAGTCTTTCTTGCCACGTGGTGCCCGAAGCAGAAGTAGTTCGCAAGTGCCGGTTGGCAGACTCCTGAAATTTTTGCATTCAAGTTTCAGAACCGAAGTCTTCAATTAAAGCCAAGTACCGCATTGGGGAAATTTTTTCTTGCTTCTTACCGATGTCAGTAAAAGTTAATTGCATTACTTGTGGGAAGCAAATACCTCATAAGGATTTCCATTTGAACTGTATTCCTTGCCTAGGCCCAGATCATAATGTGCCTTCCTGTCGGTTTTGTGCTAAATTTAACCAATGCACTAAGCGTCTGTATATCTTTGCTTCAAAATATTTTGGATATGGATTTAACTATCCTGAAATGTCGTCTGATAGCAATCAGGCTACCGGAGTTCTCAAAAAATGCAAAGAAAAGGACAGAGAAGACCAAGGTCCAAAACTGATGAAGCTTCTCCTAAGCCAGTTGCCGGTACTCTGAGGTGCTTTTGTAGCCCCTGATACCCGCTACGTTCGAGTCGCAGGCCTCTTAAGACCCATGTGGAGTCTGACATGCCACAGGATTCTCAAAGTATTGTACCTGCGGATGTCTCTCCCTTGGATGGGTCCGGAGCCGCTGAGCAGGCACCGGGAGCAGGCACCGGCCTCAGCATTTCTATATAAAACCAACACCCGCTACAAGGACGAAGACCACTTCTAAGGCTAAAAAAAGACGCATGAGCCACGTGCTCATGCCTCCATGCCCAAAAAACAGATCAAAATGGCTGAAGACTTAATTACCTTGATCAGGGGTGCCCAACCCCCACACACACACACACACACACACACACACACACACACACACACACACACACACACACACACTCTGATAAGAGGCCTAGGCAAGGCACTGATTATGAATCTTTAGATCAGGTTTCTATTTCTTCTGATTCCTCTTCTGATCAGGAATTTTCTGTACCACCCTATGAGGATTCAGATGCAGAGGAATCCATCTCATATCTGCATCTCCTGAAGATTATTCTTTTGGAGAAACCTTGCATACTTTGGAGAAACCTTGCATACTTTGAGGGAACATTTTCATTGGGAGAGTCAGGATTTCTCACAATCAGAGGCTTAGGGATTTCCTTCTTCCTCAGCACAGGCCTTTGGCCATTCCTCCTGTATTAGACATTGTTGATTTCGGAATCTAGCATAACTATTACCTACCTCCGGCTCCTAGTAAGCCAGACAGATGTTCCAGGGTTCCTGACTCCCACAAATTTTTATTCAAAAATCCTGCTGCTGACCCTGAAACTATCTCGCAGGGTCCCAAGGGTGTAAAGGCCTCAACAGCCAAGAATCCTACCCCCTCTGAGATTCCAGGGTGCTGGATAGATGGGGAAAGTTTTATACATCTGCAACCTTGGCAGTTAGGGCCTTAAACTGCCAGATGTTCTTGTTTCACTGTTGCAGTCATTACATTTGGGTAATCTGCTGGCAGGTTGCCCTCAGTCAGCCTGAATTCCAAAGTCTTGGGTCCTGCGTTGGTTGCTGTCTCCTCTTCCATGACGTCAGGTCGGCAGGGGTATAAAACATGCAGCTGATGTTGGTCTTTCTTGTCGCACAGTGCCCGAAGCAGAAGCATTTGGCAAGTGCCGGTCGGCAGACTACTGAAATATTTTAGAACCGAAGTCTTCACTAAAGCCAAGTACCCCGTTGGTGAAACTTTTTTTCTTGCTCCATACCGATGTCAGAAAAAGTTAATTTTATTACTTGTGGGAAGCAAATACCTCCATAAGGATTTCCGTTTGTACTGTATTCCTTGTCTAGGCCATGATCACAATGTGCCTGGCTGTCGGTTTAGTGCTAGATTTAACCAACGCACTAAGCGTCAGTATATTTTTGCCCCAAAGTATTTCGGAAACTACGCAGAAATATCTGATAGCAATCAGACTACCGGAGTACATAACGCAAAGAAAAAGACGGAGGCATTCGAGATCAAAACAGACTAAGCTTCTCCTAAGCCAGTCGCCGGTACTCTGAGGTGCTTTCGCAGCCCCTGATACCTGCCATCTTCGAGTGGCAGGCCTCTCCCAACACCCATGTGGAGTCCGGCATGCCGCAAGATACTCTAGGTATTCGACCAACTGATGTATCTCCCTTGGATGGGTCCAGAGCCGCTGAGCAGACACTGGCTTCTGAGGGTGTATTCAGACCTTAACATTAGTATATCAAACGGATGACAACTGCAAAACCAAAGATAAACAACTTCTAAAACTAAAAAACCGACGTATGAGCCACGTGCACAGGCCTCTATGCCTAAAAAAAACAGATTACTAAAATGGCTGAAGACCTGATTACCTTGATCAGGGGTACCCATCCCCCTCCAAATAAGAGGGCTAAGCAAGACAGTCTTCAGATCAGGTTTCTATTTCTTCTGATCAGGAATTATCTATACCTCCCTATGAGAATTCTGATGCAGAGGAAGTCTATACCATGTGCTTCTCTTCCTGAGGATTTCATTTGGGGAAACCTTGCATACTTTGAGGGAGCATTTTCACTGGGAGAGTCAAGATTTTTCAATCAGAGGCTCAGGGATTTCCTTCTCCCTCAGCATAGGCCTTTAGCCATTCCTCCTGTTTTAGACATTGTGGATGATGCGTTTTCGGTGTCCAGCTTGACCCCTGGCTCCTTACCTCCGGCTCCCAGTATACATGGTCCCTGACTCACATAATTTTTTTATTTCAAAACCCTGTTACTGATCCTGAAACTATTTCACAGGGTCCAAATTGGAGTTAAGGCCTCAACAGCAAAAAATCCTACCCCCTCTGACAGTTTCAAGGGCACTTGACAGATGGGGAAAAAAGGTTTATATATCTGCAGCCTTTGCAATCAGAGCCTTAAACTGTCAATTTCATATGCTTAAGTATCAACGACAATGGGATTGCTGAAACAGAAAATGTTTATTTCTAAATGTGCAAAAAAAAAATGCAGGAATTATTGCATGCAGCTGAACAGGTTGGAAAGTATACTTTTGCAATGTGGTTTTGACTCCTTAGAAGGCCGCCTGCAGGGCCGCAGTTGCTGAAAGGTTGGAAAGCATACTTTGCAATGTGGTTTTGACTCCTTAGAGGCCTCCTGCAGGGCGCAGTTACTGGATCTGTGATTAGGAGGCATGCCTGGCTGAAGGAACAAAATTTGCCTGATCATGTTGAAGCTAAATTGCTAGATGCACCTTTACAGCATGACACTCTGGTGTTAAGGCAGAAGAGGTTTTAAAGAAAATGGAAGACAAAGCTAAGTCTATGCAAACTATTAGACTTACAAGTGCAGCCACCAAGATTCAGTAGACACTGGCCTACAAAGAATTGGTCCTTTCATGTGTCCGACAGAGCTCAAAGGGGCAAAACCAGGCACCCTAAGGGTTCCAGATACCAGGCGCAAGATTCATACAGGTCAAAGCAATGGGGCACTTCTACCTCCAAATCTGGAGGAGATAGTGAAAGCCTACAGAATACAGTCCCAATGACTTCCCTCTGCCTACACCAAGCACTTATCTTTTGGCAGCGCCCTTAAGGGGAAAGTTAGCACTTTTTGCTCAAAATTGACCAGGACAAGTGGGTACTAAACATAGTATCACAGGGATACAAATTCCATTTCCACACTCTGCCAATGGCAAACGGTTAGCCAGATTTGCCGAAAAATCAATGGGCAGAGGCACAGAAACAGGTCAGCAGAGGCACAGAAACAGGTCATGTCCCTCATGGATATGGGGGCCATTCAGCCAGTACCAGAACAGGAAAAAGGACACAGTTTTTACAAGACTGTTCTTGGTACCCAGAAAGGACCAGGTCTGGCGGCCAGTATTTTGAACACATACATTCCAAAATTCAAAATGCTGACATTGCAGCAACTTTTGCCCATGCTGGGCAAGAATGCTTGGCTGGTGACATTAGACCTAAGAGGCATACCTGCATGTCCCAATAAGACAATCATGCAGAGGATACCTCCGATTCAGGTCTGGCTTAATGCATTACCAATTCTCTGCACTGCCCTTTGGCTTACTTAATGTGCCCAGGGTCTTTACAAAGTGCCTGGCACCAGTAACTGCATTTTGCAGACAAAGTATACAAATATACCCTTACTTGGACGACTGTCTCATTCAAGCAGACATTCTTCAACACCTGGCATTTGTGAAAAGGCTTCTAACATGCCTGGGGTACACTAAACAAAAAGAATTCACAACTGGTACCATCTCAAAAGATAACATTCCTGGGTGTAAGCTTGAATACAACTGCCCAGATGGCTTACCTCACACCAGACGAGCAAAGGCAACTGACTGTTAACTGGTTTTTTGTTGCCATCAGTTTGAAGTAATCTATAAGACAAATTCTGCAGGCTTTGGGCTTCATGGCATCCGGCATCCTGATTCCATATGCGAGACTGCATATGAGGAAACTTCAGTGGTACCTAAAAAGTTTATGGAGTCAACATTCTCAGTCTGGAAACTATGATTCTTATACCCTGCCTGCAACAGGAGTTTCTATGGTGGGCAAAGGCACGTCGCCAAACCATGGGATGAGCCTTCACTCTACTTCTGTCAGCCAAACCTTAACAGACTCATCAGATTATGCTTGGGGGGGCACATGGCAGGAATATGCATTCAGGGCATATGGACCCCAAAACAAGTGCATCTACATATCAACCAGAAAGAGATGCTAGCTGTTCAAAATGCCCTAACAGCCTTCAAGGACTTGCTTCATCCAGGACAACTACTGATAGACTGACAACACCATGGTCATGCGGTATGTAAGCATGCAAGGGGGCACACATTCATACCCCCCCTTTGCAGATTAGCCATGGCACTGTGGAACACCGCTTTGAACTACCAAATACATCTCCAAGCTCAATTCCTGCCAGGAAAGCAAAATATACTGGCAGACGATTTAAGCAGAAATCTTATGGATCCTCACGCGTGGAAACTAAATCCACAAGTCTTCAGCATGATAACCGAGAAATGGGGGAGCCCACACACAGATCTATTTGCCTCTCCTCAAAATTATCAACTGAAAAGATTCTGCACAAGGACTTATGCAAACATGGAAAGTGGAAGCCCTATCAGTTTACACCTTTCCTCCTCTGCCTCTTCTACCAAAGTTCCTCCTAAAGGTCAGACAATAGAAGCCAAAAGTATTAATTGCCCTGGACTGGCCCTGCCAATACTGCTACCCAGTCCTAAGGAACTTTTCTCACTACCCAGCTTGGACCTTGCCTCAAAGACCTCAACTACTGTCCCAGCAAAACAATCAGGTCTTGCACAATCAACTCCAGACACTGAACCTGGCAGCATGGCTGATCATGTAGTTATACAAACAGTTCCTCTCAGTAAAGCGGTGATGGATGTCATTTTGGAGGCCAGAAGGCCTAGTACTAGAAAATCTTATGCTGATAAATGGAAGAAATTCTGTGCTCTGAATCGAGCACAAGGAACTGATACAGCCGAATCAAATATTCCTTGGATATTACAATACTTAACTGATGTTTGACAAAGGCCTATCTTTCCTTCAATTAAAATCCATGCCTCTGCCATTTCGGCTCACTACAGTACAGTGCCACCAATCTTTTCACATCCTTTACTAAAGCAGTATCTTAGAGGAGCCAAAATTTGGCCTCCTAAAAGATCACCATTACCTGCATGGGACCTGAATTATGTATTGGAAAAGCTTACCCTGCCTCCATCTGAACCAGCTGCTACTGCTGATATAAAGTTGTTATGGAAAACTGCTCTGCCTCTAGCATTTACTTCAGCAAGAAGAGTTTCGGAGCTACAGGCCCTCATGGCTGTAAAGCCTTTTATCATATTTTACCCAGACAGGGTGTCTTAGGACAAATCCTACATGTATGCCTAAGGTGGTTTCCAGTGTGGCTCTTAACCAAATAATTCATCTGCCAACCTTTTATCCAAATCCACAGAACAAGGGGGAGAGAATTCTGCATTCCTTGAACATGCACTGCTAAGATTCTACTTGAGCAGGACTAAAGCTCTAAGAAAAACTGAGCAATTACTAGTGACATATGCTGCAGGATCAGAAGCAAAAGCTATTTCAAAGCAGACATTTTCAGAGTGGATAAGCCACTGCATCTGTTTCTGCTACTTACACCATGGTAAACCTGTGCCCAAGGGCATTAGGTCTCATTCCACCAGAGCTGCAGCTACTTCAGCAGCCTTTCTCAGAGGAGTATCAACCAAAGACATTCTAGAGGCTGCTACTTGGAGTTCTGTTCATACGTTTACAAAGCATTATTTGCGCCTCTACTTTGTCCAGGGCAGGCTTTGCCATTGCAGATGTCCTTCAAGGATGCATCTGCAGTCCTTGCATATGGGTTGTCCTGCCTCAGGCAGCCCTTCGGTCGGCCGGATTCCAAAGTCTGGGTCTGCCGTCGGCTGATGTCACCCTTTTCCCCGTCGTCTGAGCGCCTGGGGTATAAAAGCGTCAGCCAACGCCATTTTCCTCAGTCTTTCTTGCCGCACGGTGCCCGAAGCAGAAGCAGTTCGCAAGTGCCGGTTGGCCAGCTCCTGTGATTTCAGCTACCGAAGTCTTCAGAAAAGCTAAGTACCCCGTTGGTGACTCTTTCTTGCCTCAGCCGATGTCAGATCAAACGGTTAAAGTTAATTGTTTAACTTGTGGGAAACAAATACCTCATAAGGATTTCCACTCGTTTACTGCTTACCCTGCCTAGGCCCAGACCACAACGTCTCTGCCTGTACAGCCTGTGCTTCCTTCAATAAACGCACTCTTAAGCGTCTGGCAGAGTTTGCAGAGGAATATTTTGGGGAAAATTACTGTTATAAAATGCCGTCGCAGCTTCCGACAACTCATTTACCCAAAAAACGGAAGGGTAAGGACTGACCCACGTGATCCGGTTTCGGTAGACTCCACGCCTAGGCCTACCGTGAGTGTCTCTGTCTCTGCTGAAGCCAAATCTTTACTGCTTCCGACGACACCGGCCACCACTGAGTCGGTCTTAGAATTTCCGTCACACCGGTGCTCCGGAGATTTCCGACACCATTTCTGTTGATGAAACTACTCCAGCACGTGGGGCAGCCAGGCCTCCTGTATCCATGTCCATTACGGCCTTTACACGTGCTAAAGCTGCTAAACAGCCAAAATCTCTCCCTCCCAAGGCTATTCCTCAAGGATCCACTACCAGTTCACAAATTTTGAGTTTAGCTGAGGACCTTATTTCCTTAATCAGGAGTTCTCAGCCACATCCAGATAGGGGCTCTCAACCACCTCCAGGCAAAAGGCACAGGGTTGAGCAGACAGATCCCCGGTCTTCTGATGAGGCCTCAGATGAGACTGCCCATTCAGACTACCAGGAGGAGGCCTTTCCGGCCTACGAGGATTCTGATGCAGAGGAATCTATTGCCTCTGCCTCCCCCCCCTGAAGAGTTGTCCTTTGGGGAGACCGTTCACTCCATGAGAGAGCATTTCAAATGGCAAGGCCAGGAATTCTCTGATTCCAGGAAGAGGTTAAGGACTTTTTTGCATTTACCTCAGCATAGACCTTTGGCTATTCCTCCTGTTTTAAATGTTATAGAAGATGTGTACTGAGTCTAGTATTTCCCCTGACTCCCTTCCCCCGGCTCTTGTCAAACCCGACAGGTACTACAGGGTCCCAGACTCGCATCTATTCTTTACAAGGGCCACTCTGCTGACCCTGAAACTATTTCCCCGGGCCCTAAAGGGGTTACAACCACCACTACTAAGAATCCACTTCCTTCTGAAAGGGAATCCAGGGCTTTAGAGAGATGAGGTAAAAAAGTGTATACTTCCACACTTTCTGAGAGAGCATTAAATTGTCAATTCCATATGATACAGTATCAAGAATATCTGTTAGATGAATTGCATAAAAAACTAACCTCGCCTGAACCCCTAGATCGCAAGGCGCTTCAGGATCTGGTGCATAACTCCCAGCAGGTTAGCAACCATTTCGTAGTTGAGTTATGATGCATTGGAAGCTTCATGTAGGTCAGCAACGACAGGTGCAGTCATACGTAGACATGCTTGGCTGAAGGAACAAACACTGCCAGATCATGTTAAAGCAAAGCTTCTGGATGCACCACTGGAAAAACAAAAGTTATTTGGTTCCATGGCTCAAGAGGTCTTAAAGAAATTTGAGGAAAAAGCTAAATCAGTACAAACAGTCAAAGATTTTCTCCAGGTCCAACCACCAAGATTCAGCAGAAATTGGCCTTCTAAAAATTGGTCCTTTCCAGACAGATTTCAAAGAGGCAAAAACAGACGTGCCAGAGGTAGAGGACAAGCTCGAGGCTCCTACAGAGGACGTCAATGGCAGCCGCCAACCAGAGAGGTAGTGCAAGACCTACAACTACTGCACAAGGACAATCTCAATGACTTGACTTTGACCCCGCCAATCAGAACTCAATTGGAAGCACCTTTGGGTGGAAAGCTATATCTATTCTCAGAAAATTGGCACAGTATTACAAAGGACAAATAGATACTGCAAATAATAGACAAAAGGATACAGATTCCATTTTCATACATTACCAAAAAGACAACCATTTTCATACATTACCAAAAAGACAAGGCATGCCAAACCTGCCACCAAACCAAAGGGCAGAGGCTTTCAAGCAAATTTCCAACCTACTACAAATGAAAGCAATAGAAAAGGTCCCTTTCACAGAACAAGGCCAAGGATTTTATTCCAGACTATTCCTTGTTCCAAGAAAAGAAAAGCAATGGAGGCCTATTCTGGACTTGTCCGCACTGAATACTTATCTCATCGTGCCAAAATTCAAAATGCTGACCTTACAGCAACTCTTTCCCATGCTGGGCAAGGGGTCCTGGCTGGTAACTCTAGACCTCAAGGAGTCATACCTGCATGTCCCTATCAAAGTTGCAGAAGACATCTCAGATTTCTTGCAGGTTCAGAGCATTATCAATTCTCAGCATTGCCCTTTGGCTTATCTACTGCGCCCAGAGTATTCACGAAATGCCTGGCATCAGTAGTTGCACATTGCAGACTTCAGGGGATTCAAATATACCCATACCTGGACGACTGCCTTATACAAGCGGACAGCCAACAAACATTGGTAAAACACTTGAATTATGCCATCCGCCTACTACAGGCCTTGGGATACAAGTCAACATTCAGAAATAAAGACTTGTTCCATCCCAACGAATAATTTTCCTGGGTGCAAAACTGGATACAAACACCCAAATGGCTTTTCTCACAGAAGAAAAACAAGAACAATTACCGGATTATTTCAGAAATCTGACAACACAAACCCAGCTGACCGCAAGGAAAATCCTGCAGGCCCTGGGCTTCATGGCATCTTGCATTCTTCTGATTCCACAAGCAAGGCTGCATATGAGGAAGCTACAATGGTACCTAAGGAGTCTATGGTCTCAACACAGTCACAGCCTAGAAGCTTTGATCCCCCTCATTCCATGCCTTCAAAAGGAATTTCTGTGGTGGGCACAAGCAAGCCAGTCAAATATGGGTCTGCCTTTCAGCAAGCCACATATCAGCCAAACCATTACAACGGACACCTCAGATCATGGATGGGGAGCACACATGGAGGGCAGATGTATTCAAGGGCAATGGACACAGAATTGCGCCTGCACATCAACCAAAAGGAAATGCTGGCAGTGATTCATTCAATCAAGGCCTTCGAACACTTCCTGCATCAAGGTCACCTGCTAATAGACGGACAATACCACAGTTATGTGGTACATAAACAAGCAAGGAGGTACCCATTCCTACCTTCTCTGCAGGCTGGCAATGAATCTTTGGAACTTTCCCTAAAACTCAACATAGAGCTGCAATCCCAGTTCGTACCAGGAAAGGACAATGTACTGGCGGACAGCCTAAGCAGAAACATCATGGATCCACACGAATGGATGTTGCACCCATCTATCTTTCTTCAGATAGCACAATCATGGGGAAGGCCGGACATAGATCTTTTTGCGTCCCACCACAACCATAAACTGAAGAAATTCTGCACAAGGACATACCATCCTCAATCATGGAAAGTGGACGCCCTCTCTTTCAGCTGGAATGCTCTAACATTATATGCATTCCCACCTCTACCGTTAATGACCAAGGTCTTGCTGAAGATCAGGGCAGAGCAACCAAAAGTGATTCTGATAGTTCCGGACTGGCCATGACAACACTGGTACCCACTGTTAAAGAGCATGTCACACACGAAACCGTGGCCTCTACCACAGTGGCCACATCTCCTTCAAGGATGCATCTGCAGTCCTAACATATGGGGTTGTCCTGCCTCAGGCAGCCCTTCGGTCGGCCGGATTCCAAAGTCTGGGTCTGGCCTCGGCTGATGTCGCACTTCACCCTACGTCATAGCTGCTGTTTATTGGGTATAAGGCATCAGCCGACGCCATTTTCCTCAGTCTTTCTTGCCGCGCGGTGCCCGAAGCAGAAGCTGTTCGCAAGTGCTGGTCGGTCACATCCAGAGATTCCTACTACCGAAGACTTCTAAAAAGCTAAGTACCCCGTTGGGAACTCTTTCTTGCCTCAGTCGATGTCAAAGTAAATTGTTTAACTTGTGGGAAACAAATACCTCTTAAGGATTTCCACTCTTACTGCCTTCCTTGCTTAGGCCCAGACCACGACGTATCAGCTTGTCTAGCCTGTGCTTCCTTCAGCCGACGGACACTTAGACGTCGGTCGGAGTTTGCAGAGGAGTTTTTTGGTCCCGCTTTTGCATACAAAATGCCGTCGAAGACTCCGACTACTGAATTAGCTAAAAAGCGCAAGGAAAAGGACTGACATTCGCGGCCCGCGGTTTCGGCTGAAACCACGGTTAGGCCAACCGCGAAAGTCTTGGTTTCGGCTGAAACCGAGCCCCCGGTTCTTCCTTCAGCCGAAAGCATGCCTCCGATAGCCGAGGCCTCACAGAGCATGGCTGAATCTGCTACTGAATTTACTGCTACAGAAGCAGGCACCCAGGATTTGTCAGACACTATTCCTTTAGACATATCTACCCCTGCACGTGGGGCTGCTAGACCCCCTGCTTCCATGTCTATCGAGGCTTTTGCCAGGGCTAAAGCAGCTAAATCTTCAAAGGCCTTGCCTGCCAAAACTCCTTCACATAGGCCTACCTCGAGATCCTCAGCCAGGCTGAGTATTTGGGAACTAATTTCTTTGAGGCCTAGGACTGAACCCTCGGAACCTGTCTCTACAGATGATTCCTCAGATGACTCAGACATTTCAGACCCTCACGAAGGCCCATATTCTCCTTATGAGGATTCTGATGCAGAAGACTCCATTCCTTCTGCTTCTCCTCCTGAAGAATTTTCCTTTGGGGGAACCTTGCATGCTATGAGGGAACACTTCCAATGGCAGTTCTAGGATTTTTCAGATTCAAGGAAAAGGCTAAGGACCTTTTTACACTTACCACAGCATAGGCCTTTAGCCATTCTGCCATTACTAACAGTTGTTGATGCATATAATGATGCCTGTACTGCTCCTGATTCTCTTCCTCCGGCCCCTGCCAAGCCAGACAGATATTACAGGGTCCCGGACACACACTACCATTTATATAAGGCTCCTGTTGCAGACCCTGAAACTATTTCACAGGGCCTTAAAGGTGTGACAGCTACCTCTGCCAAGAACCCTCTCCCCTCTGAAAGGGAATCTAGAGCATTAGAGAGATGGGGTAAAAAGGTTTATACTTCTGCTACTCTTTCGGCCAGGGCCTTGAACTGTCATTTTCACATGATTCAGTACCAGGAATTTTTGTTAGACCAGCTAAATAAAAAACTGTCTTCTTCTGAACCTTTAGACCGCAAGTCCCTTCAGGATTTGGTACATAACTCTCAGTTCAGTAACCATTTCTTAAAATGTGGCTATGATGCACAGGAGGCTTCCTTTAGATCAGCTA
Source organism: Protopterus annectens (assembly GCF_019279795.1). Classification (NCBI taxonomy): domain Eukaryota; kingdom Metazoa; phylum Chordata; order Ceratodontiformes; family Protopteridae; genus Protopterus; species Protopterus annectens. Next base: position 151,231,706 of record NC_056751.1, read on the forward strand.
TGACTGGAACAGTGATTCGAAGGCATGCCTGGTTAAAAGAACAATCCTTACCAGACCATGTTAAGTCAAAACTCCTAGATGCTCCCATGGAGAAACAAAGTTTGTTTGGCTCCCCTGCACAGGAGGTTCTAAAGAAGGTGGAAGAAAAAGCAAAATCTGTCCAAACAGTCAAGGATTTTTTACAGGTCCAACCTCCGAGGTTTAGCAGAAATTGGCTTTCGAAGAATTGGTCCTTTCCAGACAACTCCAGAGCGCAGAGAGGCAGAAATAGACGCCCAAGAGGTCAATCTAGGGGTGCTACAGGGGACGTCAGTGGCAACCTACCAACCAGAGAAGTACTGCCACAGAATCAACTACAACCACTTCCACAGGGCAGACACAATGACTTGGCTCTAGTTCCGCCTACCAGGGAACAACTGGAAGCACCCTTGGGCGGAAAACTAGCCTTATTCGACAACTGGCATTACATTACAGGAGACAAATGGACTTTACAAACAATAGACAAGGGCTACAGGTTTCACTTCCACACTCTACCAAAAAAGAGAGGAATGCCAAACCTACCACCAAGCCAAAAAACAGACGCTCTAAGACAAATCAACAACTTACTAAGGATGAGAGCTATAGAAGAGGTACCACCTATGGAAGAAGGCCAAGGATTTTACTCCAGGCTTTTCCTTGTACCAAGAAAAGAAAATCAATGGAGTCCTATTCTAGACTTGTCCGCACTGAACACATACCTCATTGTTCCAAAATTCAAAATACTGACCCTTCAGCAGCTTCTTCCCATGCTGGGCAAGGAGTCTTGGCTGGTGACTCTATCTCAAGGAGGCATACCTGCAAGTCCCTATACGACCAGATTGCAGAAGATACCTCAGATTTCTTGCAGGATCAGAGCATTATCAATTCTCAGCATTGCCTTTTGGCTTATCTACTGCGCCCAGAGTATTCACGAAATGCCTGGCATCAGTAATTGCTCATTGCAGACTTCAGGGAATTCAAATTTACCCATACCTGGACGACTGCCTAATACAAGCGGACAAGGCAAAATTAACAAAATATTTGGAAAATGTCATACAACTGTTGCAAGCCTTGGGATACACAGTCAACATGCAAAAGTCAAGACTAGTACCATCCCAAAGGATAACATTCTTGGGTGCAGAACTAGATACATCAACTCAGATGGCTTTTCTCGCAGAAGAAAAACAAAAGCAACTACCAGTCTACTTCATGACATTAACAACACGAACTCCGCTTACTGCAAGGAAAGTCCTGCAAACCCTGGGCTACATGGCATCCTGCATAATGGTTCCGCATGCCAGGCTGCATATGAGAAAGCTACAATGGTACCTCTAAGGAATGTATGGTCTCAACACAAGCACAGCCTAGAAGCCCAGATTCCAATAATTCCATGCCTGAAACAAGAATTCCTGTGGTGGGCTCAGGCCTGTCAGTTGAACAGAGGCTTGCCTTTCCACAAACCTCATCCAAGCCAGACCATCACCACGGACGCCTCAGACCTAGGATGGGGGGCACACATGGTGGACAAGTGCAAACAAGGCCTATGGACCCAAGACCAGCTGAATCTACACATAAATCTAAAGGAGATGCTGGCAGTGAAACATGCGATCCAAGCATTCAGACCACTCCAACAGGGTCATCTGCTAAGGACGGACAATACCACAGTCATGTGGTACATCAACAAACAGGGAGGTACACATTCATATCCTCTATGCCGGATGGCATGGACCTGTGGAATGTGGCCCTGAATCTCAACATTCCACTTCAGGCCAGATTTGTACCAGGAAAAGAAAATTCTCTAGCAGACACCTTAAGCAGAACTACCACGGATGCTCACGAATGGATGCTGCATCCAGATATCTTCAAAGCCATACCAAAGAAATGGGGACTACCACAGATAGACCTGTTTGCCTCCCCACACAATCACCAATTGAAGAAATTCTGCACAAGAGCATACCACCCACTTGCTTGGAGGGTGGACTCCCTTTCCTTCAGCTGGAAAAACCTGACAGCATATGCATTTCCACCTCTTCCCTTGATGTACAAAGTTCTTCTGAAGATCAGAGAGGATCAGCAAAGGGTAATTCTGATAGCTCCAGACTGGCCGAGGCAACATTGGTACCTGCTACTGAGAAGCATGTCTCGGACACACGCATGGCCTCTACCTCTATGTCCCTTACTACTAACACAGGACAACTACAAGATCGTACATCCAAACTTGAAAACACTGCAGCTAGCTGCTTGGAATATTGCATAAAACAAAATAACCCAGGTTTATCTCAGATTAAGGACATTATCCTGGAGGCACGCAGACCTTCCACAAGGAAGACTTATTCAGCCAAGTGGAAAAGATACCTCCTTTGGAGTGCAGCAAAGGGAGAAAATGTCTCATTGGCAAACATAGCACACATCCTGGAATATTTAGCATAGCTGTTCCACAATGGCCTGTCTTACTCCTCCATTAAGATTCATGCATCAGCAATTTCAGCAGAACACAACATGGATCCTCCTGTCTTCTCTCATCCTCTACTCAGGCAGTTCTTGAGAGGAATCAAAAATGTAAAACCTCCAAGGAAACCACCTTTACCTACATGGGATCTCAACTTTGTGCTGTAAAAGTTAACGCTCTCCCCTTTTGAACCAGCGGCAACAGCAGAATTACAATTCTTGTCTTGGAAAACTGCTTTCCTGCTAGCAATTACTTCAGCAAGAAGGGTATCTGAGTTACAGGCATTAATGGCAGTACAACCCTTCCTTATCTTCCATCAGGGCAGAGTCTCTCTGAGAACTAACCCTACCTTTATGCCAAAAGTGGTCTCCAGAGTATCATTGAACCAAGCGATTCATTTACCTACATTCTTCCCCAACCCACAGAACAGGGGGGAAAGACTACTACATACCTTGGATGTGCACAGACAATTACGCTACTATCTGGACAGAACTAAGACCAGCAGAAAAACTGACCAGCTTCTGGTAGCATATGCAACAGGAGTGCAAGGAAAAGCAATTTCAAAACAGACAATCTCAAAATGGATAGGAAATTGTATTCGATTTTGCTACTCTTCATGGAAAGACAACTCCTGATATCAGACCTCATTCCACAAGAGCTACAGCCACCACTACAGCTTTCCTACGAGGAGTGGCTACCAAAGACATTTTAGAAGCTGCTACTTGGAGCTCCGTGCATACATTTGCCAAGCATTATAATCTTCCCTTATACTCTAGATCCGAGCAGGTTTTGCAACTGCTGTTTTGCAAGGGATCTTAACTACACCATCTTTTTCTTAGTGCCTCCTCCCCCAGTTTGGCTATGGTATTCTACCCATATGTTAGGACTGCAGATGCATCCTTGAAGGACATAGTACAGTTTTGTACCTACCATAAATGTAGATGTCCGATAGGTATGCATCTGCAGTCAGGATTACCCACCCTCCTTCCCCTCTGGTATTCCTAGGGTATTTACCCTTTGAGCTAGCTGGGGGAATCTATTATGGTGTATTTGTTTGTATATATGTATGTATGTATATGTGTATGTATGTATGTGTATATATATATATATATATATATATATATATATATATATATATATATATATATATATATATATATATATATATATATATATATATATATATATATATATATCTTGTTTGCTCTCTACTGTTTGGAATTATTTGCATTTATCCAAATTTAGCCTTCCTAGAGGGCACCTGGCATCTGGGGCAAGAAACACTGAGGAAAATGGCGTCTGCTGATGCCTTTATACCCAATAAACAGCAGCTACGACGTAGGGTGAAGTGCGACATCAGCCGAGGCCGGACCCAGACTTTGGAATCCGGCCGACCGAAGGGCTGCCTGAGGCAGGACAACCCCATATGTTAGGACTGCAGATGCATACCTATCGGACATCTACATTTATGGTAGGTACAAAACTGTACTTCTGACAGCAGTTACAAAACTCTGCACTCCAGCCTAAAAACCTTACAGCTGACAGCCTGGAAAATATCTTGACTCCTCGCCAGGATAAACTATCCAAGAGAGTAAAGGATATCATCATGGAAGCTCGGCGGCCTTCCACAAGAAAGGCATATTCAGCAAAATGGAAAAGATTTTGTACCTGGAACACCGCAAAGGGTCTAGATCCGACAGTGATGAGCATTCCACATATCCTTGAATTCTTGGCTGAAATGCTCCATAATGGCCTTTCTTATTCTTCCATAAAAATTCATGCTTCAATTTCAGCAGAGTACAACACTGATCCACCTGTATTTTCTCATCCTCTGCTAAGGCAGTTTCTAAGAGGGATAAAAAACAACCCTCCAAGGAAACCACCAGTGCCTACATGGGACCTTAACTTCATGTTGGAAAGGTTAACTCTACCTCCCTTTGAACCAGCAGCATCGTCAGAACTACAATTCCTGTCTTGGAAGACTGCCTTCCTTCTGGCCATAACCTCAGCAAGAAGAGTATCTGAGTTACAGGCCATCATGGCAGTTCAACCATTTCTCATTTTTCATCAGGACAGAGTTTCTTTGAGAACCAATCCTTCATTCATACCAAAGGTGGTATCCAGGGTCTCACTGAACCAAGCTATTCACCTGCCTACCATCTTTCCAGATCCACAAAATAAAGAAGAGAAACTTCTGCATACCCTGGACATTCAGACAGTTGCGCTACTACTTGGACAGAACTAAGACTTACAGAAAAACTGACCAACTCTTTGTAGCATATGCTGCTGGTGTACAAGGAAAAGCAATTTCCAAACAGACTATTTCAAAATGGATATGAAATTGCATTCGATTCTTCTGCTACTCTTTTCATGGAAAAGCTGCACCAGCTAACATCAGGCCTCATTCCACCAGAGCCACAGCCACCTCCACAGCCTTCTTAAGAGGGGTGGCTACAAAGGACATTTTAGAAGCTGCTACATGGAGCTCTGTGCGTACATTTTCCAAGCATTACAACTTGCCTTTATATTCCCGATCCAGAGCAGGCTTTGCTACTGCAGTCCTGCAGGGCATGTTAGCTACACCATCCTTTTCTTAGATCCTACCACCCCCAGCTTGGCTTTGGTATTCTACCCATATGTAAGGACTGCAGATGCATCCTTGAAGGATATAGTACAGTTTTGTACCTACCATAAATGTAGATGTCAGATAGGTATGCATCTGCAGTCAGGTTTTCCCTCCCTCCTACCCCTCTGTGGTATTCTTTGGGAACCTATCCCTCATTTTAGCTAGCTGGGGTTATCTTTTATGGTGTATTTGTTTTTTATTGCTGTGCATGTTTGAAATTTGTTCATCTCTCCAAATTTAGCGTTCCTTAGAGGACACCTGGCATCTGGGGCAAGAAAAACTGAGGAAGATGGTGTCTGCTGATGCTTTTATACCCCCGGCGCTCTGACGGGGAAAAGGGTGACATCAGCCGATGCCGGACCCAGACTTTGGAATCCGGCCGACCGAAGGGCTGCCTGAGGCAGGACAACCCATATGTAAGGACTGCAGATGCATACCTATCGGGCATCAACATTTATGGTAGGTACAAAACTGTACTTTCTGCAGGGCCTTATAGCCGCACCTAATGCTGTTTAGCTGCAGCATCCCAACCATAGCTTTGGGATTCTACCCAAATGTAATGACTGCAACAATGGATACACAACGTCTACATTTATGGTAAGTGTACGCAACTGTACTTTTCATATGCTTAAATATCAACAGCATGTTATGGGATCATTGATGCAGAAAATGTTTATTTCTGAATGTGTGGAAAATGAATTACATGAATTATTGCATGCAGCAGAACAGGTTGGAAAGCATACTTTGTAATGTGGATGTTCTTCATCTCACATTGCTGCAGTCCTTACACTTGGGTAGTCTGCTGTCCTCGGTCGGCCCGAATATCAAAGTATAAGGCTGACGTCGGTCAAGGCGCATCTGACTGACATCAGGACGTCGGGGTACAAATGCGCATGACCGACGTCATATCCTCAGTCTTTTTTGCCGCATGGTCCGATGCAGAAGCAGCGTTGCAAGTGCCGTTCGGCATTCTGAAATTTTTCGAATTCGGAGTTTCAGACAGAGTCAAAGTTGGCTAAGTACCCCGTTGGGGAATATTTTAGTTTTTTCTTGCCTCAGTGGTTTACCGGATGTCAGAAAAAGTGAATAACTGTATTTCTTGTGGGAAACAGATACCGCATAGAGATTATCATACTTTGTGTATTCCTTGTTTAGGACCTGAGCACGACGTTGTTGGGTGTCGCTCTTGTGCTAGATTCAATAAGCGCACTATAAAGAGAAGGTTAGATTGTGCCAGGTTAGTCTTCGGGAAGCGGTGCAATTATAAAATGCCATCGGATGCTCCGACGCCCGCTTCTTCGAAGAAGCGCAAGGACAAAGCAGCTAAGCCTAGGCTAGAAGAACCGTCCGTACCGGACGCCGGTTCTTTAGAGGTGTCGGTGGAGCCGGTGGTTCCGCCTGAGGTTTCTTTGGAGTCCCAGGGAGAGACTTTGTTATTGCAGGATGTGGCCTCTCAGGAGGCAGGTCAGGCTGAAGGGGCTTCTCAGGTTACTGTACTCCCTTCCCTTCCTAGGGTGGTTAGGCCCTCTCCTTCTGTTTCCAAGGCTTCTCCCAGAGGCAGGCCAGGTTTAGCTTCAGTTGGTGTCACCTTTAGTTCTTCAGGAACTGTGCCCAAGAAGCATATGCTTAGAATGGCAGAAGATTTGATTACTTTGATTAGAGGTTCTTTGCCCCCTCCTGATAAGAGACCTAGGGTGGAACCTGAGCTAGGGAGTTTTGAGCAGGCTTCGGATGTTTCAGAGTCTTAGGCTGAAGACTTGCAGGAGTATTCTCCTTATTCTGATTCTGATGTGGATGATTCTACTCCTTCTGCTTCTCCTCCTGAGGATTTTTCTTTTTCAGAGACTCTTCATTCCATGAGGGAGCATTTTAAGTGGGAAGGTCAGGACTTCTCTGATTCCAGGAAAAGGCTTAGGGAATTTTGTTTTACCCCAGCATAGGCCTTTGGCTATACCTCCTGTTCTGGATGTGGTGGAAGATGTTTTGCAGAGGCTTCTCTTAATCCTGATTCTTTGCCTCCTGCTCCTGTTAAACCGGATAGGTATTACAGGGTGCCTGAAGCTCATAAGTATCTTTTAAGAGTCCTAGGGCAGACCCAGAAACTGTTAGTCAGGGGCCTAAAGGTGTTAAGGCTTCTGTTGTCAAAAATCCGGTTCCTCCAGATAGAGGCCAGGGCTTTGGATAGATGGGGAAAGAAAGTTTATACTTCTTCCACCCTAGCTATGAGGGCTTTGAATTGCCAGTTTCACATGTTGAAATACCAAAACTATCTCCTTTCACAATTGAAGTCTAAGGTAGATGCTCTGGCGGAAGGTATTGAGTGTAAAGAGTTACAAGATTTAGTACATGTTTCTGAACAGGTGGGTAAGCATTCTTTGCAATGTGGTTTTGATGCTGTACAGGCCTCGTCTAGGGTGGCTGCCACTGGGTCAGTTCTTCGCAGGCACGCCTGGCTGAGGGATCAGAATTTATCTGACCATGTTAAGACAAGGATTTTAGATGCTCCTTTACAATCTGATGTGTTGTTTGGTTCTCCTGTTGAGGCAGTCTTAAAGAAAATGGAAGACAAGGCTAAGTCTATGCAGACTGTTAAAGATTTTTGCAGGTTCAGCCTCCAAGTTTAGTAGAAATTGGCCTACCAAGGGGTGGACGTATCCTTCTTATGATTCCCAGTCTAGGGGTAGGTCTAGACGTGGTAGGGGCAGAGCTCAGGGCTCTTTCAGGCCTAGAACAGGGAGTTCACCTGCACAGTCTTCGGATGAGGGCAGGGGTCAGTCCTTTCGTAAACAGACCCAATGACCTACCTTTTCAGCTGTCAGAGCCTTCTCGTCTGGCAGCACCTTTGGGAGGAAGGTTGGCACTTTTCAAGGAAAATTGGAGTTTAATTACCCAAGACAGATGGGTATTGGATATCATACACCACGGTTACAGGTTTTATTTCCATACCTTGCCTCCTTTCAAAGGCATGCCAGACGTTCCTCCTCAGCAAAGAATAGAGGCTCACAAACAAATTTCTCTGTTACTTCAAATAGGGGCCATACAGCCGGTCCCTATGCCAGAAGTGGGCCTAGGATTTTATTCTCGCCTGTTCCTAGTACCAAAGAAAGGGAACACGTGGAGACCAATTTTGGATTTATCTACCCTCAACACTTATCTGGACATTCCCAAGTTCAAAATGTTGACGTTACAACAGCTTTTACCTCTGCTGGGCAAAGATCATTGGATGGTAACTTGGGATCTCAAGGAGGCTTACCTTCATGTTCCTATCAGACTGAGTTGCAGGAAGTATCTGCGTTTTGGCTGGGACTTCTCATTATCAGTTCTCTGCATTGCCCTTTGGCTTATCTACTGCCCAGAGTGTTCACGAAAGTTCTGGCTCCAGTGATAGCTTTCCTCAGGCTAAAAGGAATACAGATCTATCCTTATTTGGACGATTGCCTGATTCTGGCTCAAGGAAGGGACGAGCTTCTTCATCATTTGGAATATGTGATAGCAGTGCTAAGATGCCTGGGGTATTCTGTGAACGAAATAAAGTCCAGTCTAGTACCCTCTCAGGACATGTGCTTTCTGGGTGTAAGACTGAATACAGCATCCCGGATGGCCTTTTTGACCCCGGACAAACAAAAGAATCTTTCCCTTTACTTTCATCAATTGTCTCATCAGTCCAGGCTGACTGCAAGGACAGTCCTTCAAGCCTTTGGGTTCATGGCATCTTGTATTCTGGTGCTTCCCAATGCCAAACTGCATATGAGGAAGTTACAATGGTATCTCAAAAATGTATGGACACAGCACTGCCAGGATCTGGACACTGTCATTCAAATAATACCTTGCATTCAAAAGGAATTGTGGTGGGCTCAGGAATGTCACCTAAACAAGGGACTCTCTGTGACCCGGCCAGAGGCGAGTCAGATTCTAACGACAGATGCCTCAGACAAAGCTTGGGAGCTCATCTGAATGGAAAGTGGATACAAGACAAGTGGCCTGCCAGACTACAACATCTACATATCAACTTGAAGGAGATGTTAGCAGTCCAGTTTGCATTAATAGCTTTCAAGGATTTACTTCTTCCAGGGCAGGTGTTGATTCTAACAGACAACACAACTGTCATGTGGTACATCAACAAGCAAGGGGAACACATTCTTATCCTCTATGCAGGCAAGCAATGATTTTGTGGGAGACTGCTCTCAGTTTACAGCTAAATCTTCAGGCAAGGTTTCTGCCGGGAGCACAGAACTCCTTAGCAGATGTGTTGAGCAGACGAATTATGGATCCCCACGAGTGGAAATTGGATCCTCATGTATTTCAGAAATTGAAAGTGTCATGGGGAACTCCAGACATAGATCTGTTCGCTTCTCCACTAAACCACCAGCTGCCAAAGTTTTGCACGAAAAGGTTTCATCCCACAGCTTGGAAAGTGGATGCTCTTTCTTTCAATTGGAGCAATCTTCATGTGTATGCCTTTCCACCTCTGCCTCTCCTCCCAAAGGTACTACTAAAGGCCAGACAGGACAAGCCAAGGATGATTTTGATAGCTCCAGATTGGCCTCGACAGCATTGGTACCCATTACTGAGAAGTCTGGTAGGAGCCTCCATGGCCTTTGCCTTGATTCCACACCTGTTGTCTCAGGAGGACAGTCATTTGCTCAATGTCAAGCTTCACTCTCTTCACCTAACAGCCTGGCATATTCTGTTTTGAACCATAGTGGGTCTCAACTTCCACAGCAAGTTTTGAATGTTATTTTGGAAGCTAGAAGGCCTAGTACAAGGAAAGTGTACGCAGATAAATGGAAGAGATTTTTATTTTGGAGTGCAGCAAAGGATTTTGATGTTTGAGCCTAATTTAAGTGTGGCTCTTCAATATCTTACTGAGTTACTGGACAAAGGTTTGTCCTTCTCTTCTATTAAGGTTCATGCTGCAGCAATTTCGGCTCACTATGATTGTGACCCACCATTGTTTTCTCATCCTTTGTTCAAGCAATTTCTTAGAGGGGCAAAGAATATAAGACCCCCACGTAGAGCTCCTACTCCTGCTTGGGATCTCAATTTTGTGTTGGAGAAACTCACTCTACAACCTTTTGAGCCTGCAGCTACTACCGAGTTGAAATATTTGTCATGGAAGACTGCTTTTTTGTTGGCCATTACCTCTGCAAGAAGGGTTTCTGAGTTGCAGGCCCTTATGGCGGTTGAGCCTTTCTTAATTTTCCATAAGGATAGGGTATCTTTACGTACTAATCCTTCCTTTATGCCTAAAGTGGTTTCTAGTGTGGCTTTAAACCAAACTATTCATTTGCCTACTTTTTATGCAAATCCCCAAAATAAAGGGGAAAAGATTTTGCACACTTTAGATGTACACAGGCAGTTGCGATATTATTTGGACAGAACTAAAGGGTTCAGGCAGTCTCAGCAGTTATTTGTTTCTTTTGCTTTGAGTTCTCAGGGCAAGCCTGTGTCAAAACAAACTATTTCTAAGTGGATTGGGTTTTGCATTGCTTTCTGTTATTCCCATCATGGCAAGGAGATTCCAGCTGGGATTAGGCCTCATTCCACTAGGGCTACTGCCACTTGACAGCTTTTTGAGGGGTGGCAACTAAAGATATTTTGGAGGCAGCTACTTGGAGTTCAGTGCATACTTTCTCTAGGCATTATCACCTTCCACTTTATTCTAAATCTAGGGCTGGTTTTGCCACTGCTATTTTGCAGGACATTTTGGCAGCTCCTGCTTCCTTATAGTTTTGCCATCCTCCCTTACCTCTGCTTTGGGATTCTACCCAAGTGTAAGGACTGCAGCAATGTGAGATGAAGAACATAGTACAGTTTTGTACCTACCATAAATGTAGATGTTTGAAGATCCACATTGCTGCAGTCCAATTACCCTCCCTCCTTCCCTCTGTAGTTAGAGGGTTGTGTGGGTTGGGTTGTCAATATGGTGTATATTGTATATATTGTACATATTTTTAGTGCAAGGGTGGTTGGTTGGTTGTTTGCTGTCTTTTGGTTTTGACCTTTCTTTTAGGGTCTTCTGACATCTGGGGCAAGAAAAGACTGAGGATATGACGTCGGTCATGCGCATTTGTACCCTGACGTCCTGATGTCAGTCAAATGCGCCTTGACCGACGTCAGCCTTATACTTTGATATTCGGGCCGACCGAGGACAGCGGACTACCCAAGTGTAAGGACTGCAGCAATGTGGATCTTCGAACATCTACATTTATGGTAGGTACAAAACTGTACTTTTTGATTCCTTGGAGGCCTCCTGCAGGGCCGCAGTTACTGGATCTGTGATTAGAAGGCATGCCTGGCTCAAGGAGCACAATCTGCCTGATCATGTTAAAGCTAAATTGTTGGATGCACCCTTACAGCATGATACTGTGTTTAGTAATAAGGCAGAATAGGTTTTAAAGAAAATGGAAGGCAAAGCTAAGTGTATGCAAACTGTAAAAGATTTCTTACAAGTGCAGCAACCAAGATCCAGTAGACACTGTCCTGCAAAAACGTCCATTCCTGTGTCCGACAGCCTCACAGGGCAAATCCAGGCGCTCAAAAGGCTCTAGATTACCAATCAGAGGGTTTTTACAGGTCAAAGCAATGGGATGCCTCTACCTCCAAATCTGGAGGTAACAAAGTACAACCCTACAGTAAATGGTCTGAATGACTTCCATCTGCCATCTCCAAGCACTTATCTTTCGGCAGCCCCCTTAGGGGGAAAATTAGCACTTCATGCTCAAAACTGGCAGTTGATAACCCAGGACAAGTGGGTATTAAACGTAGTATCCCAGGGATACAGATTTAATTCCCATACTTCGCCATTTCCAAACGGTTGGCCGGACATACTCCCAAATCAGTGGGCAGAGGCCCAACAAGAAGTACTTTTTCTCTTAAGCATGGGGGCTTTTCAGCTGGTACCAGAAGAGAAGGGGCAAGGTTTCTACTAGAGATTCTTCCTGGTACCCAGGAAAGAGAATTCGTGGCGTCCTATCCTGGACCTGTCTACTCAACACCTTTTTGGAAATTCCGAAATTCAAGATGCTGACTTCAGTTACTTCCTATGCTAAGCAAAGATGCCTGGTTGGCAACACTAGATTTAAAAGAAGCATACCTGCACATCTTAATTGGGGAATATTGCAGAAGATACCTACGCTTCAAAGCAGGCTACACACACTATCAGTTCTCTGCACTGCCGTTACTTGTCTACTGCACCCAGGGTATTCACAAAGTGCCTAGCTCCAGTTATTGTGTTTTGCAGGCAAAGAAATAATCAAATATACCAATACCTGGACGATTGTCTAATTCAGGCAGAAAGCCAGGACATACTTTTGAATCTGGCCTTGTACAGAGGGTTCTAATTTGTCTGGGGTACACCATAAATGAAAAGAAATCACACCTGGTCCCATCAAATTATATTCCTGGGAGCAAGCTTGAATACAACTTCCCAGATGGCTTACCTCACACCAGAGAAACAAATTAGACAACCTACTTCAAACAAGTGGCCACAAAAGCCCTGCTTATCTGCAAGACAAATACTGCAAGCCTTGGGGTTCATGGCCTCCTGCATTCTTCTAATTCCATATGCAAGACTGCATATGAGGAAACTACAGTGGTATCTAAAATGCCTATGGTCAACATTCTCAGGATCTAGAAGCAATGATTCCTATCATACTTTGCCTACGCCTAGAATTTCTTTGGCGGGCAGAAGCCTGCCACCAAAACAAGGGGCTGCCTTTCACACCACCCCCTGCCACCCAAACCCACTCAGACTATACATTGGGGGGCTCACCTGTCAGGGAAGTGCATTCAGGGCAAATGGAACCCAAGTCAAATGCACCTGCATGTCCATCAAAAAGAAATGTTAGTTATACAGAATGCTCTGACAGCCTTCAAGGACCACATTCTTCCAGGACAACTTATGGTAAAGACTGACAACCCCACTGTTATGTGGTACATAAACTAGCAAGGGGGGGGTATACATTCTTGCCCCCTATGCAGATTAGCCATGTTATTGTTGAACACAGCCTTGAGTTACCAAGTGCACCTACAAGCTCAATTCCTGCTAGGAAAATTAAATACACTGGCAGACGGACTAACAAACCTCATGGAGCCACACTAGTGGAAACTGGAACCAAGGATTTTCAACATGTTGACAAGCAAATGGGGGAGCCCAGATATAGACCTGCTTGCCTCTCCCCAGATCTACCAATTGGACAAATTTTGCACAAGGACTCCCCACAAGCAAGCCAGGAAAGTGGATACTCTGTCCATCAGTCTACCCCCCCCCCCCCCTCTGCTTTCCAAAGTACTACTAAAACTCAGGACAAAGGATGATTTTGATTGCTCCAGACTGGCCACGTCAACACTGCTACCCCCTCCTGTGCAGTGTTATGGATGTTCATAGTGTTACCCTGCTGCAGTCATCACACTTGGGGTTCTCGCCATCAGGCGGTCCCGCAGTCGGCCTGAATTCCAAAGTCTTGGTCCGGCGTCGGTTGCTGTCGCTTGAATTCCAAAGTCTTGGTCCGGCGTCGGTTGCTGTCGCTTTTTCCCTGACGTCAGTGCGCCCGGGGTATGTAAGAGGCATCTGATGCCATTTTCTTCAGTCTTTCTTGCCGCGCGGTGCCTGAAGCAGAAGCAGTTCGCAATTGCCGGTCGGCTGACGCCTGAGATTTTCGATTTGAGTTTGAAGTCTTCAAAGCCAAGTACCCCATTGGGGAAACTTTTCTTGCCTCAGTCCGATGTCAGAAAAAGTTAACAATTGCATTTCTTGTGGGAAGCAAATACCTCATAAGGACTTTCATTCTTATTGTATACCTTGCCTAGGCCCAGACCACGACGTCACTGGTTGTCGGTTTTGTGCTAGGTTCAATAAGCGAATTATAAAGCTATTTTGCACGACATTACGGTAGGGAATTTAATTACACTATGCCGTTGGAACAACAGACTACCGGCGTGCATAAAAAACGCAGATAGACAGGCAGCCTAGATCCAAGCCAGACTCCGAGGCCTTGGCTGGGCCGGCCGCTGGTTCTCTGGTTTTCAGTGTGGCACCTACGCAGCCCCCGGCTACCACAGAATTGGAACCCCAGACCGCTTTGAATTCTCTGGCAGGGAGTTCTAGGCCGACGCAGCCATTTTCTTTTGGCCCTGCCAATGACATTGCAGAAGGAGAAGCCGGTGCTGTAGAAACACCTTCGGTTTCAGAAGGTGTCTTCAGACAGACTACTCTCACCATAAAATCTTATGGCAAGCTAAGACTCCTCTAAAACCAAAAAAGATGGCACTTAAGTCTCCAGTACAAGGCCCATGCCTAAGAAACAGATGCTTAAAATGGCTGAATATTTGATTTCTTTAATCCCCCCCCCCCCCCCCAGACAAAAGGCCTAGACAAGAGGAGGATTATGCCTCCTCTGATCAAGTGTCAGGCTCCTCTGAGGAACAGGATTACTCCTTTCCCCCTTATGAAGATTCTGATGCTGAAGATTCCATTCCCTCAGCTTCTCCCCCTGAAGACTATTCCTTTGGGGAAACCTTACATACCATGAGGGAACATTTCCACTGGGAAGGTCAGGACTACTCCGATTCGAAGAAAAGGCTCAGATGTTCTTCGTCTCACATTGCTGCAGTCATAACCATTGGGTAGTCCGCTGTCCTCAGTCGGCCCGAATACCAAAGAGCTAGGCTGGCGTCGGTCATTGTCGCCCAGAACTGACGTCAGTACGTATTGGTACTTAAGCGCATGACCGACGCCATATCCTCAGTCTTTCTTGCCATCCTCAGTCTTTCTTGCCGCGTGGTCCGAAGCAGAAGCAGCATTTGCAAGTGCCGTTCGGCGTTCTGAAATTTTCATATTTCGAGTTTCAGACTGAAGACCAAGTTGAGCTAAGTACCCCGTTGGGGAAATTTTTGTCTTTTCATGCCTCAGTTATCCGGATGTCACAAAGTTAATAATTGCATTTCTTGTGGGAAACTATAACATGCCGTCGGATCCTCAGACGCCCGCTACCGCTAAAAAGCGCAAAGATAAATCTTTGAGGTCTAAACCGGATGAGTCCGTTGCGGACGCCGGTTCTTCGGAGCCTCAGGTTGAATCTGGATCCAGCCGAGGTTTCGGCTGAATCCCAGGGGGAACTTTTACTTTTACAGGAGTTGGCTTCTCCAGAGTTAGGCCCAGCTGAGGGTGCTTCCCAGGTATCAGTGGTGCCATCTTTGCAAAAGGTTGTTAGGCCTTCTTCAGTGGCTAAAGGCCATTCTAAGGCTAAATCTGGTTCTGTGGGCCCTGGTTATACTTCAGGCTCTCCTACCCCTGTTCCAAAGAAGCATATGTTGAAAATGGCATTTAATTTAATCAGGGGTTCTATGCCCCCCCCCCCCCCCCAGAGAAGAGGTCCAGGGTGGAGCCAGAGTTAGAGGGGATGGAGCATTCTTCAGACTTCTCTGATTCTTCAGCTGAAGAAATTCAGGATTTCCCTTCTTATTTAGATTCGGAGGCAGAGGACTCCTGTCCTGCTTCTCCTCCAGAGGATTTTTCTTTTTCTGAAACTTTACATTCCATGAGGGAACATTTCAAGTGGGAAGGTCAGGATTTCTCTGACTCTCTGAAAAGGCTTAGGGAATTTTTGTTTCTGCCTCAACATAGGCCCCTGGCTATTCCTCCTGTTTTAGATGTTGTTCAGGATGTTTTTTCTGAGTCTTCCCTTAACCCTGATTCTTTGCCTCCTGCCCCTGTTAAGCCGGATAGGTATTAGAGTTCCAGAGGCACATAAGTATTTGTATAAGAGTCCCAGAGCTGACCCAGAAACTATTATTCAAGGTCCGAAGGGTGTTAGGGCTTCGGTGGCTAAGAATCCTGTTCCTGTGGATAAAGATTCTAGAGCATTAGATAGGTGGGGGAAAAAAGTGTACACCTCCTCTACGTTAGCTGTGAGGGCTTTGAATTGCCAATTTCATATGCTGAAGTATCAGAATTTTTTGTTAAGCCAATTGAAGGCTAAAGTGGATGCCTTATCTGAGGGTATAGAGTGTAAGGAGCTCCAGGAGTTGGTACATGCATCAGATCAGGTTGGCAAACATTCTTTGCAGTGTGGTTTTGATGCCCTTCAGGCTTCTTCCAGGGTGGCTGCTACAGGGTCAGTAATTTGTAGACATGCCTGGCTTAAGGAGCAAAATTTGTCAAGAGTATGTTAAAGCTCGGATTTTGGATGCTCCTCTACAATCTGAAGTACTTTTTGGTCCTCCTGTGGAATCAGTTTTGAAAAAGATGGAAGATAAGGCTAAGTCTATGCAGGCAGTCAAGGATTTTATGCAGGTGCAGCCCCCCTAAGTTTAGTAGGAATTGGCCTGCTAGAGGATGGTCTTATCCTTCATTAGATTATCAGTCTAAGAGCAGGTCTAGACGTGGTAGAGGCAGGACTCGCGCTCAGGGTTCTTTCAGACCTAGGACTTTGAGTTCTCCTGCACAGTCCTCTGGGTGAGGGCAGGGGTCAGTCCTTTCGTAAGCAGACCCAATGACATGTGTCTTCCGCTGCTAGACCCTTCTTTACTGGCAGCTCCTCTAGGAGGAAGGTTGGGACTTTTTCATCAAAACTGGCATTTGGTCACCCAGGACAAATGGGTGTTGGATATTATAAATCTAGGTTACAAGTTTTATTTTCATACTTTTCCTCCGTTCCGAGGCATGCCAGATGTGCCTCCTCAGCAAAGGCGGGAGGCTCAGGAGCAAATTTCCTTGCTTTCAAAGGTGAGGGCAATTCAGGTGGTCCCTCCGTCAGAAGTGGGCCTAGGGTTTTTATTCCCGTCTATTCCTAGTGCCAAAGAAAGGAAACACTTGGAGGCCGATTCTGGATTTGTCCATTCTCAATACCTACCTAGATATTCCAAAGTTCAAGATGTTAACTCTACAACAACTTCTGCCCATGCTAGGCAAAGATCATTGGATGGTGACCCTGGATCTCAGAGGCCTATCTTCACATGCCTATCAGGCCCAGTTGCAGGAGATTCCTGAGGTTTCGGGCTGGTACTTCTCATTATCAGTTCTCTGCATTGCCCTTTGGTTTATCTACTGCGCCCAGGGTATTCACAAAGGTTCTGGCTCCTGCAATAGCCTTCTTCAAACAGAGGGGAATACAAATTTATCCTTATCTGGACGATTGCCTGATTCTTGCTCAAAACAAAGACAAGTTACTACAGCATCTTCAGTATGTAATGGCAGTTTTAAGGTGCCTAGGGTATTCTGTGAACGAAATAAAGTCCAGTCTAGTGCCCTCTCAGGACATGTGCTTTCTGGATGTGAGACTGAATACAGCTTCTCAGATGGCATTTCTGACCCCGGACAAAGATCTCCATCTGTACTTCCAGCAATTATCAACAATGTCCAGGCTGACTGCAAGGACAGTCCTTCAAGCCTTGGGGTTCATGGCATCTTGCATTCTAGTACTTCCCAATGCCAAACTGCATATGAGGAAGCTACAATGGTATCTCAAAAGTGTGTGGACTCAACACTGCCACGGTTTGGACAAAGTCATTCGGATTTTACCTTGCATCCAGAAGGAATTCTTGTGGTGGGCTCAGGAATGTCACCTAAACAAGGGACTCTGTGTCCCAACCAGAGGCAAGTCAGATTCTAACGACGGATGCCTCTGATTTGGCTTGGAGCACACTTCAATGGGAAATGGATACAAGACCTGTGGCTTCCCAGACTTCTACATTTACATATCAACATGAAGGAAATGTTAGCAGTCCAATTTGCCTTGATGGCCTTCAAGGACCTACTTCAGCCGGGACAGGTGTTACAACACAAGTCATGTGGTACATCAACAAGCAGGGAGGAACCCATTCTTATCCCCTTTGCAGACAAGCAATGATATTGTGGGAGACTGCTCTAAGTTTACACATCAATCTTCAGGCACGGTTCCTGCCAGGGGCACTGAATTCACTAGCAGATGTATTGAGCAGGCAAATTGTGGATCCCCACGAGTGGAAACTGGATCCTCAGGTTTTCAAACAGTTGACAGTGGCTTGGGGAACTCCAGACATAGATCTGTTCGCTTCTCCACTAAATTTCCAACTGCCAAAATTTTGCACAAAGATGTTTCACCCAAATTCTTGGAAAGTGGATGCTCCATCTTTCAGTTGGAACAACCTTCACGTTTATGCTTTTCCTCCTCTGCCTCTTCTCCCCAGAGTACTCTTGAAAGCCAGGCGGGACAAACCTTGCATGATTCTAATAGCACCAGATTGGCCACGTCAGCATTGGTATCCTCTGCTGAGGAGTTTAATTCAGGAGCCTCCTTGGCCTTTGCCTCAGATTCCTCATCTACTATCCCAGTCAAACACTTACTCAATGTCAGAGTGCAGTCCTTGCATCTAGCTGCCTGGCGTATTCTGTAATGGAGCCGGTAGGGTCTCGGCTTCCTCAACAGGTTTTGAATGTCATTTTGGAAGCAAGGCGGCCTAGTACTCGAAAGGTTTATGCGGATAAATGGAAGAGATTTTTTCTTTGGAGCACAACAAAGGGCTTTGATGTCTCAGTGCCTAATTTGAGTTTTGCACTTCAGTATCTTACTGAGTTACTGGACAAGGGTTTGTCCTTCTCTTCTGTGAAGGTTCATGCTGCAGCCATTTCTGCTCAATATGATTGTGACCCTCCTTTATTTTCTCACCCTTTGTTCAAACAATTTCTTAGAGGGGCAAAGTATATAAGACCCCCACGCAGAGCTCCTACTCCTTCCTGGGATCTCAATTTTGTGTTAGAAAAGCTTACTTTACCTCCTTTTGAACCTGCAGCTACGTCTGACTTGAAGTTTTTGTCTTGGAAGACTGCTTTTCTGTTGGCCATTATTCTGCTAGGAGGGTATCTGAATTGCAGGCACTCATGGCAGTTTAACCCTTTTTGATTTTCCATAAGGATAGAGATGTTCTTCATTCCACATTGCTGCAGTCCTAACTATTGGGTAGTCCGCTGTCCAGTCGGCCCGAATACCAAAGTATATGGCTGACGTCGGTCAGGGCGCATTAGACTGACGTCAGTACGTCAGGGTACTAATGCGCATGACCGACGTCATATCCTCAGTCTTTTTTGCCGCATGGTCCGATGCAGAAGCAATTTTGCGAGTGCAGGTTGGCGTTCTGAAAGTTTCTGAAGTCAGTTTCAGACCGAATCAAAGTTGGCTAAGTACCCCGTTGGGGAATATTTTGGTTTTTTCTTGCCTCAGTATTTAACCGGATGTCAGAAAAAGTGAATAACTGTATTTCTTGTGGGAAACAGATACCTCATAGGGATTACCATACTTTGTGTATACCTTGTTTAGGGCCTGAGCACGACGTTGTTGGATGCCGCTCTTGTGCTAGATTTAACAAACGCACTATTAAGAGAAGGTTAGACTGTGCCAGGTTAGTTTTTGGGAAGCGTAATTATAAAATGCCGTCGGATGCTCCGCCCGCTTCGGCCAAAAAGCGCAAGGACAAAGCAGCAAAGCCTAGAGTTGAAGAACCGACAGTCCCGGACGTCTGTTCTCTAGAAGGCTCAGTGGAGCCGGAGGTTCTGCCAGGAGTTTCTTTGGAGTCTCAGGAGAGACTTTACTGTTACAAGATGTGTCCTCTCAGGAAGTAGGCCAGGCTGAGGGGGCTTCTCAGGTGGCTGTTCTTCCCTCTCTTCCTAAGGTGGTTAGGGCCTCCCCTTCTGTTTCCAAGGCTTCTTTGAGAGGCAGGCCAAGTTTAGCTTCAGTGGGGTTTCTCCTAGTGCTTCAGGGTCTTTGCCTAAGAAACATATGCTTAAAATGGCAGAGGATTTAATTACTATGATTAGGGTTCTATGCCCCTCCTGATAAGAGGCCTAGGGTGGAACCTGAGTTTGAGAGTTTT
The DNA here is from genome assembly GCF_019279795.1 of Protopterus annectens. Classification (NCBI taxonomy): domain Eukaryota; kingdom Metazoa; phylum Chordata; order Ceratodontiformes; family Protopteridae; genus Protopterus; species Protopterus annectens. The sequence goes on from NC_056751.1 coordinate 151,251,649, forward strand.
GAGCAATGTTCGAGGCTTCTGAGTCTTCGGCTGAAGACTTGCAGGAGTATCCTCCTTATTCTGATTCTGATGTGGATGATTCTACTCCTTCAGCTTCTCCTCCTGAGGATTTTTCATTTTCAGAGACTCTGCATTCCATGAGGGAGCATTTTAAATGGGAAGGTCAAGATTTCTCTGACTCCAGGAAGAGGCTTAGGGAATTCTTGTTTTTACCCCAGCATAGGCCTTTAGCTATACCTCCTGTTCTGAATGTGGTGGAAGATGTTTTGCAGAGGCTTCCCTGAATCCAGATTCTTTGCCTCCTGCCCCAGTTAAACCGGATAGGTACTATAGGGTGCCTGAAGCTCATAAGTATCTTTTAAGAGTCCTAGGGCAGACCCGAAACTGTCTCTCAGGGGCCTAAAGGTGTGAAGGCCTCTGTTGTTAAAAATCCTGTTCCTCCTGATAAAGAGGCAAGGGCTTTGGATAGATGGGGAAAGAAAGTGTATACTTCTTCCACTTTAGCCATGAGGGCTTGAATTGTCAGTTTCACATGTTAAAATATCAGAATTATCTCCTTTCACAATTGAAATCTAAGGTGGATGCTCTGGCAGAAGGTATTGAGTGTAAAGAGTTGCAGGATTTAGTTCATGTGTCTGAACAGGTGGGTAAACATTCCCTGCAGTGTGGTTTTGATGCTGTGCAGGCCTCCTCGAGGGTGGCTGCCACTGGTTCTGTTCTTCGTAGGCACGCCTGGTTGAGGGATCAGAATTTAGCTGAGCATGTTAAAACAAGGATTTTGGATGCTCCTTTACAGTCTGATGTGGTGTTTGGTGCGCCTGTGGAAGCAGTTTTAAAGAAAATGGAGGACAAGGCTAAGTCTATGCAAACTGTTAAGGATTTTTTGCAGGTTCAGCCTCCGAAGTTTAGTAGGAATTGGCCTACTAAGGGATGGACATATCCTGCTTATGATTCCCAGTCTAGGGGTAGGTCTAGACGTGGTAGGGGCAGAGCTCAAGGTTCTTTTAGGCCTAGGACAGGGAGTTCCCCTGCTCAGACTTCTGGTGAGGGCAGGGGTCAGTCCTTTCGTAAGCAGACCCAATGACCTGCCTTTTCAGCTGCCAGTACATTCTCGCCTGGCAGCACCTTTGGGAGGAAGGCTGTCTCTCTTCAAAGAAAATTGGGATTTAATTACCCAAGACAGATGGGTTCTGGATATCATTCACCACGGTTACAGGTTTTATTTCCATACCTTGCCTCCTTTCAAAGGCATGCCAGACATTCCTCCTCTACAAAGAACAGAGGCTCACAAGCAAATTTCTCTGTTGCTCGAAATAGGGGCCATTCAGCCAGTTCCTGTGCCAGAAAGGGGCCTAGGATTTTATTCTCGCCTGTTCCTAGTACCAAAGAAGGGGAACACGTGGAGACCAATTTTGGATTTATCTATCCTCAACACTTATCTGGACATTCCCAAGTTCAAAATGTTGACGTTACAACAGCTTTTACCTCTGCTGGGCAAAGATCACTGGATGGTAACTTTAGATCTCAGGGAAGCTTACCTTCATGTGCCTATAAGACTAAGTTGCAGGAAGTATCTGCGTTTTCGAGCTGGAAATTCTCATTATCAGTTCTCTGCATTGCCCTTTGGCTTATCTACTGGGCCCAGAGTATTCACAAAGGTTCTGGCTCCAGTGATAGCTTACTTCAGGCTAAAAGGAATTCAAATCTATCCTTACTTGGACGACTGCCTGATTCTGGCTCAAGAAAAGGAAGACCTTCTACAGCATTTGGAATATGTCATAGCAGTGCTAAGATGCCTAGGGTATTCTGTGAACAAAATAAAGTCCAGTCTAGTACCCTCGCAAGACATGTGCTTTCTGGGTGTGAGACTGAATACAGCAGCCCAGATGGCCTTTTTAACCCCGGACAAACGAATCTTTCCAGTTACTTCCATCATCTATCTCTTCAGTCCGGGCTGACTGCAAGGACAGTCCTTCAAGCCTTAGGGTTCATGGCATCTTGTATTCTGGTGCTTCCCAATGCCAAACTGCATATGAGGAAGCTGCAATGGTATCTCAAAAATGTATGGACACAGCACTGCCAGGATTTGGACACTGTCATTCAAATAATACCTTGCATTCAAAAGGAATTTTTGTGGTGGGCTCAGGAATGTCACCTAAACAAGGGACTCTCTGTGACCCGGCCAGAGGCGAGTCAGATTCTAACGACAGATGCCTCAGACATTGCTTGGGAGCTCATCTAAATGGAAAGTGGATACAAGACAAGTGGCCTGCCAGACTACAGCATCTACATATCAACATGAAAGAGATGTTAGCAGTCCAGTTTGCATTAATGGCTTTCAAGGAGTTACTTCTTCCAGGACAGGTGTTGATTCTAACAGACAACACAACTGTCATGTGGTACATCAACAAACAAGGGGGAACACATTCTTACCCATTGTGCAGGCAAGCAATGATTTTATGGGAGACTGCGCTCAGCTTGCAACTAACTCTTCAGGCAAGGTTTCTGCCGGGAGCACAGAACTCCTTAGCAGATGTGTTAAGCAGACAAATCATGGATCCCCACGAGTGGAAACTGGATCTTCATGTATTTCAAAAATTGACAGTGTCATGGGGAACTCCAGACATAGATGTGTTCGCTACTCCACTAAACCAACAGCTGCCAAAGTTTTGCACAAAGAGGTTTCATCACACAGCTTGGAAAGTGGATGCTCTTTCTTTCAGTTGGAAAAATCTTCATGTGTATGCTTTTCCACCTCTGCCTCTTCTCCCAAAGGTGCTTCTAAAGGTCAGACAAGACAAGCCAAGGATGATTTTAATAGCTCCAGATTGGCCTCGGCAGCACTGGTACCCATTACTGAGGAGTCTGGTAAGGAAGCCTCCATTACCCTTGATTCCACACCTGTTGTCTCAGAGGGACGGTCACCTGCTCAATGTCAAGCTTCACTCTCTTCATCTAACAGCCTGGCATATTCTGTTTTGAAGGACAGCAGGTCTCAACTTCCTCAACAAGTTTTAAATGTGATTATGGAAGCCAGAAGACCTAGTACAAGGAAAGTGTACGCAGAAAAATGGAAGAGATTTTTATTTTGGACTGCAGCAAAGAATTTGGAGATTTCTGAGCCTAATTTGAGTGTGGCTCTTCAATATCTTACTGAGTTATTGGACAAAGGTTTGTCTTTCTCTTCCATTAAGATTCATGCTGCAGCAATTTCAGCTCACTATGATTGTGACCCACCATTGTTTTCACATCTTTTGCTCAAGCAATTTCTTAGAGGGGCAAAGAATACAAGACCCCCACGTAGAGCTCCTACTCCTGCTTGGGATCTCAATTTTGTGTTGGAGAAACTTACTCTACAACCTTTTGAGCCTGCGGCTACTGCTGAACTGAAATACTTGTCATGGAAGACTGCTTTTTTGTTGGCCATTACTTCTGCAAGAAGGGTTTCTGAGTTGCAGGCCCTTATGGCGGTTGAGCCTTTTTTGATTTTTCATAAGGATAGGGTATCATTACGTACTAATCCTTCCTTTATGCCTAAGGTGGTTTCTAGTGTGGCTTTAAACCAAACTATTCATTTGCCTACTTTTTATGCAGGTCCTCAAAATAAAGGGGAAAAGATTTTGCATACTTTAGATGTACACAGGCAATTGCGTTATTATTTAAGCAGGACTAAGGATTTTAGGCAGTCTCAGCAGTTGTTTGTTTCTTTTGCTTTGAGTTCGCAGGGCAAGCCTGTGTCAAAACAAACTATTTCTAGGTGGATTGGGTTTTGCATTGCATTTTGTTATTCCCATCATGGCAAGGAGATTCCAGCTGGGATTAGGCCTCATTCCACTAGGGCTACTGCCACTTCCACAGCATTTCTAAGGGGGGTGGCAACTAAGGATATTTTGGAGGCAGCTACTTGGAGTTCAGTGCATACTTTCTCTAAGCATTATCACCTTCCTCTCTACTCTAAGTCTAGGGCTGGTTTTGCCACAGCTATTTTGCAAGGCATATTGTCAGCTCCTGCTTCTTTATGATTTGCCAGCCTCCGTTACCTCTGCTTTGGGATTCTACCCAATAGTTAGGACTGCAGCAATGTGGAATGAAGAACATAGTACAGTTTTGTACCTACCATAAATGTAGATGTTCGAGGATCCACATTGCTGCAGTCCAATTTACCCTCCCTCCTTCCCCTCTGTGTTTAGGGGTGGTTGTGTAGGTGAGGTTATATGCTGGTAATTTTGTATATATTGTACATATTTTTGGTGCAGGTATATTTGGCCTTGTCTTTTTAGGGTCTTCTGACATCTGGGGCAAGAAAAGACTGAGGATATGACGTCGGTCATGCGCATTAGTACCCTGACGTACTGACGTCAGTCTAATGCGCCCTGACCGACGTCAGCCATATACTTTGGTATTCGGGCCGATTGGACAGCGGACTACCCAATAGTTAGGACTGCAGCAATGTGGATCCTCGAACATCTACATTTATGGTAGGTACAAAACTGTACTTTTCTTTGCGTACTAATCCTACCTTTATGCCTAAAGTGATTTCTAATGTGGCCTTGAACCAGTCTATTCATTTGCCTACTTTTTATGCTGATCCCCAAAATAGGGGGGGAAAAGTCTTGCATTCTTTGGATATCCACAGACAGCTACGCTATTTGAGCAGAACTAAGGAGTTCAGGCAGACTCAACAGTTATTTGTTTCCTTTGCTTTGGGTTCACAAGGGAAAGCTGTTTCAAAGCAGACTATTTCTAAGTGGATTGGTCAATGTATTGCTTTTTGTTATTCTTATCATGGGAAGAATGTTCCTGCTGGAATCAGGCCTCATTCTACTAAGGCTACTGCCACATCTACTGCTTTTTTGAGGGGGGTAGCTACTAAGGATATTTTGGAGGCAGCTACTTGGAGTTCTGTACACACCTTTACTAAGCATTACCATCTCCCTCTTTATTCCAAGTCCAGGGCTGGGTTTGCTACTGCAGTTTTACAAGGTATGTTAGCAGCTCCTAATGCTATTTAGTTTGCCAGCCTCCCTTCCCATTTGCTTTGGGATTCTACCCAATGGTTATGACTGCAGCAATGTGAGACGAAGAACATAGTACAGTTTTGTACCTACCATAAATGTAGATGTTCGAGGATCTACATTGCTGCAGTCCTATTTTCCCTCCCTCCTTCCCCACTATAATTTGTAGGGGATGTTTCTTTTGGGGTATTTACTTTTTTGGCTCTGGCCTTTCTTTGTAGGCCTCTTGACATCTGGGGCATGAAAGACTGAGGATATGGCGTCGGTCATGCGCTTAAGTACCAATACGTACTGACGTCAGTTCTGGGCGACAATGACCGACGCCAGCCTAGCTCTTTGGTATTCGGGCCGACCGAGGACAGCGGACTACCCAATGGTTATGACTGCAGCAATGTAGATCCTCCAACATCTACATTTATGGTAGGTACAAAACTGTACTTTTCTTTTACTCTCCCAGCACAGACCACTTGCTATCCCCCAGTTTTAGACATTGTGGATGATGTTTACTTAGAATCTAGTCTAAATCCAGATTCTCTGCCGCCTGCCCCAGCCAAACCAGATAGACACTATAGAGTGCCTGACTCGCACAAATTCCTTTACAAAAGCCCTGTTGCTGATCCAGAGACCATCTCCCAGGGTCCCAAAGGGGCTAAGGCTTCTATGGCTAAAAATCCTGTACCCTCTGAAAGGGACTCCAGAGCACTAGTTAGGTGGGGGAAGAAGGTTTACACCTCAGCTACTCTAGCTATGAGAGCACTAAATTGTCAATTTCACATGCTTAAATACCAGCAATTCCTAATGTCGCAAATAAAACAAAAGATGAGCATGCACCCTCAACAGTCTGAATTCAAGGAAATGCAGGATCTGTTGCATGCAGCTGAACAGGTGGGCAAACATACTTTACGATGTGGATTTGATTCCTTGGAAGCTTCCTGTAGAGCAGCTGTTACTGGGTCTGTTATACGTAGGCATGCTTGGTTAAAGGAACAAACTCTGCCTGATCATGTTAAAGCAAAGTTACTAGATGCACCCTTACAGCCGGATGTCTTATTTGGGGTTAAAGCAGAAGAGGTTTTAAAGAAAATGGAGGATAAGGCAAAAATCTATGCAGACTGTCAAAGATTTCTTACAGGTACAGCCCCCACACTTCAGCAGAAATTGGCCAACAAAAAATTGGTCCTTTCCAGCTTCTGACAGACCACAGTGGGGTAAATACAGGCGCCCAAGGGGCAGAGGATAAGCACAAATCCCTTATAAACCTCGCTAATGGGGCACTGCAACACAGAAGGGAGGAGAAGGCGGGTCCCAAACTACTAGAAGGCAAACACAATGACTTACACCTCAAACTGCCAAGCAAAACTCTGTTGGCTGCTTCCTTGGGAGGAAAATTAGCACTTCTTGCAGACAACTGGCGCATAGTCACAAAGGGCAAATGGGTCCTAGACATCTCAAGGATACAGATTCCCTTTCCACACCTTGCCAAGGATAAAAGGAATGCCAAACCTGCCACCAAATCAATGGGCAGAGGCGCAAAAACAAATTACAGCTCTCATAGACATGAGAGCCATTCAACTGGTACCTACACGGGAACAAGGCCAAGGATTTTACTCTAGGCTCTTTATTGTCCCCAGAAAGGACAATGCTTGGAGACCCATTCTGGACCTTTCAATTCTAAACACCTTCTTGCAAGTACCCAAATTCAAGATGCTAACACTACAGCAGCTTCTTCCCATGTTGGGCAAGAAAGCTTGGCTAGTAACGGACCTCAAGGAGGCATACCTGCATGTCCCTATCAGACAAAATTGCAGAAGATACCTCTGTTTCATTGCAGGTTCAACCCATTACAAATTCTCTGCACTGCCCTTTGGCTTACCTGCTGCGCCCAGGGTCTTCACAAAATGCCTGGCAACAGTAATTGCATACTGCAGACAAAGAAGAATTCAAATATATCCATACCTGGACGACTGCCTCATCCAAGCAGAAAGCAAGGACATTCTCTTAAAACATCTGGCTTTTGTTAAACACTTAAGTTGCCTAGGATACACAGTAAACGAAAAGAAATCAAAACGTGCCCTCACAAAATGACATTCCTGGGTGCCAGCTTGAATACAACGGCCCAGATGGCTTATTTGACGCCAGGAAAACTACAACTAACTCAATACTTCAAAACAATTTCAACAAAGACCCAACTCCCTGCAAGAAAAATTCTGCAGGCCTTGGGCTTCATGGCATCTTGCATACTACTAATACCATTTGCAAAACTGCATATGAGGAAATTACAATGGTACCTAAAAAGCGTATGGACTCGACACAGCCACAGCTTGGAAACGATACCTCTCATTCCCTGCCTTCAACAGGAGTTTCTGTGGTGGACACAGGCATATCACCTCAACAAGGGTCAGCCTTTCACCTTACCCACAGCCAGGCAAACTGACAACAGATGCATCAGACTATGCCTGGGGGGGGGGCACATGGCAGGACGGTGTGTTCAAGGCATATGGACTGCAGATCAAAGGAATCTGCACATCAGTCAAAAAGAAATGCTAGCTGTACAGAATGCCCCGACAGCCTTCAATGACCTCTTACATCAGGACAGCTTACAATAAGGACAGACAACACCACAGTAAATGTGGTACATAAACAAGGGGGTACACACTCCTACCCTCTATGCAGGCAAGCAATGACCTTGTGGAACACAGCACTGGCTTACCAAGTTCAGTTACAAGCTCAATTCCTGCCAGGAAAAAACACATTTGCAGGCGACCTAAGCAGAAACATCATGGATCCCCACGAGTGGAAACTGGATCCACAAGTATTTGCAATAACTCAAAGATGGGGGCACACAGACAGTTTTGGGGACCGGCAAACAGGTCCATCAGCTAAGAATATTTTGCACAAGGACGTTTCACCATCAAGCTTGGAAAGTGGACGCACTCATTCAGTTGAAAATGCTGACCGTATATGCCTTCCCTCCATTGCCCCTTCTCACAAAAGTGCTGCTGAGTCAGGATGGAGACCCCCCGAATGATACTCCTTGCCCCAGACTGGCCACGCCAGCACTGGTACCCACTATTAAGTAATATGGCCCAGGGCCCACCATGGATTTTACCACAAATTACTCATCTGCTCACACAGCAAGACAGTCAGATCCCCTACACAGCCAGCTCAAAACCTTAAATTTGGCTGCATGGCAACAGCCAGCTCCTCTTTCACAAGCTGTTGGGTTATTCTGAAAGCTAGGAGGCCCAGCACCAGGAAAGCCTACTCGGACATGGCAAAGGTTTTGCGCCTGGAACCAAGCTAAAGGCCAAGATGCCCTTCAGCCGGACATACCTCAGATCCTACAATATTTAACTGAGATGTTACACAAAGGCCTTTCTTTTTAATCTATTAAAATCCACGCCTCTGCTATTTCAGCTCACTACAACACTGATCCTCCCTTATTTTCACATCCATTTCTAAGGCGGTTTCTCAGAGGGAACAAAAACATTAGGCCTCCCAGGAGAGCACCAATGCCAACTTGGGACCTCAATTTTGTTCTGGAAAAACTTGCGCTACCTCCTTTTGAACCAGCTTTCTCAGCTGACTTAGTTTATATCATGGACGACTGCCCTGCTGCTAGCAATTACTTCAGCCAGAAGAGTCTCAGAGCTTCAGGCACTAATGGCATAATGGCAGTAGAGCCTTTCCTCATTTTCCATCAAGACATTTCTCTACGAGCTAACCCCTCTTTTATGCCTAAGGTGGTATCCAGTGTGGCTCTAAATCAAACCATCCATTTACCCACCTTCTTTCCAAATCCACAGAACAAAGGAGAAAGACTCCTGCATTCCTGCGTGGATAAAACTAAGGTTTTCAGAAAATCTGACCAGCTTTTTGTATCCTATGCTACAGCATCTCAAGGAAAGGCCATCTCAAAACAGACCATTTCCAAATGGATAGGACATTGCATATGTTTTTGCTACACCCACCATGGAAAACCAGTTCCTACTAGCATAAGGCCCCACTCTATCTGGGCAGCAGCTGCATCTGCAGCCTTCCTCAGGGGGTTCCCAACCAGGGATATTCTGGAATCTGCAACTTGAGTTCAGTACACACCTTCACCAAACACTTATCACTTACCACTTTACTCTAAGACTAGAGCTGGCTTCTCCACTGCAGTTTTGCAGGGCCTTCTAGCCTCCTCTAACCCTGTTTGACTCCACCTCCCATCCTTAGCTTTGGGATTCTATCCAAGGGTGATGACTGCAGCAGGGTAACACGATGAACATAGTATAGTTTTGTACCTACCATAAATGTAGATGTTAGAGTGTTTACCCTGCTGCAGTCAAGGTTACCCTCCCTCCATCCCCTCTGACCTAACTAAAACTTTTCAATACCTTAAAACTGATACAACCTTTGTGGTGTATTTGCTTATAGCTGGAGGGATGTTTTGTTTATTAGTACAATCTACTGACCACCTTTTGGGGGGGCACCTGACATCTGGGGCAAGAAACTGAAGAAAATGGTATCTGATGCCTCTTGTATACCCATGGCGCACTGACGTCAGGGAAGAAGCGACAGCAACCGATGCCGGACCAAGACTTTGGAATTCAGGCAGACTGCGGGACCGCCTGACTGCAGGATAACCCCAAGTGTGATGACTGCAGCAGGGTATACACTCTAACATCTACATTTATGGAAGGTACAGAACTGTACTTTATCCCTATAGCACCTGCCTCAGACTCCTTCCCTGTGGTCTCAGCAGGAGAACCAGATTCTGCACCCTCAGCTTCTAACACTGAACCTTGCAGCCTGGTTAATTACATAATCTCTCCTCTAACATCCCTCGGTAAACCTGTGATGGATATCATTTTAGAGGCAAGGAGGCCTAGTACTAGAAAATCTTATGCTGAAAAATGGAAAATATTCTGTGCCTGGAACCACTCTCAAGGGATTAGCACAGCAGTGCCCAATTTACCTCAGATTTTACAATACTTAACTGAGATGCTTCACAAGGGCCTGTCTTTTTTCTCCATTAAAATCCACGCCTCAGCCATTTAAGCTCATAGCACAGAACTTCCCCTCTTCTCTCCTCCACTGCTCAAGCAGTTCCTTAGAGGGGCCAAGAATTTGAGACCACCCAGGAGAGAGCTCCAACCCCAGCCTGGGAACTTAACTTTGTTTTGGAGAAACTCACTCCTTTCGAGCCAGCTGCTACTGCCGACTTAAAATGTCTTTCTTGGAAAACTGCTTCCCTTTTAGCAATCACTTCAGCTAGAACGGTTTCTGAATTACAGGACCCTGTGACAGTGGAGCCTTACATCTTTCATGTGGACAGGGTGTCCCTCAGAACCAATCCATCCTTTATGCCCAAGGTGGTATCCAGTGTGGCTCTTAATCAGTCTATTCATTTGCCAACCTTCTTTCCCAGTCCATAGAACAAAGGGGAACGGATGCTGCATTCCTTGTGCACAGACAACGTAGATTCTACTTGGACAGGACCAAATCTCAAAGGAAATCTGAACTGCTGGTGGCATTTGCTGCAGGGGCAGAGGAGAAGGCTATTTTAAAGCAAACCATTTCTAAATGGATAGGCCATTGCATTCATTTCTGCTATAAGCACCATGGAAACCAATCCCCCCCAGGGGATCAGACCTCACTCCACCAGGGCTGCATCTACCTCTATAGCCTTTCTCAGAGGCATCCTTACCAGGGACATCCTAGAAGCTGCTACCTGGAGTTCTGTGCATACTTCACCAAGCATGATCATTTGCCAATTTTCTCTAAATCCAGAGCTGGCTTTGCCACTGCAGTTTTGCAGGGCTTTATAACTGGTCCTAATGCTATATAAATTTCTTCTTCCAACCATAGCTTTGGGAATCTACCTTTATGTAATGACTGCAACAGTGAAACACAAAACATAGTACAATTGTGTACACTTACCATAAATGTAGATGTTAGTGTTTTCACTGTTGCAGTCCTGGTTACCCTCCTTCCAACCCCCTAACTTTTGGCTATACCTCTACTTTCTTTACTGTGCTTAAAAGCATTTTTGGTGTATTTGCTTTTTTGTTGGAGGTATATCATTGTACTTTTATATTTAATTGCTCTTCATTAGGGGGCACATGACATCTGGGGCAATAAAAACTGATGTAATGGTGTCTGCTGCAGGTTTTGTACCCCTGACGTCATGGAAGAAGCGACAGCAACCAGTGCAGGACCCAAGACTTTGTCAGGTTGACTGAGGGCTACCTGCAAGCAAATCATCCAAATGTAATGACTGCAACAATTAATACACTCTAGCATCTATATTCATGGTAAGTGTACACAACTGTACTTTGATGGACAGCAGCATGCAACCCCAACAAGGGACTTCCTTTACACATCCCCACGCTGCCCAGACCCTAACCACAGACTCATCAGACTGTCTGGGGGCACATCTGGACGGCAGATGCTTTCAGGGCCACTGGACCCCAAACCAAATTTATCTGCACATCAACCAAAAAGAGATGCTAGCTGTTCAGCACGCTCTGAAAGCTTTTCAGATCCTTACTTTCGCCAGGGTCCCTTCTAATAAAAACCGACAACACCACAGTGATGTGGTACAGCAACAAGCAGGGTGGAACCCACTCTTACCCACTATGCAGGCCAGCCATGACCCTGTGGAACACTGCCTTGCCTATGCATATTCTCCTGCAAGCACAATACCTACCAGGCAAACTAAACTCTGGCAGACTACTTGAGCAGGAATCTTCTAGACCCACACGAGTGGCAGGTAGACCTCAACACCTTCAGCCTTCTAACCCAGAAATGGAGTACCCCGATGGTGGACCTGTTTGCCTCTCCCTACTATTATCAGCTCAGCAAATTCTGCACCAGGGTACTTCACAGCAAAGCTTAGAAAGTGGATGCCCTATCCTTCCAGTGGGCAAACCTCTCAATCTATGCATTTCTCCCTCTGCCTTTTCTTACAAGAGTACTACTCAGGATAAGATGGGAAGGACCAAGGGCAATCCTGATCGCCCCAGACTGACCACGCCAATACTGGTACCCTCTACTGTGTAGTCTGTCACCGGTGCCACCATGGCACCTACCTCGGATCCCAACTCTCCTCACTCAGCAGGAGGGACAGATTTTGCATCCGGAACTGCAAACCCTGAACCTTGCAGCCTGGTTTATTCCTTGAATTCTCCTCCAGTAGCCAGCCTAAGCAAGCAGGTGCTGAATGTTATTCGTGAAGCCAGAAGACTCAGTACAAGGAAATCCTATGCTAATGAGTAGAAAGTATTGTTCCTGGATTCATTCTAAAGGAGTGCAGAGAGCACAGCTCTCCTTACCTTTCATCCTGGATTACCTAGCAGACCTATTCCAGAGAGAAGCCTATCCTCTTCCATTAAGATTCATGCCTCTGCCATCTCTGCTCATTACAGCACTGAGCCACCTCTCTTCTCACCCTCTCTTCAAACAGTTCCTGAGAGGAGCTAACAACTTAAGGCCACCAAGAAGAGCCCCCACCCCTGCTTGGGACATTAACTTTGTGCTGGAAAAGCTCACTGTACCCCTTTTGAGCCTGCAGAGTTAAAATTCCTCTCTGAAAACAGCCTTGCTTTTGACCATTACTTCAGCCAGAAGTGTCTGATCTACAAGCATTTATGTCTGTGGAACCCTTCATTGTTTTTCAAGCTTACAGGTTCTCCCTCAGGAATAACCTTACTTTTATACCTAAAGTGGTGTCCAGTGTGGCTCTTAACCATTCTATCAATTTGCCACTTTTTCCCTAATCCTCAAAATAAGGGGGAAAGGATCCTACACTCAGACGTGCGCAGACAGCTCAGATTCTACCCTTCAGGAAATCTGACCAGTTACTAGTCAGCTTTGCACCAGGGGAAGAGGGCAAGGCCATATCAAAACGAACCATCTCCAAATGTGTAATGCATTGTATCCATTTCTGTTGCAATCGCCATGGGAAGCAACCCCCTCTGGGGGTCAGAATGCAACTTCAACCTTTACGTCATTCCTCAGGGGAGTCTCCTACCAGGGACATTCTGGAAGCTGCTACTTGGAGTTCTGTTCACACCTTCAAGCATTACCACCTGCCTGTCTTTCAGATCCACTGTGGGTTTTGCCACAGCAGTCCTGCAGGTTATACTAGCCAGCCCAAGCTCTTCTTGACTGCCTCCACCAATTCTTCAGCTTTATGAATCAACCCAAGTGTGATGACTGCAACAGTGAAACATGAAGAACATAGTACAGTTGTGTACACTTACCATAAATGTGGATGTTTGAGTGTATTTACTGTTGCAGTCCTGGTTTCCCACCCTCCAGCCCCCTTGTCTCTCCTCTTTCTCTTACTCACCACTTACAGGGTTATTGTATTTACTTTTTACTGGTGATGTTTTTCCCCACTATAACTTAGCAGATGCCATTGCATCAGATGTTTGTGTTTCACTGTTGCAGTCATTACTCTTGGGTTATCCTGCTGGCAGACTACCCTCAGTCGCCCTGAATTCAAACGTCCTGGTCCAGCATCTGTTGCTGTTGCCTCTTCCCTGACGTCAGTGCGCCAGGGGTATAAAAGATGCAGCAGACACCATTTTCTTCAGTCTTTCTTGCCGCGCAGTGCCCGAAGCAAAAGCAGTTCGCAATTGCCGGCCGACTCCTGAAATTTTCAAATCAGAATTTCAGAACCGAAGTCTTCATTAAAGCGAAGTACACCATTGGGGAAACTTTCTTCTTGCTCCAGACCGATGTCAGAAAAAGTTAACAGTTGTATTTCCTGTGGGAAGCAAATACCTCAAGGATTTTCACTCTTACTGTATTCCTTGCCTAGGCCCTGATCACAAAGTTGCTAGTTGTCGGTTTTGTGCTAGATTTACCCAACGCACTATTAAGCGTCTGTCCAGTTTTGCATTTCATTACTTTGGCTGAAAATTTAATTATATTATGCCATCGGAACAGCCGACCAGAGTTTACAAAAAACACAAGGAAAAGGATAGGCATCCGAGGTCCAAAAGCCACTGTTAAGCCAGTTGCCGGTTCTCAGTGAGGCGCTTTCACAGCCCCTGGCGCCCGCTACCTCAGTCACAGGCCGCTTCCAACTCATGTGGAGCCGGCTGGGCCTGTGGATACTCAAGGTATTGGACACTAGGAAATCATTCCCTCAGATGGGTCTGGAGCCGCTGAGCAGGTATCAGCTTCTGGGGGTGTCTTCAGACCTACACGGTTATACGTTAAACCATCTTCAACTTCAAAGACTAAAGCAACTCTAAAGACAAAGAAACGAGTACAGCATTCTCCTACTCACTTCCATGCCTAAAAAACAGATGCTGAAAATGGCCGAAGACCTAATTACTTTGATCAGGGGTTCCCATCCCCCTCCTAAGAGGCCTAGGCAGGAGACCATGATTCTTCTGATCAGGTTTCTATTTCCTCCGATTCCTCTTGGGAACAGGATTATTCTATGCCTCCCTATGAGGACCCTGATGCTGAAGAATCCATTCATTCAGCCTCTCCTCCTGAGGATTATTCTTTTGGGGAAACCCTGCATACCATGAGGGAGCATTTCCACTGGGAGAGTCAAGATTACTCTGAATCTAAGAAAAGGCTCAGACTTTTTGCTACTTCCTCAACACAGGCTCCTTGCAATTCCACCTGTTCTAGACATTGTAGATTGTATTTTCAGAGTCCAGCCTGTCCCCTGACTGTTTACCCCCTGCACCTGCTAAGCCAGACAGATACTACAGGGTCCCGGATTGTCATAAATTCCTATATAAAAATCCCGCTGCAGACCCAGAAACTATATCTCAGGGTCGCAAAGGGGTCAAAGCTTCCACTGCAAAAAAAACGCTGTCCCCTCCGATAGGGATTCTAGGGCACTGGACAGATGGGGGAAAAGTTTACACTTCTGCTACCTTGGCTGTTAGGGCTTTAAATTGTCAGCTTCACATGCTTAAATATCAGCAATACTTAATGTCGCTGCTTAAACAGAAAATGTTGACAAATACTGAATGTTCAGAGAACAAAGAAATGCAGGATTTATTGCATGCAGCAGAACAAGTGGGAAAGCCTACTTTGCAATGTGGTTATGATTCACTGGAGGCCTCTTGCAGGGCCGCTGTTACAGGTTCTGTTAATAGAAGGCATGCTTGGTTAAAGGAACAGAGTCTGCCTGATCATGTTAAAGCAAAATTATTAGATGCCCCATTACAGCATGATACTTTGGTGCTAAAGCAGAAGAGGTATTGAAGAAAATAAAGGATAAAGTGAAATCCATGCAGACAGTTAAGGATTTCTTACAGGTACAACCACCCAGGTTTTAGCAGGAACTGGTCTTCCAAAAATTGGTCCTTTCCAGTGTCAGACCACAAAGAGGCATATACAGACATCCCAGAGGCAGATCTCAGCCCCAAGGCTCATACAGGCCTAAACAATGGGGTGCTCCTACCTCCAAAAGTGGAGAAGACAAATCACAACCTTACAGGAAACAGTCCCAATGACTTTCCTCTGCCAGATCCAAGCACTTTTCTTTTGGCAGCCCCCTTAGGGGAGAAAACTAGCACTTTTTTCATCAAATTGGCAAATGGTTACCCAAGACAAATGGGTCCTGAACATAGTGTCCCAAGGCTACAGGTTCCATTTTCACACCCTACCAAGGGCAAAAGGTATGCCAGACCTGCCACACAATCATTGGGCAGAGGCACAAAAGCAAATTACAGCCCTCATGGACAGGAGGGCTATTCAACAAGTGCCACAACAAGAGCAGGGGCAAGGATTCTACTCAACTTTTCTTAGTGCCCAGAAAGGGCAAAACCTGGAGACCAATACTGGACCTGTCTATACTAAACACGTTTCTGGAGGTTCTAAAATTCGATGTTGACTGTACAGCAGCTGCTGCCCATGCTGGACAAGAAGGTTTGACTCTTAACTTTGGACCTAAAAGAGGCATACCTGCATGTCCCAGTCAGTCTTGCAGAAGATACCTCAGATTCATAGCTGGCTCAATGCACTACCAATTCTCTGCACTGCCTTTTGGCTTATCTACTGCACCCAGGGTCTTCACAAAATGTCTGGCACCAGTAATTGCATTTTGCAGACAGAGGAATTCAAATATATCCTTACTTGGACGACTGCCTTGTTCAAGCAGAGAACAGACATTCTTCTGAAGCATCTGGCGTTTGTAAAAGATTACTAATTTGCCTAGGGTACACAGTAAACGAAAAGAAATCAAAACTAGTACCCTCTCGAGATAATATTCCTGGGTGCAAGCTTAAATACAACTGCCCAGATGGCTTATCCTCACACCAGCCAAACAAAAGCAAAATGATTTCTTACTTCAAAAAATTGGCAACAAAGACCCAGTTATCTGCAAGGAAAATCCTGCAGGCCTTGGGTTTCATGGCATTCTGCATTCTACTATTTCCATATGCCAGACTGCATATGAGGAAACTACAATGATATCTAAAAAGTGTTTGGACTCTGCATTGCCACAGCCTGGAGACGGTGATTGCCCTCATTCCCTGCCTGCAACAGGAGTTTCAATGGTGGGCAGAGGCCTGTCACCACAACAAGGGTCTGCCATTCACTTTACCCACAGCCAGACAGACACTGACAACGGATGCATCAGATTATGCCTGGGGGGCCCATATGGCAGGAAAATGTATTCAGGGCACATGGCCTGCAAGCCAGATGCATCTTCACATCAATCAAAAAGAGATGCTAGGTGTTCAGAATGCCCTGACAGCTTTCAAGGATCTACTTAATCCAGGACAGCTACTGATAAAAAGACAGTACTACGGTCATGTGGTACATAAGCAGGGAGGTACATTCCTACCCCCTTTGCAGACTAGCAATGACCTTATGGGACACAGCATTGACTTATCAAGTTCACCTGCAAGCACAATTCCTGCCAGGAAAAACAAATACTCTGGCAGACTAAGCAGAAACCTCATGGATCCCCACGAGTGGAAACTGGATCCACAAGTCTTCAGCATAAGGAAATGGGGATGCCCAGACATCTGTTTGCCTCCCCTCACAACTGCCAATTAGAGATTTTGCACAAGGATTTGTCACAAACAAGCATGGGAAGTGGACGCCCTATCTTTCAGCTGGAAAAATCTTAACAGTATATGCCTTTCCTCCACTGCCACTTTTTCCCAGGGTACTCCTAAAGGTCAGACGAGAAGCCAAAAATGATGCTGATTGCACCAGACTGGCCACACCAGCACTGGTACCCAATCCTAAAGAGCTTGTCTAAAGGTCCAGCATGGATATTGCCTCAAACTTGTCATTTGTTGACCCAACAAAACAATCAGATCCTGCACAGCCAGCTGAGGACCTTAAATCTGGCAGCATGGCGGATAATATAGCCATTCAGAACACTCCTCTTTCAAAAGCAGTTATGGATGTTCTCTTGGAGGAGGCCCAGTACCAGAAAATCTTATGCAGAAAAATGAAAGAGATTCTGTGCTTGGAATCGGGAACAAGGCATTGATACGTATGTACCAAATATCCCTCAGATTTTACAATACCTAACTGAGATGATGGACAAATGCCTTTCTTTTTCATCAATTAAGATTCATGCCTCTGCCATTTCAGCCCATCTATCTTTTCTCCTCCTTTAATAAGGCAGTACCTCAGAGGGGCCAAAAACATCAGGCCTCCAAGGAGAGCACCAATTCTGGCATGGGACCTCAATTATATCTTGGAAAAACTCAACACTGCCTCCTTTTGAGCCAGCCTCAACAGCGGATATACAGCAGCTCTGCTCCTAGCAATAACCTCTGCAAGATGAGTCTTGGAGTTACAAGCAGTCATGGCTGTGGAACCTTTTATCATTTTTCATCCAGACAGGGTTTCTGTGAGGACAAACCTAACATTTATGCCCAAGGCGTTGTCCAGTGTGGCCCTAACCATTCACTTGCCTACCTTTTATCCAAATCCACAGAACAAGGGTGAGAAAATTCTGCTTTCTTTGGACATAGGCAGCTACGCTTCTACTTGGACTGAACTAAAGCTTTCAGAAAGACTGAGCAACTTTTAGTGCCATATGCTGCAGGATCACAAGGAAAGGCCATCTCAAAACAGACTATTTCTAAATGGATAGGCCTTTGCATCCGTTTCTGCTATTCTCAGCATGGCAAATCAGTGCCTAAGGGCATTAGGCCTCTTTCTACCAGAGCAGCAGCCCTCCTCGAGTACCAACCAAAGACATCTTAGATGCTGCAACTTGGTGTTCAGTGCACACCTTTACGAAGCACTACCACTTACCTCTTTACCAGAGCAGGCTTTGCCACTGCAGTTCTGCAGGGCCTCATAGCCTCTCCTAATCCTATTTAGCCCAGCCACCCATCCTCCGCTTTGGGATTCAACCCAAGAGTAATGACTGCAACAGTGAAACACTATGAACATAGTACAGTTGTGTACCTACCATAAATGTAGAAGTTCGAGTGTATTCACTGTTGCAGTCCAGGTTACCCTCCCACCATCCCCCTTTCTTTTGCTGGGGTTTATATGTACTTCTCTATCCTATGCAACCTATGTGGTGTATTAGTTTGTAGATGAAGGAAATGTTTCTTTACTGAATGTATGTTTATTGGCATAATATATTTAGCCTATACTTTTGGGAGCACCTGACATCTGGGGCAAGAAAAACTGAAGAAAATGGCGCCTGCTGCATCTTTTATAACCCTGGTGCAATGACGTCAGAGAAGAGGCGACGGCAACCAACGCCGGACCAGGACTTTGGAATTCAGGCCGACTGCGGGTAGCCTGCCAGCAGGATAACCCAAGAGTAATGACTGCAACAGTGAATACACTCTAACATCTACATTTATGGTAGGTACACGGCTGTACTTTTTTCTTGCCCCAAATATCAGGAGCCCCCAAATAGGGAGCGGTCTGTTTTTATATCCCTGACGACCTGACGTCAGTCTTGAAACGGCAACCGATGCGGAAATACAAAGTCTCTGGTATTCGGGCCAACTGAGGGCTACCTGCTGGCAGATAACCCAGGTATGATGACTGCAGCAGTGAATACACACTAACATCTACATTTATGTTAATTGTACAAAACTGTACTTTATTTGGTAACTTAAAGTGCAGAGATCCTTTACTGATTTATTGTAAATGATTGTGCTGCATTCTGTCATTTTATACAGAAATCTGCAGAATACAGAAAACATGCCTACCCACTTAAATCTTCAGAAAGAGGGGCCAGATAGCACAGATTCAGGAAGTTAACTGGACAGCTGTTCAGCATACAGAAAATGCAAACAGCTATATTAAACTTACCATAGCTTCAGTGAAGTAACTATAAAACGGAAACTGATTGTAAAATGAAAACTGCATGTTTAGCATCAGAAAGCCCACTTTATATGACAGCATACATCCAACAAAGAGAAGTCTGTGCATATGACTTTTAACCACGCCAACTCCCATCATCTCAGATCGCAGTGACCACACGCATTACCATTCTCTTCAGGTGCCTCATTCACAGTGTGGTGGATAGAGCAGCAAAAGCAGAAGGAAAGATGGAATTCCAGGCCTGGCTGAGCTTTTGTTTCTGCACCACCTCCATGATTTTCACCAACCCCCCCCTTCAGCCATCATTGTATGGTTCATTGGTGAAGGAAAATTCAGAAGGGCAAACAGGGTAACTCAGCTGTCGGAGCTACGTTTGAAGCTCCCCAAAAGAACATATAATCGGAAGCAAAAGGGGCCTTCATTCACTTTGGTTTAGAAAGTCTAGATGTCAGCAGTTTAATGTGACAGGGAAGGTTGTGGCAGGTGAAGTCACTTCACTGAATGCAGGCCAAAGGCCGAGGAGGATCACGGGCCTTTTTCAGACTGCGTCTGTAGCATTCCTGAAGGTCTGTCTTTTAAACAAAATATGTATGAAAAACCCAATTCAGAATGGTGACTGCGCAGTCTATTTTGCCCCGTCTCAGGACAAACAAGTGGATGTGTTCACTGGACCTTAGGCACTTATCTTCGTATCAAGATTGAGAGTCCAGGAGGTTCCTTTGTATCTGGATGTGAGCCGGTCAGTATCAATTCCGAGCTTTGCCATTTGGTCTCACTACAGTCCCCAGGATGTTTACCAAATGTGTATGTTGTAAGAAGCTAATCTACGTCTCCAGGAATGCAGATCTTCCCCCCATCCTGATGACTGGCTTCTAGCTGCTCCTTTGGAGTCTCTCATGGAGGCCAGGGATTACTTGCTCTGCCAGTTCTTGTGAAATCTCCATACTTCAGAAGTCATTCCTTCAGTTCAGAGGATTGTTTCAATAGGGTGCCATCTAGACACTACAGTGTCAATAGTTTCCTTTACAGTGGACAGGAGTTGAACCATTAAACAAGAGTTGCAAACTCTACTTCAGAATTCCTACTCCACTGAAGCCTTAGTCCTCTAATGTTGAAGCTGATGGCTTTGTTTATTGTAGTTGTGCTTTGCGCATGCTACGACTTGAGATTCTACAGAGGCTGCATCATGCCCAGTGGTCTCAATGTCTGAATCCTTTCTCCCCATCAATTACAGTAACCAATTCTGGCAAAAAAAAAATCTTTGCAATGGTGGCTGTAATTCATGATGGTTGTCTGACAGGCCTTTTCCCAGTAGCAGTTGTGACCACTGGCCCCTCCTCCTGGAGGATGGGGGGGTGTTACAGTGGGAGGATGGTCCGGGGCCTAGGGATGGACCAAGGCCAACATGCTCATCAGTATCCTGGAGTTGAGGGCAGTTCTTGTGTTGCACAACTTCAGGATTACTTTCCCCTCGGTGTGATTTCTGTCCAGACTTGACAGTAATGTTCATGGTTTTCACTGTGGTTTGGTACACCAGCAAGCAAAGAGGAGTTGAAATCCTTGCCCTATGTAGTGAAGCAGTAAGGGTTTGGCTGTGGGCGATTTTCTGTAACTGCTTTTTTCATAGCAGCACACATCCTGGGTTTTATCGGTTGCTTTGCATACAGGCTTAGCAGGTCCCTTCTCATGCTTTACAAGTGGTCCTTCCTTACAGCAATAGCCAAAGATCTTCAGTTGAGGCTTTTCATGCTGCAACCTTTTTACATCCCCATGCAACACTAGATGCAGCAGTTACTTTGCCATGATCCCTCAAGGTCAGTTGCATTGGGATGCTCTATCACAGCAGTGGCCTCCTAGGCTTATGCTTTCCCGTCCTTGCCCCAAATTTCCTGGCTCATACAGAGTCAATTGCAAGGCCACTGTCATAGTAGTCATCCTCATCATGGCTCCCTTTTTGGGGTCTCTTGTGGGAAATCCCCATGGATCTTGGAGTCTGTTAAATTAGATTTCACACCCTTCCAGGAAGTTTCATCCAGATCTCCACAGCCTGAAACTAACTGCTTGATGTCCTTCTATTCCCATGTTGCAGTATTCTTGTGGGATTTTCCTCCTCGGGCAACCCGGACATTTGCTCCTATACAAAAGCTTCATCTTGGTTGTTGCAGCTGTGTGGGACGTCACACGTAGGGCCATAAACTATTATCCTTAAATGTGACGTCTGCGTAGATCTCAAATTTTCAGCCGCAGATGACAGATGCATCGTGTGCTTCGCTCCTTCAACGTAAACGTCTAAAAAGCTACTTGCCCCTTTTTCGGTTATCCTGCAAAGCTTGGTTTGTTGTAGTTAGCCATAGCCGATGTCAGCAAAAAGGGTAAATGCAAATGCGGGCACCAGATTCCCCATAAAGATTCACGTGATCACTGTGTTTTTTGCTTAGGCCAGGGGCACGATCACAACGCCTGCTCCATTTGCGAATCATTTGTACCAAAGACTGCGCAACCGTCTGGCCATCCTTAATCTCTATTTGGAGAACCAACGCCTTAAGCGCGGGCACCAGATTCCCCATAAAGATTCACGTGATCACTGTGTTTTTTGCTTAGGCCAGGGGCACGATCACAACGCCTGCTCCATTTGCGAATCATTTGTACCAAGACTGCGCAACCGTCTGGCCATCCTTAATCTCTATTTGGAGAACCAACGCCTTAAGCGTTTAGCCCTTAGAATGGATCCCAGCTCTGCATTGACAGAACTAAGTTTCTTAGGCCCTCTTCTTCTGCTGCTCCCCTACTGGATGCCCTACCATCTTCCGATTCAGGAGTGGAGGGGCACTTAAGAACCGTCTACTTCAACAGCAACCTTGGTGTAAGCTGTTTTGCAGCCGACTGCCAGATGCTTGGAGGCAGCCCATACTACCATCGTGGTAGAGGGGGAACCAGACTTAGCAGAGCCTCCGCCGCCCTCTGGAAGCTACTTCTGTTATATCTGTATACGACTTAAGGTGTATGCCCATGTCCACTCCTTCCAAAAGACTACAAAAGGCCAATCATTTGACCATGACTAAAGGCCTACCAGACTGGCAGTCCTTCACTTCCTCCTTGATGCAGGTCTTCATGGCCCTTAGGCCTTCAGCCTCATCACCCTCTACTCTATCACTGCTAAGCCGTAGATCTGCTTCTGTCCCCCCTCCGATCTGTCAGGAAAGGGAAGAGCAAGCTACTGATTACTCCTCCTCTGAGAAATCCATCTTTCGCCTCTCAATTGCTTCCCCTCAGGAGTACTACTCCCCAGATGTAGAATCTATTGATGGAGAGACTCCTCCAGAGAATATTACATTTGGTGAAACATCATCAAAATGAAAGAATATTTCAAATGAGACAACTCTCAAATGTCTGAAACCCAGAAAAGGTACTTTGAATTGTTACAGGTAGAATCCCCCTCACCTTCTGCTATCCCACCTGTAATCACTGCATACTTGGATGCTGTTTCTTCTGCATCTAAGACACCAGACCCTCACCACCTGCCCCTAAATGCCCAGACTGCTTTTACAAGGTAACTGAGGATCAGAGATTTCTAGTCAAACCCCACCCTGGCAGACCCAGCTGTTATTGCCACATATATGGACAAACAATCCAGACGCGTTCAGTCTGCCTCTCTTACCCACTGAAAAGATAGCAAATCTATGGATCAGGATCAACTATCAAACTCATATGACCAAATTTGCTTTGAACCTGATCTCTCAAGCTGCCACCTTACTAGCCAGCACTCCCGACTGCCCCACTAAAGCTGACATCTATTCAAAATTTCTCTGGATGCCCAAGTAGCCAGACAGTATCAGATGAAGCTATGATGCTGCAGAGGCTTCTGCTCGCTCTGCCTCTGTTCTCAGGAAATATTCTTGACTTAGACTTCAGCACCTACCAGATGATTTTGTCTAAAATCGTGGGTGCCCCCTGGACCCCAATTCCCTCTTTGAAAACCATCTGCAGATCTATTCAAGAGCCTGCAAGAAAAGAGCAAGGAGTTATAAGATACAAAACATTTATTTATGTCCCCATCCCCAAATACTACAGAAACTACCCGGCCAAGGGCACTTTTGTAAGATGTAACCCAGCCCCTGCTGGATCTGCCTCTTCCAGGACTGCCTACTCCTCAGCTTCCCCCTAGCCAGCCCTTTCAAGATAGAGGAGGCCCCAACCGTGTGTGACTGCCTTGCCCCCCTACTACTCTCTGCCTGTCTGTGTCTCTGCCTGCCCTTTTGGAAAACCACCACAGACAGATGGGTCTTGGCAGTCATCCAAAAAGGATACTTCCTTTCCTGGAAAGAAAGGCCACACTTAAGAAAAGTCCCTTTCCCCCCAAAAGTCAAAGGCAACTTCCTGACAGACCTTCTGAACTTGAAGGAAAAGGCTTATACTCTCGACTGTGCCTGGTTCCCAAAAAGAATGACCATGGAGACCTAATCTAGATCTTGCCTTTCTAAATCTGTTCTTGGAATGCAGTCGCTCCCAAGCCACCTTCCTGTTGGATCTTAGAAGGCTTTCATGGCCACATTGGACCTAAGAGGCTTACTTGCACACTCCCATACTACCGTCTCACAGAAAATGTGTGTTTCTGTACACACTCGTCTCTTTTCCAATTTACTGTCTTGCCATTTGGTCTGTCCACTGCCCCCAGTGTGTTCACAAAATGCCTGGCACCCAACATTGCTTATTGTGGAACACAGGGAATTCATATTTCTCCCTACCTACACTACATCCTGACCCTGGCAGACTGCAAAGAAACACTTTCTGCCCATCTGCTGTTCATGTCCCTCCTACAAAATCTGGGGTTTACCCTCAACCTCCCAAAGTCTTCCCTTAACTCCAGAGCAAGATTAGATTTCTGTGTTGCAGAATCAGGACAGACCTAATGAAGGCTTTTCTACCCCAAGACAGTTAGCTCCCTGATCTATTTCAAAGCCCTGCTGCAGACCCATATAATCACTGCAAGGCAGTTCCTAAGGACCCTGGGCCTTATGGCAGCAACCATCCCTATGCTTTCACTTGCCAGGTTTCATATGTGGAAGTTATCTGAAAAAAATTTGGTCCCACCACCAGCATCCCCTGGAACAATAAATCACACTCTTACCTATCTAAAAGCAGAGGTCCACTGGTGGATTCAACAAGTATAGCTCAATCCCGGCTTTCCTCTTCAGCCCCCACTTCCAACTCTGGTAATGCATGCAGGTGCGTCAGAATCAGGATGCGGAGCCACCTTGGCATCCTACAGGGTTCAAGCAGCATGGCACCCTTCACTGAAGACCAAGCACATCAATGCGAGAGCAATGACTGCGGATGTTCTTTGTTTCACTGTTGCAGTACTCACATTTGGGTTATCCCAGCCAGGGTGGCCCTCAGCCAGAGTGCCAGAGGTTTAGTATTTCTACGTCTGTTGTAGTCGCTCCAGGACTGGCGTCAGGTCGACAGTGTTCTAAATTAAGGCAGCAGATGCCATTAACACCAATCTTTCTTGCCGAGGAGCCCGAAGCAGAAGCAGTTCGCACGAGTGCCGGTGGGCCGCTACCAGAGTTTCTAGTTTCCAAAATTTGAAGTTGAAGTCTTCTAAAGATAAGTACTCCCATTGGGGATCCTTTTTTTCTTGATCTAACAGATGTCAAAAAGTTAATTCTCACCTGTGGAAAACAAACACCAGATTGAGATTTTCATTCCTAATGCGTCACTTGCTTGGGCCCAGACCACGACGTCCCCCGCTGTCACTTTTGTGCTCAGTTCAACGCCAGAACTATACGTCATTGGGCCCTTATTGTAGCTAGATATTTTCACTCTGTCCTCTTGATTCCGATATGGCTTCGGTAAACCATCCGATAGCAGATCTTCCGAAAAAATGTAAAGATAAGACAGACAGCCCACACAGGTCCAAAACTGCCAACAACGCTTCCATTAAGCTAGTAGTCAGTTCTCCGGTCCTCAGGGAGGCGCTTTCGCAGCCCTTGATGCCAGCTTCTGTGGATTCGCAGGCTGCTACAGAGACTCTTAGACTAAGGATCCTGCGGATGTGTCTACCTTGGAAGGATCCGGAGCCGCTGAGCAGGCACAGGCTTATGAGGAAGTACTTTGCACTAATTCTCAACACAGACTTCTTTCGCATCTGCCGTTCTTTCGAAAACTACAGAGTTTCTAAGGCCCAGGGTACGAACCACACCCAAGAAACAGGCTACCCAATCGCAGGCACCTACTTCCTTGCCTCAGTCTCAGATGCTTAAAATGGCAGAAGACCTTATAATGCTCATCGGGGGAAGCCACGCTACCCCTTCCAAAAGAGGTTTATCCCCAGCAGTTTTTATCTGAAGGAGAGTGGTGATTCTGCATCTGATTTATAAAGATGTGCAACCCCTCTCAGCTTATGAGGATTTTGATGCAGAGGAATCCATCCCTTCACCCTCTCCACCCGAGGGCTTCTTTGGGGAAAACCCTACATCCCTTAAAGGGAACATTTCCAGTGGGAATGTCAGGACTACCCTCGGTCAAAAAAGAGAATCTGAATTCCTGTATCTTTCACAGCACAGACCTCTGGCCATTCCTCCTGTCCTGGATGTTGTGGATGATTTTATGGAATCCAGTTTGGCTCCTGACACCCTCCTGCTCCCAGGAAACCAGACGGGTACTAGATTCCCTGACTCAAATTTCTATTCATAAATCCTACTGCTGAACCAGAGGTTTTCTCAAGGATCTAAAGGAATTAAAGCAACTTCTGTTGAGAATCCCACCCCTCAGATAGGGATCCCCAGGCATTACACAGATGGGGTAAAAAAAGTATACACCTCTGCTACTCTTGCTATTAGAGCACTGTATTGTCAATTCCATATGCTGAAATATCAGCAACATACCATGGAATTCCTCAAACAAAAAATCTTTTCCTGCTTGTGCAGAAAATAGTTACAAGAGTTAACGCATTCAGCAAGTCAAGTAACTAAGCGCATCGTACAATGTGGTTTTGATGCCCTAGAGGCATCTTGCAGGGCAGCAGTCACTGGATGTTCGTGTTTCACTGTTGCAGTCATTACACTTGGGTTATCCTGTTGGCAGTTTACCCGCAGTCGGCCAGAGTTCCAAAGTCTAGGTCCGGCGTCTGTTACTGTCGCCTCTTCCCTGATGTCAGTGCGCCAGGGGTATAAAAGATGCAACAGATGCCATTTTCTTCGGTCTTTCTTGCCGAGTGGTGCCCGAAGCAAAAGCAGTTCGCAAGTGCCGATCGGCCGACTCCTGAGATTTTCTAAATCTAAAGCTAAGTACCCGGTTGGGGGAAACATTTTCTTGCTCCAGACAGATGTCAGTAAAAGTTAATAATTGTATTTCTTGTGGAAAGCAAATACTTCATAAGGACTTTCACTCTTGCTGTATTCCTTGCCTAGGCCCTGACCATGACTATGTTCTTCATCTCACATTGCTGCAGTCCTGACACTTGGGTAGTCCGCTGTCCCAGTCGGCCCGAATACCAAAGTATAAGGCTGACGTCGGTCAAGGCGCATTAGTCTGACGTCAGGACGTCCGGGTACAAATGCGCGTGACCGTCATTTCCTCAGTCTTTTTTGCCACGTGGTCCGATGCAGAAGCAGTTTTGCAAGTGCAGGTTGGCGTTCTGAGATTTTCCGAAGTCGGAGTTTCAGACCGAATCCAAGTTGGCTAAGTACCCCGTTGGGGAATATTTTGGTTTTTTCTTGCCTCAGTATTTTACCAGATGTCAGAAAAAGTGAATAACTGTATTTCTTGTGGGAAACAGATACCTCATAGGGATTACCATACCTTGTGTATACCTTGCTTAGGGCCTGAGCACGACGTTGTTGGCTGTCGCTCTTGTGCTAGATTTAACAAACGCACTATAAAGAAAAGATTAGATTGTGCCAGGTTAGTTTTTGGGAAGCGGTGTAATTATAAAATGCCGTCGGATGCTCCGACGCCCGCTTCCAAAAAGCGCAAGGACAAAACAGCAAAACCTAGGCTGAAAGAACCGTCCGTGCGGACGCCGGTTCTTTAGAGGGCTCGGTGGAGCCAGGGGTTCAGCCAGAAATTTCTTTGGAATCCCAGGGAGAGACTTTCTTACTGCAAGATGTGACCTCTCAGGAGGTAGGCCAGGCGGAAGGGGCTTCTCAGGTAGCTGTTCTTCCCTCCCTTCCTAAGGTGGTTAGGCCCTCCCTGCTGTTTCCAAGGCTTCTCCCAGGGGCAGGCCAGGTTTTGTTTCAGGTGTTACCCCTAGTTCTTCAGGGTCTGTACCTAAGAAGCATATGCTTAAGATGGCAGAAGATTTGATTACAATGATTAGAGGTTCTATGCCCCCTCCTGATAAGAGGCCTAGGGTGGAACCTGAGCTTGGGAGTTTTGAGCAGTGTTCGGATGCTTCTGAGTCTTCGGCTGAAGACTTGCAGGAGTATTCCCCTTACACTGATTCTGATGTAGATGATTCTACTCCTTCTGCTTCTCCTCCTGAGGATTTTTCATTTTCAGAGACTCTTCATTCCATGAGGGAGCATTTTAAATGGGAAGGTCAGGATTTCTGATTCCAGGAAAAGGCTTAGGGAATTTTTGTTTCTTCCCCAGCATAGGCCTTTAGCTATACCTCCTGTTCTAGATGTGGTGGAGGATGTTTTTGCAGAGGCTTCTCTGAACCCTGACTCTTTGCCCCCTGCTCCAGTTAAACCAGATAGATATTACAGGGTGCCTGAAGCTCATAAGTATCTTTTTAAGAGTCCTAGGGCAGACCCAGAAACCGTTTCACAGGGGCCTAAAGGTGTTAAGGCTTCTGTTGTTAAAAATCCTGTTCCTCCAGATAGAGGCAAGGGCTTTGGATAGATGGGGAAAGAAAGTGTATACTTCTTCCACTTTGGCCATGAGAGCTTTAAATTGCCAGTTTCACATGTTGAAATACCTAAATTATCTCCTTTCACAATTAAAGTCTAAGGTAGATGCTTTGGCGGAAGGTATTGAGTGTAAAGAGTTGCAGGATTTAGTTCATGTTTCTGAACAGGTAGGTAAGCATTCTTTGCAATGTGGTTTTGATGCTGTGCAGGCCTCTTCGAGGGTGGCTGCCACTGGTTCGGTTCTTCGCAGGCACGCCTGGTTGAGGGATCAGAATTTAGCTGAGCATGTGAAAACAAGGATTTTAGATGCTCCTTTACAATCTGATGTGTTGTTTGGTTCACCTGTGGAAGCAGTTCTAAAGAAAATGGAAGACAAGGCTAAGTCTATGCAGACTGTTAAAGATTTTTTGCAGGTTCAGCCTCCGAAGTTTAGTAGAAATTGGCCTACCAAGGGGTGGACATATCCTGCTTATGATTCCCAGTCTAGGGGTAGGTCTAGACGTGGTAGAGGCAGAGCTCAAGGTTCTTTTAGGCCTAGAACAGGGAGTTCACCTGCTCAGTCTTCTGGTGAGGGCAGGGGTCAGTCCTTTCGTAAACAGACCCAATGACCTGCCTTTTCAGCTGCCGGAATCTTCTCGTCTGGCAGCACCTTTTGGGGGAAGGTTGGCTCTTTTCAAAGAAAACTGGAGTTTAATTACCCAAGACAGATGGGTATTGGATATCATTCACCACGGTTACAGGTTTTATTTCCATACCTTGCCTCCTTTCAAAGGCATGCCAGACATTCCTCCTCAACAAAGGAAAGAGGCTCACAAGCAAATTTCTCTGTTGCTCCAAATAGGGGCCATTCAGCGGTTCCTGTGCCAGAAAGAGGCCTAGGATTTTATTCTCGCCTGTTCCTAGTACCAAAAAAGGGGAACACGTGGAGACCAATTTTGGATCTGTCTATCCTCAACACTTATCTGGACATTCCCAAGTTCAAAATGTTGACGTTACAACAGCTTTTACCTCTGCTGGGCAAAGATCACTGGATGGTAACTTTGGATCTCAAGGAAGCTTACCTTCATGTTCCTATCAGACTAATTTGCAGGAAGTATCTGCGTTTTCGAGCTGGGAATTCTCATTATCAGTTCTCTGCATTGCCCTTTGGCTTATCTACTGCAGCCAGAGTATTCACAAAGGTTCTGGCTCCAGTGATAGCTTTCTTCAGGCTAAAAGGAATACAAATCTATCCTTATTTGGACGATTGCCTGATTCTGGCTCAAAGAAGGGACGTGCTTCTTCAGCATTTGGAATATGTGATAGCAGTGCTAAGATGCCTAGGGTATTCTGTGAACGAAATAAAGTCCAGTCTAGTACCCTCTCAAGACATGTGCTTTCTGGGTGTGAGACTGAATACAGCAACCCAGATGGCCTTTTTAACCCCGGACAAACAGAAAAATCTTTCTCTACTTCCATCAACTATCTCATCAGTCCGGGCTGACTGCAAGGACAGTCCTTCAAGCCTTAGGGTTCATGGCATCTTGTATTCTGGTACTTCCCAATGCCAAACTGCATATGAGGAAGCTACAATGGTATCTCAAAAATGTATGGACACAGCACTGCCAGGATTTGGACACTGTCATTCAAATAATACCTTGCATTCAAAAGGATTTTTTTGTGGTGGGCTCAGGAATGTCACCTAAACAAGGGACTCTCTGTGACCCGGCCAGAGGCGAGTCAGATTCTAACGACAGATGCCTCCGACACAGCTTGGGGAGCTCATCTGAATGGAAAGTGGATACAAGACAAGTGGCCTGCCAGACTGCAGCATCTACATATCAACATGAAGGAGATGTTAGCAGTCCAGTTTGCATTACTGGCTTTCAAGGATTTACTTCTTCCAGGGCAGGTGTTGATTCTAACAGACAACACAACTGTCATGTGGTACATCAACAAACAAGGGGGAACACATTCTTATCCTCTATGCAGGCAAGTAATGATTTTGTGGGAGACTGCGTTAAGCTTGCAACTGAATCTTCAAGCAAGGTTTCTGCCAGGAGCACAGAACTCCTTAGCAGATGTGTTAAGCAGGCAAATCATGGATCCCCACGAGTGGAAACTGGATCTTCATGCATTTCAGACATTGACAGTGTCATGGGGAACTCCAGACATAGATCTGTTCGCTTCTCCTCTAAACCACCAGCTGCCAAAGTTTTGCACGAAAAGGTTTCATCACACAGCCTGGAAAGTGGATGCTCTTTCTTTCAGTTGGAAAAATCTTCATGTGTATGCCTTTCCACCTCTGCCTCTCCTCCCAAAGGTACTCCTAAAGGTCAGACAAGACAAGCCAAGGATGATTTTAATAGCTCCAGATTGGCCTCGACAGCACTGGTACCCATTGCTGAGGAGTCTGGTAAGGAAGCCTCCATGGCCCTTACCTTTGATTCCACACCTATTGTCTCAAAAGGACGGGCATCTACTCAATGTCAAGCTTCACTCTCTTCATCTAACAGCCTGGCATATTCTGTTTTGAACCATAGCAGGTCTCAGCTTCCTCAACAAGTTTTGAATGTGATTATGGAAGCCAGAAGACCTAGTACAAGGAAAGTGTACGCAGGAAAATGGAAGAGATTTTTATTTTGGTGTGCAGCAAAGGATTTGAATGTTTCTGAGCCAAATTTGAGTGTGGCTCTTCAATATCTTACTGAGTTATTGGACAAAGGTTTGTCTTTCTCTTCCATTAAGATTCATGCTGCAGCAATTTCAGCTCACTATGATTGTGACCCACCATTGTTTTCTCATCCTTTGTTCAAGCAATTTCTTAGAGGGCAAAGAATATAAGACCCCCGTAGAGCTCCTACTCCTGCTTGGGACCTCAATTTTGTGTTGGAGAAACTCACTCTACAACCTTTTGAGCCTGCAGCTACTGCTGAATTGAAATATTTGTCATGGAAGACTGCTTTTTTGTTAGCCATTACCTCTGCAAGAAGGGTGTCTGAATTGCAGGCCCTTATGGCGGTTGAGCCTTTCCTGATTTTTCATAAGGACAGGGTATCTTTACGTACTAATCCTTCCTTTATGCCTAAAGTGGTTTCTAGTGTGGCTTTAAACCAACCTATTCATTTGCCTACCTTTTATGCAAATCCCCAAAATAAGGGGGAAAAGATTTTGCACACTTTAGATGTACACAGGCAATTACGTTATTATTTAAGCAGGACTAAGGATTTTAGGCAGTCTCAGCAGTTGTTTGTTTCTTTTGCTTTAACTTCTCAGGGTAAGCCTGTGTCAAAACAAACTATTTCAAAGTGGATTGGGTTTTGCATTACTTTCTGTTACTCCCATCATGGCAAGGAGATTCCAGCTGGGATTAGGCCTCATTCCACTAGGGCTACTGCCACTTCAACTGCATTTCTAAGGGGGGTGGCAACTAAGGATATTTTGGAGGCAGCTACTTGGAGTTCAGTGCATACCTTCTCTAAGCATTACCACCTTCCTCTCTACTCTAAATCTAGGGCTGGTTTTGCCACTGCTATTTTACAGGGCATGTTGTCAGCTCCTGCTTCTTTGTGATTTGCCATCCTCCCTTACCTCTGCTTTGGGATTCTACCCAAGTGTCAGGACTGCAGCAATGTGAGATGAAGAACGTAGTACAGTTTTGTACCTACCATAAATGTAGATGTTCGAAGATCCACATTGCTGCAGTCCAATTTACCCTCCCTCCTTCCCCTGTGTTTAGGGGTGGTTGTGTGGGTGGGATTGTACCTTTCTGACTTTGTATATATATTGTACATATATTTGGTACAAGGGTGTTTGGTGTGTTGTTGTTTTTTGGTTTGGCCTTATCTTTTTAGGGTCTTCTGACATCTGGGGCAAGAAAAGACTGAGGAAATGACGTCGGTCATGCGCATTTGTACCCTGTCGTCCTGACGTCAGACTAATGCGCCTTGACCGACGTCAGCCTTATACTTTGGTATTCGGGCCGACTGGGACAGCGGACTACCCAAGTGTCAGGACTGCAGCAATGTGGATCTTCGAACATCTACATTTATGGTAGGTACAAAACTGTACTTTACTGGTTGTTGGTTTTGTGCTAGATTCAACAAACGCACTAAGCGTCGGTTTGATTTTGCTTTACATTTCTTTGGCCGAAGGTTTAACTACATAATGCCATTGGAACAACCGATGACCGGAATTCATAAACGCAAAGACAAAGTAAAGGACAGGCATCCGAGGTCCAAAACTTAACTACGAAGCCTCTTCTAGGCCAGTTGCCGGTTCTCAGTGAGGTGCTTTCGCAGCCCCTGACACCCGCTACCTCAGAGCCACAGGCCATATCGGATACCCACGTGGAGACACCTAGGCCTGTGGAAACAACTTATTGGGCCTGCGGAGACTATTCCCTCAGACGGGTCCGAAGTAGCTGAGCAAGCATCGGCTTCTGAGGGTGTTTTCAGACCTTCTCAGCTTACTATAAAGTCCACTGCAGCAGCCAAGGAAAAGTCAAAAACAACCATTAAAGACAAGGAAACCAAGTACAGCATTCTCCTGAACAGTCAACCATGCCAAAGAAACAGATGCTTAAAATGGCCAAAGACCTAATTACTTTGATCAGGGGTTCCCATCCCCCACCTGATAAAAGGCCTAGGCAAGACACTGACTCCTCTGACCAGGTTTCTATTTTCTCAGGTTCCTCTTCAGATCTGGGATGATGTCCTTCATGGATGCATCTGCAGTCATAACAACTGGGTTGTCCTGTCGTCAGGCAGCCCTTCAGTCGGCCGGATTCCAAAGTCCGGGTCCGGCTTCGGCTGATGTCGCACTTCACCCGACGTCATCTCTGTTGGTCTTCGGGTATAAAAGCATCAGCCGACGCCATTTTCTTCAGTCTTTCTTGCCGCGTGGCGCCCGAAGCAGAAGCTGTTCGCAAGTGCCGGTCGGTCGGATCCAGAGATTACTTCTACCGAATACTACTTCGAAGACTTCTAAAGCTAAGTACCCCGTTGGGGACTCTTTCTTGCCTCAGCCGATGTCAGAAAAAGTTAATAATTGTTTAACCTGTGGGAAACAAATACCTCATAAAGATTTCCACTCTTACTGCCTGCCTTGTTTAGGCTCAGCCCACGACGTAGTAGCCTGTTTGGCCTGTGCTTCTTTCAACCGACGAACGCTTAGGCGTCGGTCGGAGTTCGCAGAACAGTTTTTCGGTTCTGATTTTGCGTACATTATGCCGTCGGATCCTCCGACTTCGCATTCTGCTAAAAAACGCAAAGAAAGACCGACACTCGCGGTCCGCGGTTTCGGCCGAAACCATGGTTAAGCAAACCGCGAGTGTCTCGGTTTCGGCCGAAACCGAGAAAACTGATCAAAATACAGCTGAATCTATTTCTACAGCTGAGGCCCCTGCTACCACTCTTGAATCGGCCTCAGAAAATTTACCCACTACGGTGCTTACCACTGACTTATCAGACACCATTCCCTTGGATGTCTCTACCCCAGCACGTGGTGCTGCTAGGCCTCCAGCAGCCATGTCCATTAAGGCCTTCGCCAGGGCTAATGCAGCCAAGACTACTAAAGCAGTGCCTGTTAAACCCCCCTCAACCAGGCCCTCTTCTAGTTCTCAAATGCTTACTTTGGCAGAAGATTTAATTTCATTAATTAGAGGATCTCAATCTCACCCAGACAGGGCCTCTCAGCCCCCAGAGAAGAGACCTAGGGCAGAGCCCCCTGAGCCAGTGTCCTCTGATTCTGCTGATGAATCAGACATAACTGACCAGCCAGAGGCTCCTTTCTAATTTTGAAGATTCTGATGCTGAAGAATCCATTCCAGCTGCTTCCCCACCAGAAGAATTCTCCTTTGGGGAAACCTTGCATGCCATGCGAGAACAGTTCCAATGGCAGCAACAGGATTTTTCAGACTCCAGAAAAAGACTTAGGACCTTTTTGCACCTTCCACAGCACAGGCCCTTAGCTATACCTCCTGTTCTCTCTGTGGTGGATGATGCTTTCAATGATGTCTGCTCCGCTCCAGATTCTTTACCCCCAGCCCCTGCCAAACCAGACAGATTTTACAGGGTGCCAGATACTCATCACCACCTTTACAAGGCCCTCTTGCAGACCCGAAACTATATCCCAGGGTCCCAAGGCAGTAGCCGCGACCATAGCTAAAAACCCTATTCCTTCTGAAAGGGAAGCAAGGTCATTAGACAGATGGGGTAAAAAGGTTTACACTTCAGCCACTCTCAGCTAGAGCTTTAAATTGTCAGTTTCACATGATACAATACCAAGAGTTTATGCTTGATCAGTTAACTAAAAAGCTAACCACTGATGAATCTCTTGATAAGAAATATGTATTAGAAATGATAAATAACATACAGCAGGTTAGTAACCATTCTTTAAAATGTGGCTATGATGCACTGGAGGCTTCATTTAGATCAGCCATGACTGGCACAGTAATTAGAAGGCATGCATGGCTAAAGGAGCAATCTCTACCGGATCATGTTAAATCTAAGTTGCTAGATGCTCCTATGGATAAGACAAGTTTGTTTGGTACACCTGCCCAGCAGGTTATGAAGAAAATGGAAGAAAAGGCAAAATCAGTCCAAACAGTTAAAGATTTCCTGCAGGTTCAACCCCCAAGGTTTAGCAGGAACTGGCCTGCCACAAATTGGTCCTTTCCTGACTCCACAAGACCCCAAAGCCGCAGGAATAGACGTTCCAGAGGCAGAAACCAATCCAGAGGAAGTACCCACATAGGTGGCAAGGTAACAACAGAGGCACAGACTCAACCTCTGCCACTACATCAACACAGCCACAGTGACTTAATCCTAAATCCGCCTACCAGGCAACAAATAGCAGCTCCTCTAGGCGGAAAGCTAACCTTATTTTCAAAAAACTGGCACCACATAACAAAGGACAAGTGGATTTTACAAACCATAGATCAAGGTTACCGTTTCCACTTCCACACTTTACCAGTCAAAAGAGGAATGCCAAATCTACCTCCAAATCAAAAAACAGAGGCTCTACAACAGATAATGGAGTTAGCAAACATGAGAGCTGTGGAAAAAGTGCCAACAGCAGAGCAAGGAAAGGGGTTCTACTCCAGACTTTTCCTTGTTCCAAGAAAGGAAAAAAGTTGGAGACCAATTCTCGACCTGTCCACCTTAAATACATACATCATTGTCCCAAAATTCAAAATGCTGACCCTACAGCAACTTCTTCCCATGCTGGGCAAGGAGTGTTGGCTGGTAACTCTAGATCTCAAGGAGGCATGCCTGCACGTCCCCATTCGACCAATCTGCAGAAGATACCTCAGATTTCTTGCAGGATCAGAGCACTATCAATTCTCAGCATTGCCCTTTGGCTTATCTACTGCCCAGAGTATTCACAAAATGCCTGGCATCAGTAATCGCCATTGCAGACTACAGGAATTCAAATTTATCCATACCTGGGCGACTGCCTGCTACAAGGAGACAACAAAAGCAAGCTGACAACAGATTTACAAAGGGTCATTTACTTGCTACAAGCACTGGGATACACAGTCAATCTTCAAAAGTCAAGACTGATACCATCCCAGACAAGGACTTTCCTTTGTGCGTAATTGGACACAGTAAGACAAATGGCATTCCTAACTACGAAAAACAAAAGAACTCCCTCTTTACTTCTTGGCACTAACAAAACTGAACAAGTTAACAGCAAGAAAGGTACTGCAGGCCTTGGGTTTCATGGCATCATGCATAATCCTGGTTCCATTTGCCAGACTACATATGAGAAAACTACAGTGGTACCTAAAGAATTTATGGTCCCAACACAGACACAGCCTAGAAACGGAAATCCCACTAATACCATGCTTAAAACAGGAGTTCCTATGGTGGGCTCAGGCATGCCAGTCAAACCCAGGCCTGCCTTTCCGCAAAGGTCAAGCAAGCCAGACCATCACAACAGACGCTTCAGACCTAGGATGGGAGCCCACATGCTGGACAAATGCGCATAAGGATTGTGGACACAGGATCAATTTCACCTACACATCAACCTAAAAGAAATGCTGGCAGTAAAACTGGCAATCCAAAAGTTCAGACCATTTCTCAAGGAAGGCCAGTTGATGATAAGGACAGACAACACCACAGTCATGTGGTACATCAACAAACAGGGAGGCACTCATTCTTACCCCCTATGCAGAATGACTTTGGAGCTGTGGAGCCTGGCACTCAGCTACAGCATCCAGTTACAGGCAATATTTGTACCAGGAAAAGAAAACTCTCTGGCGGATATGTTAAGCAGGACCACATCGGATGCCCACGAATGGCAGCTGCACCCGGACATCTTCAAGACCATCTCGAAGAAATGGGGAATGCCTCAGATCTATTCGCATCCCCTCTCAATCACCAGCTCAAAAAATTCTGCACAAGGACATTCCACCCACTAGCATGGAAAGTGGACTCACTCTCCTTCAGCTGGGAAGGCCTAACAGCATATGCATTCCCACCTCTTCCCTTGATACACAAAGTACTACTAAAAATCAAGGAAGAACGTCCAAGGATAATCCTGATAGCTCCAAACTGGCCAAGACAACACTGGTACCCACTGCTGAGGAGCATGTCTCGGAACAATATGTGGCCAATACCCCTGATGCCTTTGATGCTAACTCAGAACTACAGCACCATGCATCCAAACCTAAAAACGTTGCAACTGACTGCATGGAACATCACATAGCAGCTGCTAATCCAGAACTTTCACAAAGAGTTAAAGACATTATTCTTGAAGCACGCAGGCCTTCAAGAAGGAACTATGCTGGGAAATGGAAAAGGTTTGTCATTTGGAGTTCTGAAAGAGGAAAAGATGCATCAAACATAGATATGCCTAACATTCTGGAGTATCGGGCCGAACTACTTCATTCAGGCCTCTCCTACTCCTCCATCAAGATTCATGCATCAGCTATTTCAGCAGAATACAGCTTTGATCCACCTGTTTATTCACACCCTTTGCTCAGGCAGTTCCTCAGAGGAATCAAGAATGTAAAACCTCCAAGGAAACCACCATTGCCAGCTTGGGACTTAAACTTTGTGCTAGAAAAATTGACTCTATCACCCTTTGAACCAGCAGCAACAGCAGACCTACAACACCTGTCATGGAAAACTGCTTTCCTACTGGCAATTACTTCAGCGAGGAGGGTTTCAGAACTACAGGCCTTAATGGCAGTGCAACCCTTCCTAATCTTCCACCAAGATAGTGTCCATGAGGACTAATCCTACATTTATGCCTAAGGTGGTATCCAGAGTGTCTTTAAACCAGGCAATCCACCTACCTACCTTCT
Organism: Protopterus annectens; assembly: GCF_019279795.1. Lineage (NCBI taxonomy): Eukaryota > Metazoa > Chordata > Ceratodontiformes > Protopteridae > Protopterus > Protopterus annectens. Next base: position 151,289,094 of record NC_056751.1, read on the forward strand.
TTCCCAACCCACAAAACAGAGGGAAAGAATTATGCATACCTTGGATATACATAGACAGCTACGCTACTACTTGGACAGAACAAAAATAGCAGAAAGACTGACCAACTTTTCGTAGCTTATGCAACAGGAAGGGAAGGAAAAGCTATCTCCAAACAGACAATCTCCAAATGGATAGGAAATTGCATACGATTCTGTTACTCCTTCCATGGAAAGCCAATTCCACAGAACATAAGACCTCATTCTACAAGGGCAACAGCCACTACCACAGCTTTCTTACGAGGAGTGGCTACCAAAGACATTATTGAGGCGGCTACTTGGACCTCCGTGCATACATTTGCCAAGCATTATAATTTACCTCTATATTCCAGATCCCGAGCAGGGTTTGCCACTGCTGTACTGCAAGGGATCCTAAACACACCATAATCTACTTTTATCCTCCTCCCCTAGCTGGCTATGGTATTCTACCTAGTTGTTATGACTGCAGATGCATCCATGAAGGACATAGTACAGTTTTGTACCTACCATAAATGTAGATGTCCGAACTGGATAGCATCTGCAGTCAGGATTACCCTCCCTCCTTCCCCTCTGTGGTACTCCTAGGGTGTTTACCCTCCTAATAGCTAGCTAGTGGGGGGGGGGGGGGGGAGTCTTTCATGGTGTATTTGTTTGTATTTATGTACATACATGCTTATTTTTGTGTTTACCTCTATCTTTTGGAAACATTGGCATCTATCCAAAATTTTTAGCCTTCTAGAGGGCTTCTGGCATCTGGGGCAAGAAACACTGAAGAAAATGGCGTCGGCTGATGCTTTTATACCCGAAGACCAACAGAGATGACGTCGGGTGAAGTGCGACATCAGCCGAAGCCGGACCCGGACTTTGGAATCCGGCCGACTGAAGGGCTGCCTGACGACAGGACAACCCAGTTATGACTGCAGATGCTATCCAGTTCGGACATCTACATTTATGGTAGGTACAAAACTGTACTTTCTTTCCCTCCATATGAGGACTGTGGTGCAGAAGAATCTATACCTTCAGCCTCTCCGCCTGAGGATTATTCTTTTGGGGAAACCCTGCACACCATGAGAGCATTTCCATTGGCAGAGCCAGAATTACTCAGAATCCAAGAAAAGGCTCAAACTTTCTTTTACTGCCTCAGCACAGGCCCTTGGCTATTCCACCTGTGCTTGATATTGTTGATGTTTTCTCTGAATCCAGTCTGTCTCCTGATTCTTTACCCCCTGCACCATTCAAGCCAGGCAGGTACTACAGGGTCCCTGACTCTAATAAATTTCTTTAAAAGCCCTGCTGCGGACCCAGAAACACTTTCTCAGGGTCCCAAAGGGGTTAAGGTTTCCACTGCTAAAAACCCTGTGTCCTCTGGGGATTACAGAGCTCTGGATAGATGGGGGGGGGCGCTTACACTTATGCTACTTTAGCTGTAAGGGCTTTAAATTGCCAGTTTGACATGCTTAAATATCAGCAGTACCAACAGAAAATGCTTACAAACTCAGTCCTGACAGTAAGGAAATGCAGGATTTATTGCATGCAGCTGAACAAGTGGGAAAACATACTCTACAATGTGGTTTTGATTCATTAGAGGCTTCTTCTAGAGCTGCAGTTACAGGCTCGGTAACTCCAAGGCATGTTTGGTTGAAAGAACAAAGTTTACCTGAACATGTTAAAGTAAAATTATTGGATGCTCCACTACAGCATGATACTTTTGTTTGGTGTTAAGGCAGAAGAGGTGTTAAAGAAAATGGAAGATGAAGCTAAATCAATGCAGGCAGTAAAGGATTTCTTACAGGTTCAACCACCTAGGTTTAGCAGAAACTGGCCCTCAAAAAATTGGTCCTTTCCATTGTCAGACAGGCCACAGAAGCAGATACAGACGCCCAAGAGGCAGATCTCAGCCCCAAGGCTACTACAGACCTAAACAATGGGGTGATTCAGACCCCAAAGGAGGAGAAAAGTCACAACCTTATAGGAAACCGTCCCAGTGACTTCCTTCTACTAATGCCGAGCACTTACCTTTTGGCAGCACCCCTAGGGGGAAAGCTAGTACTTTTCTCACAATTGGCACATGATCACCCAGGACAAATGGGTATTGAATATTGTTTCTCACGGTTACAAGTTCCACTTTCACACCCTTCCAAAATCAAAAGGTATGCCGGACCTACCACAAAACCAATGGGCAGAGGCACAAAAACAAATTGCTGCTCTCATGGACATGGGAGCTATTCAGAGTACCACAGCAAGGACAAGAATTTTTCCTAGTACCCAGAAAGAACGAAGCCTGGAGACCAATACTGGACTTGTCAATCCTAAATACTTTCCTGGATTTTCCAAAATTCAAAATGTTAACACTGCAGCAACTTCTACCCATGCTGGGCAAGAAGGCCTGGCTAGTTACTTTGGACCTCAAGGAGGCATATCTGCATGTCCCAATCAGACAATCTTGCAGAAGATACCTCAGATTCATAGCTGGCTCAATGCATTACCAATTCTCTGCACTGCCCTTTGGCATATCTACTGCGCCCAGGGTCTTCACAAAATGCCTGGCACCAGTAATTGCATTTTGCAGAGTAATTCAAATATATCCCTATTTGGATGACTGCCTTATTCAAGCAGAGCGCAAGGACATTCTTCTAAAGCGTCTGGCGTTTGTAAAAAGATTACTAATTTGCCTAGGGTACACAGTAAACGAAAAGAAATAAAAACTAGTGCCCTCTCAAGAGATAATATTCCTGGGTGCGAGCTTAAATACAACTATCCAGATGGCTTATCTCACGCCAGACAAGCAAAGGCAACTGACTCATTGCTTTCAAATGATGGCAACAAAGAGCCAGCACCCTGCAAGAAAGATTCTGCAGGCCCTGGGCTTCATGGCGTCCTGATTTCTACTAATTCCATATGCAAAACTGCATATGAGAACTACAATGGTATCTAAAAAGTGTTTGGACTCAACATTGCCACAGCCTGGAAACAATAACTTTAATTCCCTGCCTACAACAGGAGTTTCGATGGTGGTCCCAGGCCTGTCACCACAACAAGGGACAGCCTTTCACCTTTCCCACAGCCAGACAGACAGTAACAACGGATGTATCGGATTATGCCTTGGGGGCACATATGGCAGGAAAATGTTTTCTGGGCACGTGGCCCAAGGAGCAAATGCATCTTCACATCAATCAAAGAGGTGCTAGCTGTACAGAATGCCCTGACAGCTTTCAAGGACCTACTACATCCAGGATAACTATTAATAAAGACGGACAATACCACTGTTATGTGGTACATAAGCAAGCAAGGGGGCACACATTCCTACCCCCTCTGCAGGCAAGCCATGACTTTGTGGAACACAGCACTGACCTATCAAGTACATCTGCCGGCACAATTCCTGCCAGGAACGAAAAATACACTGGCAGATGAACTAAGCAGAAATCTCATGGATCCTCACGAATGGAAACTAAATCCACAAGTTTTCTGCATAACAAGGAAATGGGGATGCCCAAACCTAGATCTTTTTGCCTCCCCTCACAACTGCCAACTACAGAAATTCTGCACAAGAATTTATCACTCAAGCATGGAAAGTGGATGCTGTATCATTCAGCTGGAAAGCCCTGACAGTTTAAGCCTTCCCTCCACTGCCTCCTCTTCCCAAGGTGCTCCTAAAAGTCAGACAAGAGGCCAAATATGATCCTGATTGCCCCTGACTGGCCATGCCAGCACTGGTACCCAATCCTAAAGAGCTTGTCTCAGGGCCCAGCCTGGCCTTTACCTCAAAGTCCATCTTCTGACTCAACAAAACTGTCATTCTGCACAGTCATCTCAACCTTAAATCTGGCAGCATGGCAGATAATGTAGCCACTCAGACCACACCTCTCTAAAGCTGTTATGGATGTCATTTTAGAAGCCAGGAGGCCCAGCACTAGGAAATCTTGTGCAGAAAAATGGAGGAGATTCTGTGCTTAGAACCAGGCACAAGGGCTCGAACCACTTGTTCCAAATATACCTCAGATTTTACAATACTTAACTGATGCTGGACAAAGGCCTATCCTTATTTAAGATCCATGCCTCTGCCATTTCAGCTCATTACAATACAGAACCTCATATTTTTTCACATCCACTACTAAGGCTCAGAGGGGCGAAAAACATAAGACCCCCAAGGAGAGCAACAGTACCTACCTGGGATCTCAATTTTGTTTTAGAAAAGCTCACACTGCCTCCTTTTTAACCAGCCAGCACAGCTGATATAAAATACTTATGGAAAACTGCTCTGCTCCTAGCAATAACTTCAGCAAGAAGAGTCTCAGAGTTACAGGCATTAATGGCAGTGGAACCTTTCATCATTTTTCACCAGGACAGGGTCACTTATGACAAACCCAACATTCATGCCAAAGGTGGTATCCAATGTAGCTCTTAACCAAACCATTCATTTACCAACATTCAATCCAAATCCCCAGAATAAAGGGGAGAGACGTCTGCACGCTTTGGACATACACCGCTACGATTCTACCTGGACAAAACAAAAGCTTTCAGAAAAACTGAGCAACTGGTTTGTAGCCTATGCTGCAGGATCACAAGGAAAGCCTATCTCAAAGCATACAATTTCAAAATGGATAGGACACTGCATTCGCTTCTGTTATGCACAACATGGCGAATCAGTGACTAAGGGCATTAGGCCCCATTCTACCAGAGCAGCAGCCACTTCAGCAGCCTTTCTCAGAGGAGTACCTGCCAAAGACATTTTAGAAGCTGCAACCTGGAGTTCAGTGCACACTTTCACCAAGCACTACCACTTGCCTCTCTACTCTAAATCCTGAGCAGGCTTTGCCACTGCAGTTCTGCAGGGCCTGGTAGCCTCTCCTAATCCTATTTAGGCCCAGCCACCCAACCTCAGCTTTGGGATTCAACCCAAGTGTAATGAGTGCAGCAGTGAAACACGAACATAGTACAGTTGTGTACCTACCATAAATGTAGATGTTCGAGTGTATTCACTGTTGTAGTCCAGGTTACCCAGCCACCACCCCCCTTCTCATTGCTGGGACATTCTGTACTTCTCAACTCTATACAACCTATGTGGTGTATTTGCTTGTAGATGAAGGAAATGTTTATATTAGTACATGCATGCTTTTTGGCATATTTTTTTTTTTTCAGCCTTCCTATCTGGGGGCACCCGACATCTGGGACAAGAAAAACTGAAGAAAATGGTGTCTTGCATCTTTTATACCGCTGGCGCACTGACGTCATGGAAGAGGCAACAGACGACGGATCTAGACTTTGGAACTCTGGCCTACTGAGGGCAGCCTGCCAGCAGGATAACACAAATGTAATGACTGCAACAGTGAATACACTCTAACATCTACATTTATGGTAAGTGTACACAACTGTACTATCTAAGCAGTGGAGTTCCTCCACTTCAAAACCAGGGAGTGCTAAGCCACCCCCTCATGGTAAGAACTCACAATGAGTTCACACTTCCACCCCCTCCCTCTGCCCACCTGCTCTTGCCCCTAGGAAGAAAACTCTCCTTCCACACAAGCACCTGGGCCACCGTTATCAACTACCTCTGGGTCCTCCATGTCCCAGGGATACAAATTTTAATCTGAAGTAGTTGACTTCATTTGTCAGCAACCTTTGGGAATCGGATCCGAGCCGGCAATCTTTCATAGCTTGGATCCGAGCTCCTAGCTCCTCCCCTTCACCCCATAATCCAGGGATACAAATTTTATTTCCACACACTACCAACCCCAAAAGGGTTCCTAGATCTTCCCCCAAACCAGTGGGCCGAGGCCAAGAAACGGTCCTTTCCCTGCTCTGAGGGCAGTAGAGCATGTTCCTGGAAAACAAGTACGCCAAGGTTTCTACTCCACACACTTCCTGGTACCCAGAAAAGAGGACACCTGGGACACCATCCTCTATCCATTCTAAACGCTTTCCTGGTGATACCAAACTTCAAAATGCTCACCCTCCAGCAACTTCTACATATGCTCTCCAAGGATGCTTGGTTAGCCAACCTACCTACACATACCAATTGGAGATTCTCCGTTTCAGGACAGGATCACTGCACTTTCAGTTTTCTGTCCTTCCCTTTGGCTTATCCACTGTTCCCATAGTTTTCACAAAATGCCTGGCTCCCGCCATTGCTATTTGCAGACAAAGAAGTATTCAAATTTACCCATACTTGGACGATTGCCTGATTCAGGCATGCAGTCAGGAAAACTGCTAAAGCACCTGACCTTTGTAAATGACCTACTGACCTTCCTGGGGTATACTGTCAAGGAAAAGAAATCCAAGCTAGTACCCGCGCAAAAAATTGTTTTCCTGGGAGCAAGCCTGCACACGGCATCCCAGATGGCATTCCTTACACCAGAAAAACAAGCCTACCTGACAACCTACTTCTTTCAACTAGCCACCAGACCCCAGTTATCCACAAGGAAAATTCTGCAAGCTCTGGGGTTCATGGCTTCTTGCATTCTACTCATTCCATATGCTACACTGCATATGAGGAAACAGTGGTACCTAAAAAGCCATAACAGTGGTACCTAAAACTCCTTTGGTGTCAACACTCCCAAGACCTGGAAACTGTTATATCAATGATACCTTGCTTAAGGAAAGATTTCCTTTGGTGGGCATCAGCATGCAACCACAACAATGGACTACCCTTATCACAACCCCACGTTGCACAGACCCTCACCACAGACGCATCAGGCTATGCCTGGGATGCAGACCTGGACAGTGGGTGCATTTAGAGCCAGTAGAGCCCAAACCAATTAAATCTGCACATCAACCAAAAGGATATGTTAGCTGTTCAAGCTCTGACCGCCTTCAGACCCCTACTCTCTCTGGGGCCTCTGATCAGAACAGTGAATGTCAATGTGTTGTGGTTCATCAGCAAGCAGGGGAGGGACTGACTCATACCCCCCTGTGCAGGCTCGCCATGACCCTTTGGCACATCGCCTTAGCCATGCAACTACACCTGCTAGCACCATTCGTGCCAGGCTGTCTAAACTCTGGCAGACAACTTGAGCAGAAGTCTTCTGGACCCACACGAGTGGCAGCTAGACCAGCAAACCTTCACCCTTGTAACCCAGAAATGGGGCACCCCGAAGCTCGACCTCTTTGCTTCCCACGCCAACCATCAGCTCAGCAAATTCTGCACCAGGGGACCCCCATAGAAAGGCCTGGAAAGTGGATGCTCTATCCTTCCAGTGGGTCAACCTCTGTCTATGCATTCCCCCCTCTACCGCTCATTACAAGGGGTACTGCTCAAAATAAGGGAGGAAAGAGGACAATCCTGATTGCCCCAGACGGGCCACACCAACACTGGTATCCTCTGCTGTGAAGCCTGTCACCACTGCTACCATGGCATCTCCCTTGGATCCCAACACTCCTGACCCAGAGGAATGGAGAATTCTTGCATCCCCAATTGCAGACCCTCAATCTGGCAACTTAGCTTTTCCCTGGCCACAAGCTGCCAATCTAAGCAAACAAGTTCTAGATGTACGCGAGTCCAGATGCCCTAGCACTAGAAAGTCTTATGATAAGTGGAAAAGGTTTTGCACCTGGATCCAGGCTAAGGAAGCCAGAACTGCACAGCCCTCCCTACTTCTCATCCTGGATTTACCTGGCTGACCTATTACATAGGGGTCTACCTTCTCTTCTATTAAAATTCATGCCTCTGCTAGCTCTGCTTATTTCAGCACTGAACCACCTCTTTTCTCTCACCCTGTCATCAAACAGTTCCTAAGATGGGCTAACAACTTGAGGCCACCCAGAAGAGCACCTACTCCAGCTTGGGACCTAACTTTGTTTTGGAAAAAACCCTGCCTCACTTTGAACCAGCAGAGTTAACGTTCCTCTCTTGGAAGACAACCTTGCTTCTGGCCATCACTTCAGCTTAGAAGAGTATCCGACCTACAAACACTAATGGCTGTAGAGCCCTTCATCATTTTCCACGCTGACAGGGTCTCCCTCAGGACTTAACCCATCCTTCATGTCAAAAGTGGTGTCCGGTGTGGCTCTCAAACCAGTCCATTTATTTGCCCACTTTTTTTCCCTAACCCACAAAACAAGGGGGAAAGGATTCTTCACACACTAGATGTGCACAGACTGCTCAGATTTTACCTATACAGGACTAAATCCATTGAGGAAGACTGATCAATTGTTAGTCAGCTTTGGCTACAGGAGCAGAGGGCAAGGCCATATCCAAACCATTTCCAAATGGATAGCACACTGGATCCATTTCTGCTACAAGCAGTATGGGAAGCCTCCCCCCAAGGGGGTCAGGACACATTCCACCAGAGCAACCACCACCTCTGCAGCTTTCCTCAGAGGCATCCCCACCAGGGACATCCTGGAGGCTGCAACATGGACATCTGTTCATACTTTCACCAAGCATTACCACCTGCCTATCTTCAAATCCAGTGCAGGCTTTCCCACAGCTGTCTTGCAGGGCATCCTAGCTAAGCCCCCCCAGTCTTCTTGACTGCCCCCAGTCTTCAGCTTTGGGAATTTGTGATGACTGCAACAGTGAAACATGAACATAGTACAGTTGTGTACACTTACAGTAAATGTAGATGTTAGTGTATTCACTGTTGCAGTCCTGGTTTCCCTCCCTCCATCCCCCCTGTCTGTCCTTACAAGGATGATGTTCTTAATGTTTCACTGTTGCAGTTATCACATTTGGGTTATTTACTTGTAGTAGCCCTCAGTCGGCCTGATTATCAGTCTTGGGTCCTGTGTCGGTTGCTGTCTCATTTTCCATAATGTCAGGTAGTCAGGGGTATAAAGCATGCAGCTGACGTCGTTACATCAATCTTTCTTGCCGTGCCATGCCCAAAGCAGAAACAGTTAGCAAGTGCTGGGTGACAGACTCCTGAAATTTTCATTTTCGAGTTTCAGAACTGAAGTCTTCAACTAAAGCGAAGTACCCCGTTGGGGAAACTTTTTCTTGCTCTAAACCGATGTCAGTAAAAGTCAATAATTGTATTTCTTGTGGAAGCCAAATACTTCATAAAGATTTTCATTTGTACTGTATTCCTTGTCTAGGCCCTGACCACTACGTACCTCGCTGTCTTTTGTGCCTTATTTAAACAACAAATCATTTGTCTGTATATTTATGCTTCTAAATGTTTTGGTACTCTGTTCAGTTATCCAGATATGGCTTCAGTAAGCCACCAGACTACAGACATTCCGAAAAAAACACATGCTGCCTAGGTCCAAAGCTGCAGATGACGCTTTTCCTAAGCTAGTCACCAGTTCGCAGGTACTCAAGAGCTTTCGCAGCCCCTGATACCTGCTACTTCAGATTCACAGGCCTCTACTGAGACCCATTCGGAGTCCGGTGTGCTGCGAGATGCTTCAACTGTCGATGTCTCTACCTTGGATGGGTCTGGTGCCACTGTGCAGGGACCGGCTTCTGAGGGTGTATGCGGGCCTACCGACTTGCATATTAAACAGACGCCTTCTTCAAGGCCTAAAACTCTTCATGCCTAGAAAACAGACGCCCAGACCGCATGGTCAGGCCCCTATGCCTAAAAAATAAGAATGGCTGAAGACCTTATTACTTTAATCAGGGGAAATCGACCTTCCCCCTCTGAGACCTAGGACTGAATTTGCTTATGATTCTTCTGATCAGGATTCTGAAATTTGTTTTCTCTGACCAAGATTTATCCTTAACTACCTATGAGGATTCTGATGCAGAAGACCATTCCCCCTGCTTCCCCTCCAGAGATTTCTCTTTTGGTGAAACCTTACATGCTCTTAGGGAGCGTTTTCGCTGGGAAAGTCAGGATTACTCTCTTTCTAAAAAGAGGCTTAGGGATTTCTCACTCCTGCCCCAACACATGCCTTTAGCTGTCCCCCCTGTACTGGACATTGTTGCCTTTTCAGAATCTAGCTTGGCCCCGGCCTCCTTACCTCCTGCTCCCAGAAAACCAGATAGATATTACAGGGTTCCTGACTCTCACACGTTCCTCTTTAGAAATCCTACTGTGGATCCTGAGACCATTTCACGGGGACCCAAGGGCATTAAGGCTACTACTGCCAAAAATCTTACCCCCTCTGATAGAGATTCCAGGGCACTGGATAGATGGGGTAAGAAGGAATACACTTCTGCAACCTTGGCCATTAGGGCCTTAAACTGTCAGTTTCATATGTTAAAGTAGCAGCAGCGTATTATTGGATTGCTTAAACAAAAAATGTTTGTTCCTGACTCTGCTGAAAATAAGGTTTTACAGGATTTAATGCATTCTGCTGAACAAGTTGGAAAACATACTTTGCAGTGTGGATTGGATTCACTAGAGGCATCTTGCAGTGCTGCTATCACTGGGCCTGTGCTTAGAAGGCATGCTTGGCTTAAGAAGCAATCTTTGCCAGATCATGTTAAAGCTAAATTGCTGGATGCTCCCTTAAACCAGGACCGCCTGTTTGGCAACAAAGTAGTACTTAAAGATGGAGAAAGCGAAATCTATGCAAACTGTTAGATTTCCTGTAAGTACAGCCTCCAAGATTTAGTAGGCATTGGCCCTCTAAGAATTGGTCCTTTCCTGCCTCTTCCAGGCCTTCATTACAAACCCAGAACCAGCAGAACACCCAGGCTTCAGTCCCAAGGTACGCACAGGACTAAGCAGGGGGGCGGGCTCCCACTTCCAAAGCAGGGAGAGTAGTAAGACTGTAAACTGTCTCAATTACTTAATTTTAAAACTTCCAAGCCCCCCTCAACTGACTGCTCTTTTAGGGGGAAAGATTGCTCTGCAGGCAAAAAACTGGGAACACATTACCCAGGACAAATGGGTTTCTGTTTCCCAAGTTTACAGATTCCACTTCCACACTTTGCCAACCCCAAACGGTTGGCCGGATCTACCCCCAAATCAGTGGGCAGAGGCTCAAAAGCAAGTTCTCTCTCCCTCAAGTATAAGGGCTATTCAAAACTGTCCCAGAAGAGGAAAGAGGACAAGATTTATGCTCAAGACTTTTCCTGGTGCCCAGAAAAGACAACTCCTGGCATTCTGTCCTGAAGCTCTCTATCCTAAACACTTTTTTGGTGATCCCAAAATTCAAGATGCTAACGATTCAGTTGCTTTCTGTGCTAGGCAAGGATGTCTGGTTGGCAACACTGGATTTAAAGGAAGCCTACCTGCACATCCCAATCGGAGAATCTTGCAGAAGATGCTTTGCCTTCAAAGCAGGCTACATGCATTATAAGTTCTCTGCACTGCACTTTGGCTTATCTACTGCACCCAGGGTATTCACAAGTGCCTAGCTCCAGTCATTGCATTTTGCAAGCAAAGAAATATTCAAATATATCCATAACTGGGCGATTGTCTAATTCAGGCAGAAAGCCAGGACACACTTTTGAATCATTTGGCGTTTGAACATAAGGTGCTAACTTCTCTGGGGTACACCATAAACGAAAATAAATCACATCTTGTACCCTGATAAATTGTATTCCTGGGAGCAAGCTTGAACACAACTTTCCAGATGGCTTTCCTCACGCCAGAGAAACTCATTTGACAATTCACTTCAAACTAGTATCTGCAAGGCGAATACTGCAAGCCTTGGGGTTCGTGGCCTCGTGCATTCTACTAATTCCATATGCAGTCCATTCTACTAATTCCATATGCATGACTGCATATGAGGAAACTACAGTGGTATCTAAAACGCCTATGGTGTCAACATTCTCAGGATCTGCAAGCAATGATTCTTATCATACTTTGCCTACAGTTAGAGTTTGTTTGGTGGGCAGAGGCCTGCCACCAAAACAAGGGACTGCCATTCACTGTACCCCCTGCCGCCCAAACCCTAACACTCATCAGACTATGCATGGGGGGTCACTTGGCAGGGGCGTGCATTCAGGGCAAGTGGAACCCAAGTCAAATGCACCTGCATATCAATCAAAAAGAAATGTTAGCTGTGCAGAATGCTATGACAGCCTTCAAGGACCACATTTTTCCAGGACAATTAATGGTAAAGCTGGACAACACCGCTGTTATGTGGTGCATAAACAAGCAGGGGGAACCCACTCATGCCCTCTCTGCAGACTAGCCATTGCTCTGTGGAACACAGCCTTGAGCTACCAAGTGCACCTACAGGCTCAATTCCTGCTAGGAAAGCTAAATACACGGGCAGACTAAGCAGAAATCTCATGGACCCACATGAGTGGAAACTGGAACCAAAGACATTCAACATGTTAACCAAATAGGGGCACCCAGATGTAGACCAGTTTGCCTCCCCACAAAACTACCAATTGGACAAATTCTGCACAAGGACTCCCCACAAACAAGCTTGGAAAGTGGATGCCCTGTCCTTCACCTGGAAAATTCTATCAGTTTATGCCTTTCTTCCTCTGCCTCTCCTCCGCAAGGTACTACTAAAGATAAAACAGGGCTAACCAAGGAAAATACTGATTGCACCAGACTGGCCATGCCAACACTGGTACCCCCTCTTGCGCAGTGTCACTGCTGGCACCATGGCACCTGCCTCAGACCCCTACCCTGCTGTCCCAGCAGGAGGGGCAGATTCTGCGCCCTCTTTCAAACCCCGAACCTGGCAGCCTGGCTAATTACCTGATGTCTCAGTTACCATCCCTCCAGTAAACTAATGTTGGATGTCATTCTGGAGGCATGGAGGCCTAGAGTACTACAAAATCTTATGATGAAAAATGGAAAAGATTCTGTTCCTGGAACCAAACTCGGAGGATGAGCACAGCAGCACCCAATTTACCTCAGATTCTTCAATACTTAACTGAGATGGTTTACAAGGGCCTTTCCTTTTCCTCCATCAAAACTCATGCCTCAGCCATTTCAGCTAATTACAAAACAGAACCACCCCTCTTCTCTCATCCACTGCTCAAGCAGTTCCTTAGCGTGGTCACTCAGGAGATCCCCAACCCCAGCCTGGGACCTTAACTTTGTATTGGAAAAACTCTACCTCCTTTTTAGCCAGCTGCAAGTGCAGAGTTGAAATGCCTTTCTTGGAAAACAGCCTTCCTTTTAGCCATCACTTCAGCAAGAAGGGTGTCTGAATTACAGGTCCTTATGGCAGTGGAGCCTTTCATTATCTTTCATGCGGACAGGGTGTCCCTCAGGACCAATCTTTCATGCCCAAGGTAGTATCCATATCCAGTGTGGCTCTTAATCAGTCCATTCATTTGGCAACCTTTTCTAACCCACAAACAAAGGGGAATGTATACTGCACTCCTTAGATGTGTACAGACAACTTAGATTTTTTTTGGACAGGACTAAACCTCTCAGGAAATCTGAACAGCTGCTGGTGGCATTTGCTGCAGGGGCAGAGGGGAAGGCCATTTCACAGCAAACCATTTCTAAATTGATAGGCCATTGCGTTAATTTCTGCTATAAGCACCATGGAAAACCTATCCCACAGGGGGTAAGACCACATTCAACCAGGGCTAAATCTACCTCTACAACCTTTCTCAGAGGTGTCCCCCTACCAGGGACATCCTAGAAGTTGCTGCCTGGAGTACTGTACATACTTTCACCAAGCATTACCATTTGCCAATTTTCTCTAAATCCAGAGCTGGCTTTGCCACTGCAGTCTTGCAGGGCATTATGCTGGTCCTAATGCTAATTTCCTCCTCCCATCCTTAGCTTTGGGAATCTACCCAAATGTGATGACTGCAAGTGTCTACTTCACCCTGTCGAAGGCCGACAGTATAGAAGCTGATATTGTCGGCACCAAGATGTCAAACGAAAGTCATCACGCACGTAAGCTGAAATCTCCGTAAAGGGAGATTTTCATTTACTGCAATGTAGTGCAATCTCAGAGTTGGTATATTTAAGTAGTGGGGTGTGTGGGGGGGTGCAGGGGCGCTTGCCCCCTTGCATAGAGCAATTTGTTTGGGTGGGGGGGTTTTGTTTTCGATGTTCGGGGGTTTTGACATGTTCTTCGTGTATCACTGCAGTCATTACATTTGGGTAATCTGCTGGTAGGTTGCCCTCAGTCGGCCTGAATATCAGTCCTGGGTCCTGCGTCGGTTGCAGTCTTCTCTTCCATGACGTCAGGGGTATAAAATGTGCAGCAGACGTCATTCTTTTTAGTCTTTCTTGCCGTGCAGTACCTGAAGCATTTCACAAGTGCCGGTCGGCCGACTCTTGAAATTTATTACGCTGTCCACAGTTTTCGACAGCATAATATAAACACGACTGCAACAGTGAAACAAGAACATAGTACAGTTGTGTACACTTACCATAAATGTAGGTGTTAATGTATTCACTGTTGCAGTCCTAGTTACCCTCCCTCCAACCCTCTGACTTCTATTGGCTAGATCTCTATTCTTGCTTACTATGTTTAAAGTCTTTTGGTGTATTTGCTTTTTTGTTGGTGTAACCTTGTTTATATAATTGCTTGCCATTATGGGGGCACCTGACATCTGGGGCAAGAAAAACTGATGTAATGGCGTCTGCTGCATGCTTTTATACCCCTGACGTCATGGAAGATGAGACAGGCCGACTGCGGGCTACTGCAAGCCGATAACCCAAATGTGATGACTGCAACAGTGAATACACTCTAACATCTACATTTATGGTAAGTGTACACAACTTCACTTTCTGGTATTTACTTTCTACTGGTGGTGGTGTTCCATTGTAATCTAGCTCCATCTTGGGGGCTCCTGACAGAGCAAGAAAAAACTGATGTAATGGCATCTGCTGCCTTAATTTATAACACTGACAACCTGACGTCGGTCCTGGAGCGACTGCAACCAACGCAGAAATACTCAGCCTCTGGTATTCGGGCTGACTGAGAGCTACTTTGGCAGGATAACTCAAATGTGATGACTGCAACAGTGAATACACTCAAACATCTAAATTTATGGCCAGTGTACCCAACTGTACTTTCTCCTGGCCCTGAAAACCTTCACCCTCATGCTTCAACCAGGTGTGCTCCTAATAGTTAGACAACACCACAGTTATGTGGTATCTTGACAAACAGGGAGGGACAAGAGCGTACCTCCTTTGCAAACGTAACATTGCAGATATGGGAGCTAGCCTCTCGCCACAACCTGTCCCTGCAGGCATCCTAACTCCCTTCGCAGAACAGGCAGACCTTTTGAGCAAGACATCCTCCCCACAACAGGAATAGATGCTGGACAGGACAGTCTTCCTTGATATAGTCCAACGGTGGGGCACTCCTCAAATAGACCTGTTTGCCTCCCCCCAGAACAGACAACTGCAGACCTTCTGCACCAAGATGTTTTCAGCATCTCTTGGAAAGGGAAATTTCTATAGCCCCCCCCCCCCTTTCCCACTGATTCAAAGACCTCCTGAAAATCAGGAGAAACTAACCAAATTTCTTGTTGGAGACCCCTACTGGCCAAGGCAACATTGGTTCCCCCTACATCAGTCTAGCCTAGGGCAGTCGCCACAAGTTACCCCACAAGGTGGATCTTCTGACACAACAAAAGGGAACTTTCATCCACCCACACTTGTAGATGCTGTCACTGACACTGGGTGATAAACTTAATTCCCTTCAGGCACCACTACTCCAAGGACATGCTTTCAGTCCTGAGGGAAGCCAGAAAACCCACTAAAAGGAAATCATACCTAGCTAAATGGGGAAAAGATTCTCAAAATGGTGTCTGGTCAAGGGTAAGGACCCATGTATTGCAGATAACCTTGCAATAACCTTGTCCTAGCTTACATGTGTCAGCTTATAAAAGGTGGACTGTCATACTGTTCATTTAAAGTTCATCTCTTCGCAATCTCAGCTTGGCTAACCCTAGAAAACCCCCTGATAGGCAGGCTCGATGTTAAGCTGTTCTCAAAAGGGGGTCCTACACATTAGGTCTCCAAGAAAACTCACCCCACCACCTTGGGACCTGAACTTCATTCTGGAAAAGCTAACCCAGCACCCATTTGAACCTGCTGGGACAGTGACCCTTCAGATGTGTACATGGAAAATAAACCTGCTAGTGGCCATAACTTCAGCCAGAAGGGTGTCAGAACTACAGACCTTAATGGCCTACTCCCTTTAGCACTACTTTACACAAGGATAGGTTAACATAGAGTTAACTCCTTCATGCCTAAGGTAGTTAATGATTTTGTCACTAAACCAGTCCATTCACCTGCCCACTTTTACCTGGACAAAACAAGTCCATTAGGAAATCCCCCCCCCCCCCGTCTTGCCTCACATAGTACTTGAAGCTTTTTTTTGCTAAACTGCCTTTTCAGCGTGCAGATTACTTTTGGAATTTAAATCTGGCTCTTGAGAACCAAATCTCCATTCAAACCAGCTTATGCCTTTTAGCTTTCCGGGAACGGAACTTCAGTCTTTTTGGTAGCTATTTCCACTCTACAATAGAACATGAAGATCCGAAGCCCTTAATCAGCCCCTTCATATTCATATTCCACAAAGGTAGAGTATCACTCAAAATTAATCCATCCTTCCCAAAGTAGCTTCCGAGTCCACCATGTCGCAACCTGTTTGTCCTTTTGTGTTCTTTCCTAATCTAAAGGAGACTACATTCTCCACAGACAAGGGCGTGCATAGATAATTATGCTTTTTTGTCAGAACCTTTAGGAAGGATTCACAGTAGTTTATTTCCTTTGTATCTAACAAGTTGGGCAAAAAAGTTAAAGGTTACCTTTTCTTGATGGCTTACTGAAAGCATCTCCATTTATGTCTCAAACAGACCTTTGCCAAGCAGATCATTCCACCAAAGCAGTAGCAACTTTTACTTACCCTCTTTGTTAGACATTTGTAAGGCTGCCACTTGGTCTTCCATTTACACTTTCATCAAGTAATACAGTTGGATTGCTTTTCCAGGGCTAAGCCATCCCTTGGTGCCACTCATGAAAGTACTAGCATGATGTTGCCAAGGATATCCAGTAGCTTGGGGTTCTGAACCACAGGTCGGATTGGATGGACTGAATGAATAGGATGTGTATTTAACACAGCTTTAGATTTCTATTTTGTACCTAGGTCTTGTGGCATCATACCAGATCCAGGGTAGGTAAGGAGCCATTAGCTCATTATGGGAGGGGAAAATTTTTACATGGGCTTATGGGTGGAGCAGTAATGCTACCAGGCTGAATCTCGTGAGCAGCTCAAGGACCCATCTGTTGTATTGGAAGGCCATGTTTGAAAGGATCTCTCATTTATGCGAAGGACATAACTTTCAATCCGATGTCTGCCTCATCAGTGGAACTTTCAAATTGGTTGGTGTTGGATCCATAGTCTTTAGCCTGTTTTGGTCTGCCTACTTATAAACTCCTTGCTCCTCATATTTTTCCCCACCATTTGTGTTTGCTGCTTGGGGTATTTTCTCTGATCCTGAAAGTTTGTCCAGTTGCTCCTCTGGAGGTGGTTGGGGGGGGGGGTTGTCTGGCTGTCTACCCAAAAGCTTGGGAGACCATAACCTTAGACGCTTGGGTGCAGAGTTGTATCCAGAGATTATTGCATTCTCTTTCTAGAAGTTCCAGACTGTCACCTAAAATGTCTCACAGATATTCCGTTCCATCAGACTAACATAGCAGCAGAGGTTCAAAAGCTGTTCATAAATATCTTTCAGAAGGTCCCACCAGACCAGATAGGATCGGGGTCTATTCTAGGTTATTTTTAGTTCCAAAGGAAACAAAACCTCAGACCAGTTTTGGACTTAAACAAGCTGAACCAGTTCATCAGAAAGACCAAGTTCCAGATGGTGACTGTGCAGTCCATCTTACTTCTGAGGATGGACTATTGGATGTGCTCAGTAGACCTCAAAGATGCTTACCATCACATCGTTACACCAGCATTCCCAGAAGTTTCTTTGCTTCTGGGTGATTGTGGCAATTTTGAACCTTTGCTTTCATCCTAGTCTTATCAAAGGGATGCATAAGCAGCGACTGTCTTTTTGAGAGATTAGGGAGGTCGGCAGTATTCCCAGACAGGACTTGGTACATCCCTACAAAAACTGGCTTGTGCTATTTTGCCAGTTTTGAACACCAAACCTTGGGCACAATACTAGTCTTCCTTAAAGAAAGACTGCAATTCTTATCCACTCGTATTTTTTCTTTAGGCTACAGTTGGATTGAAAGACTGAAAATGCTCTAAAATGCATCCCAGAGCATATATAACCTTATGGCTTCTTGGGCCCTGACAATTTTTCCTAACTGGGTTATTACTGTGCTGTCTTGGTCAAGAATGGTGTAGTGAAAGGATGTAAAGAAAGCTAAAGCTGAACAGCAGCAGTGAATTGCTTTCCTTTATCATAATTTATGTTCAAGCCATCCCTGGATAAAAAGGTGTGCAAAGAAAAATAAACTTTAAAATGGAGTTCAGAGTACATAGAAAGCTGCAGCTTATTGAAAAACTGAAGAGGGAAAATTTGAAAAGAAAGTAGAGTAGATGGTATGAGGAGCCCAAGAAATGGAGAGTAGTAGTGCCTCTGTTTGGGGAGGAGCTTGGGATCCATTTCACCCATGTCTGGACCTGTACAAAGAGATGTCCTATTCCCATGTTGCAGATTCACCTGGTGTACGACTAGTGGCTTAAGTTCTGAGGGTTGGTGCGTGCCAAAGTCACCTTTATGGCCCACGTTCTCTCAGCCACGTCAGATGCCCATGCACCTAGGAGGGACTGAAAGCTTATGAATTCTGGCTGTACATTCGCAAGACTAGAGGAGTAAACCCATATGCAGAATACTGCAACGTGGACGACAGGGACATCTGTGATTATGGTAAGATTTTACACAACTTTTCTTTGTTGTAATGTATCATTGTTGCAACAAAATGCCAGTAACATCCCTTTATAAGATGGGCTAATATAGTGTTGACATAGGCCTGTTGTAAGACAATTGTGCCTACAGGTCAATCTGTGTATTTCCAAATCTTTGCAGCATGAAATAGTGTTGCTTAGGAAAGTGGCAGTGACAAGGGGATACTTGGTCTGGAAGTGCCTAGGGGGCCCACCTTGACATTGGCTCAGGGCTCCCAGATTTCTAACATCAGTCCTGTCCCTGCCCCAGGAATTTGTTGAGGGAGACCAATCCTCACAGGAGTCTGTAGATTTTTGTGACTTTGTGGATGATGTGTTGCTATATTGACCATTTCCCCTTCTGGATTATATGCCATTTCAGAGACCGAGGATACTTTAATCTTGACCACACCAACTAAGGATATCTTTTGGGTGAAATAAGTCATTTAATTGGAAAGCTCAGGAATATCCACAGTACAGCAAAAACGTTCGGACAGTTCTTGGTCTTCCTGAGCCTTGTCTCTTCTAATTCTTGATGTTGCAGATGTGGTCAGCTTAATTCCCAACTGCCTGTCCCAAGGAGACTTAGCTCTGTCTACGGAGTACTCTACTCCCCCAAGCCCTTCTCTATCAGTTTACGCGTTTCCTCCCCTGCCTCTTCTTCCCAGGGTCCTCCTAAAAGTCAGACAAGAGAAACCAAAGATGATACTAATTGCCCCGGGCTGGCCCCGCCAATACTGGTCCCCAATCCTAAGGAACTTGTCTCAATACCCAGCTTGGACCTTACCTCAAAGACCAACTACTGTCCCAGCAAAACAATCAGATCCTGCACAGTCAACTCCAGACACTGAACCTGGCAGCATGGCTGATCATGTACACCTCTTAGTAAAGCTGTGATTGATGTCATTTTGGAAGCCAGAAGGCCTAGTACTTTAAAATCTTATGCTGACAAATGGAAAAGATTCTGTACTTGGAATCAAGCACAAGGAACTGATACAGCAGAACCAAATATTCCTCTGATATTACAGTACTTAACTGAAATGCTTGACAAAGGCCTATCTTTCTCATCAATTAAAATCCATGCCTCTGCCATTTCGGCTCATTACAATACAGAGCCACCAATCTTTTCTCATCCTTTATTAAAGCAGTATCTTAGAGGAGCCAAAAATTTAAGGCCTCCTAGAAGATCACCATTACCTGCATGGGACCCGAATTATGTGTTGGAAAAGCTCACCCTGCCTCCTTTTGAACCAGCTGCTACCGCTGATATAAAGTTGTTATGGAAAACAGCTCTGCTACTAGCAATTACTTCAGCAAGAAGAGTTTCAGAGCTAGAGACCCTCATGGTTGTAGAGCCTTTTATCATTTTTTACACAGACAGGGTGTCTGAGGACAAATCCTACTTTGATGCCCAAGGTGATTTCCAGTGTGGCTCTTAACCAAACAATTCATCTGACAACCTTTTATCCAAATCCACAGAACAAGGGGGAGAGAATTCTGCATTCCTTGGACATGCACAGACAGCTAAGATTCTACTTGAGCAGGACTAAAGCTCAGAAAAACTGAGCAATTACTAGTGACATATGCTGCAGGATCAGAAGGAAAGGCTATTTCAAAGCAGACAATTTCTAAGTGGATAAGCCACTGCATCCACTTTCACCATTGTAAACCTGTGCCCAAGGGCATTGGGTCTCATTCCACCAGAGCTGCAGCTACTTCAGCAGCCTTTCTCAGAGTACCAACCAGACATTCTAGAGGCTGCTACTTGGAGTTCTGTTCACACCTCAAAGCATGATTGTCTCTACTCTTAAGTCCAGGGCAGGCTTTGCCACTGCAGTTCTGCAGGGCCTTATAGCCGCACCTAATGCTGTCTAGCTCTAGCCTCCCAACCATAGCTTTGGGATTCTACCCAAATTGTCCACTTTTATTAAGCATCTGTTGGGCTGTTTGTTTCTGATAACTTGTTGCAGTTAAACTTTTTTTAAGAGGCTCCTTTAGCTGTTTAAAACTTTTCATTTAAAGGCTCACTGCTGCTTTTCAGCTGTGAGAAACATTTCTGTAGTTTCCCACCCCCTCCCTGTTGGTATAGTGCTTTTATAGTTGGTGGCTTTGCAGTTGCCCTCCCCTAGTGTAAGTTTGATCTGGGACCCTCCTCCCAGTCTGGTGTCATTACCTCATTCTACCCAATACAGGGAGAACATTTGAGAAGGCCAATCAGCTTAGTTTCTGCTACTCCTTTCTCTTTCCACGAAAAAAAAATCTGCTTTTACAGTATTTGTGTTTCTTCCTACTTTATTTTGCTTTTGCGTCATCTTAAAAGTATTCAATTGTATTTATTACTGCTTGGTGTAACTCATTCTAAGCCTTTTAGTTTAAGCACTTGGGCTTCAGACCAGTTGTTTTAGATTGCAGTTTGTGGTCTGCACTGTAGTGGCAGAACAGGTAGCTTACATCCTTCTAAGTTGGGAACTGCTGATTGAGGGCTCAGTGTCTGTTCTAAAAGTGTATTCATTCTAGTTTAAGCACTTGGGCTTCAGGCCAGTTATTTTACATTAAGAGGGTTCGTGGTCTGCACTCTTGTGGGAGGAGAGGCTGGACTCTGCCCTTCTGAGCTGGGAATTTCTGGTTAAAGGCTTATAGTGCCTGCATATTTGAACTGCGTCTTCCTGAAATTGGTACACCTTGTTTGCTGTAGCATAGACTAAATCCAGGCCTGCTGAATCTAGCTTTGTTTGTATAACTTGAGCACTAATCAGGCATTCTTTAAAGTATTGTATTTATTACTGCTTGGTAGTAACTTGATTAAAGTGTAGCTATCATTCTAAGTCTTTTGGATTAAGCACTTGGGCTTCAGACAAGTTGTTTTACATTAGGAAGGTTTGTGGCCTGCACTGTGGTGGCAGGACAGGTAGCTTACATCCTAAGTTGGGAACTGCTGATTGAGGGCTCAGTGTCTGTTCTAAAAGTGTATTAGTTCTAGTTTAAGCACTTGGGCTTCAGGCCAGTTATTTTACATTAAGAAGGTTCGTGGTCTGCACTCTTGTGGGAGGAGAGGGTGGACTCTGCCCTTCTGAGCTGGGAATTTTTGGTTAGAGGCTTAGTGTCTGCATATTTGAACTGTTTCTTACTGAAATTGGTACACCTTGTTTGCTGTAGCATAGACTAGATCCAGGCCTGCTGAATCTAGCTTTGTTTGTATGCTTATTTCCCTGAAACGCTAATTCCACCTAAAACGTAGTTTTTCAGCGCTTCTGTGGATCCCTAGTGATATCTGCATTGCTTACTGTACTTATTTCCTTGTTTCACTTGAAAGTTACTGTTTGTCGTTTTTGCATTTAAGTTACTTGTAACACATTGCATTTAAGTTACCTGGCACTTGCTCACTAAAGCAATTATACAAGTCAGCACTAAAAAATTAAAAGCACTACACCCTCACAAACTCCCCTTGAGTACCTTGTTCCCCATTGGCCCTTTTTTCAATTATAAAGGAATTCCCAATACTATTCTAGCATGTCCAAAGGTCAGTTGTCAATCCATCGGTCCAGCTGGTGAATCTGGGAATCTTGAGGCAATGTTACAACTGCCTCATGTACACAGACAACCCTCTCCTTCTCCCAACAAATTCCAACACATGAGAGATGCAACCATATAGCCAAACTGGAGGCTAAGCTCTCTCAACTCAGTACTGGCGTAACCAGTCAGGAGGAGAAGGAAACTACACTCACTACAATTCCAGTCTCACATAGACCTACCACGACAGCAAACCAAACACATAAACGCACAAAAACATACTCTGAGGCTCTAAAAATCTGCCTAAGCAGCAGAGACCTCCAAAGCAGACACCCAAGCAACCGCTACCCCAAAACAAAACATGTGCAACACATAGCTCACAAAGCCAGTGTTCCAAACAGTCACAGCCCTTAAGGCTAAACACACCTGATACACTTGTAATAGGTGACTCTATCATCAGGCACACTGACGTCCCGCTCACCAAGCTGAACAAGGTCACGGTGAGCTGCCTGTCTGGTGCTAGGATCCGCCACATAACACACAAGCACTCATGTCACTCCAAGGTAAGTACAAATAAGACTCTGTCATTGTCCATGCTGGTGTGAATGACCTGAGACATACCTCCCTGGACTACATGGAGAGAGAGGAGCTCTCTGAGCATCTAGCCCAGGCCGGTATGACCCTGACCTTGAGTAGCATCTTACCCTCACCAAGAATGATGCCCCAGTATGAAGACAAGATGATCAATTTCAACAATTGGCTTAAGTATTGGTGTCATTCAAAGGGGATCCAGTGCCTGTCAGCCTGGGATGATGTGCTCGACGAGCCACGATGCTTCGCTAGGGATGGCTTGCACCTGTCACCCTTGGGCTTTCGGGTATTGGCAAAGGCTCTTGCTGCCCCCATAGTGACTTTCTTAGGCAAGGCTCAAAAGACAAACCCACCTCCATAGGTATCGCAAGGGATAAGAAACAGTAATGCTACTAAACGCCAGAAGTCTAAACCTCAAGATGCATGCACTCAAAACTCTCCTTAGCATGGAGAACATAGATATCTGTGCAGTAACAGAAACCTGGTTCAAGGCTCCTGAGAGCACCCCAGCACTACCAGGTTATACCTCATACCATGCTTTTCGGCCCTAAAACTTGGACCGAACCGCAAGGGGGGGGGTATCAATATTCGTCAAGGATACCCACACCTCCAGGTTGGTGGCACAGCACGAAGCATCAGAGACTATCCATGTGCAACTGACAGTGGATAAAACTGCCTTCCAGTTTATTGCCTGCTACAGACCACCTTACCAAACCCATGAACCCCACTCAGCCTTCCTGAGAAGACTGGAAAATATGAAGGTCTCTCCAAACACCATTATATTGGGAGACTTCAACTACCCAAAGATAGACTGGGAGCATTACTCTAGCTCCAACACCCTAGCCCAAAGGTTTCTAGAATTTATAAACTCAAATGCTATGGAACAACTTGTTACCACTCCCACGAGGGAAAACATACTGGACCTGATCATCACCAACATGGACTCTGTTCCAGACCAGAAGTGTATCCCTCACTCGTAAGATCAGACCATGAATTGAACTCGCTGGATATTCACATCCCGACCCCATCCCCTGCCCAGAAAACCACAGTGGAAAAACTTCTCTAAAGCAAATTTCACACTTCTCAAAACCGAGGTGGAATCCTTCAAAGCCCCCGGGCCTGTGGAAAATACGGCCCAGACCGCAGAATCCTTTATAAACTCATTCTATGAACACCTTCAGGAATGTATGGATCATGCAATCCCAAATAAAACCAAGACCCAATCCTTCAAAGGCAGACGTCCTGTCTGGTGGACCCCAGCCATAAACAAAACTATACAATAGAAGGAGGAAGCTACTACATGATAGAGCAAAATCCTTAAAAGGGATGGCATCTCTGATCAGTGTTAGGAAAAAAACTACGGGCACTCATAAAATAGTCTAAGGCCAGCTTCGAGAGAAAAAGTGCACAGGACACTAAGGATAATCACAAGGCTTTCTTTAGTTATGTTAGGAACCTGGGTGGGAATTCCCAGATATGCTCAGAATTAGTCCAAAATGACAAAAAATACACCGAACCCACAGACATTGCCAACATCCTAGCTGACAGGTTCAGCGCAAACCCCCCCTCCCCTCCAAAAGGGCAAATATCTCTCCCAGCAGAGTGCTGCCCCCCTCACATCTCAGATGCTCAGGTAAGAACCGCCCTCTCCAAAGCTAAAAACACAGCATCAATGGGACCATACGGTGTCCCGGGCTTTGTCTCAGCCTTACCACAGGATATGTACCCAGAGAGTGGCGTACAGCAACAGTGGTCCCCCTCCAGAAAAGTGGTGCCTCAGCGGATCCTGGAAACCATCGCCCCATAAGCCTGACTAGCTTGGTCTGCAAAGTTATGGAAAGGATCATGGACCTCATAAAAAAAGATATTGGGGACCTACAGACACTGGATCCTACCCAGTTTGGCTTTAAGGGCAGATCCTCCCTCTTAAACCTGGTCGATTTCTTTGAAAGTCACCAAGGCCATTGACGAGGGGAAGGTGGTCCACAGCCTACCTGGACCTCGCAAAAGCCTTTGTTACAGTACCCGACTCGGGAATTATAGATGAGCTCACCAGCTTAAATATAAACCCCTATGTCACTAGATGGGTTGCAAA
>NC_056751.1:151321485-151416485 GCF_019279795.1 Protopterus annectens
CTTGACCATGATGTTCCTAATTGTGATCTCTGTGCTTCCTTTAATCCATGTTCTATTTGTCGTCTGGCTAAGCTTTTAGATGAGCATTTTGGAGTGTGGCCTAAGTTAGTCAGTATGGCGTCCTCTGGTCTTCAGGCTTCGGATATCCCTAAAGTGTAAGGACAAGGACAGCGACAGGCTTCAGATTTTCAGAAAGTTTGGTGGTCAGTGCTGCGGTAACCAGTGAGGTGCTTTTGGAGCCCTTGCAGTCTGCGGATTTTCAACTGCAGGCCTCGGTTGAGACCCTTTCGGAGTCCCTCGGGCCTCTGACTTCCATTTTGTTTTCTGACCTTCTGCCTGTTGCTTCTTCAGCTGGATCCGGAGCAGCTAGGCTGTCTCCAGTGTTTGAGGCCTCCGTTTGTACAGCAAGCCTATACAGGCAGTCTCTGCCACTACGGCAGTTGCCAGGCCTCCCAAGTCTTTCAGACTTGCAGGTAAATCTTCCAGTCGTAAGCCTGTGAAGAAACAGGCTCCAGATGTTCTTTGTGTTTCACTGTTGCAGTCATTACATTTGGGTTATCTGCTTGCAGTAGCCCTCAGTCAGCCTGATGAAGTTTTGGGTCCTACATCGGTTGTAGTCTCTTCCGTGACGTCAGGTCATCAGGGGTATAAAACATGCAGCTGATGTCATTACATCAGTCTTTCAGTCTTTCTTGCCAGACTGTGCTCAAAGCAGAAGCAGTTCACAAGTGTTTTTCGGCAGACTCCTGAAATTTTCGTTTTCGAGTTTCAGAACCGAAGTCTTCAACTAAATGCTAAGTACCCCGTTGGGGAAACTTTTTCTTGCTCTAAACCAATGTCAGTAAAAGTAAATAAAATAAGTAATTGCATTTCTTGTGGAAAGCAAGTACCTCGTAAAGATTTTCATTCGTACTGTATTCCTTGCCTAGGCCCTGACCAACGACGTACCTTGCTGCTGGTTTTGTGCCTTATTTAAACCACCAACTATCTTGTCATCTGTATATCTGGGCTTCTAAATATTTTCTTCCCATGTTTAGTTATCCTGATATGTCTTCGATAAGCCATTCGACTACCGATATTCCAAAAAAAAACCCAAGGATAGACAGGCCGGCTGATTCGCCGGTACTCAGTGAGGCGCTTTTGCAGCCCTTGATACCCGCTACTTCGGATAAACAGTCTTCTACTGAGACCCATTCAGAGTCCGGTATGCCGCGAGATGCTTCAGCTGTGGAGCCTGCGGATGTCTCTACCTTGGATGGATCCGGAGCCGCTGTTCAGGCACCGACTTCTGAGGGTATATTCAGGCCTACTGACTTGCATATTAAACCGATGCCATCTTCGAGGCCTAAAAGTCTAACCATGCCTGACGCCCAGACCACATGGTCAGGCCTCTATGCCTAAAAAACAAGAATGGCTGAAGACCTTATTACTTTCATCGGGGGAAGGCAGCCTTCCCCCTCTGAGACCTAGGACTTAGTTTGCTTATGATACTTCTGACCAGGATTCTGAATTTTCTGTTTCCTCCGATGACCAGGATTTACCCTTACCTAACTGAGGATTCTGATGCTGAGGACTCTATCCCCCTCCCCGGAAGATTTCTCTTTTGGTGAAAACTTGCATGCACTGAGATCATTTTCGTTGGGAAAGTCAGGATTTCTCTGATTCTAAAAAGAGGCTTAGGGATTTCTTACTCTGCCCCAGCACAGGCCTTTAGCCATACCTCCTGTACTCGACATTGTTTATGATGCCTTTTCGGAATCTAGCTTGGCGCTGGACTACCTCCTGCTCCCAGAAAACCTGATTATTACAGGGTCGCTGACTCTCAAGATGTTAGTGTTTCATTGTTGTCATTGCTTTTGGTTTATCCTGCTGGCAGGCTACCTGCAGTCTGCCTGAATTCCAAAGTCTAGGCCAGGCGTTGGTTGCTGTCGCCTCTTTCCTGACGTCAGTGTGCCATACAATGCAGCAGATGCTATTTTCTTCAGTCTTCCGTGCAGTGCCCGAAGCAAAAGCAGTTCACAAGTGCCGGTTGGCTGACTCGTGAGATTTTCAAATCAGAATTTCAGAACTTCATTAAAGGTAAGTACCCCTTTGGGGAAACTTTTCTTGCTCCAGACCAATGTCAGAAAAAGTTAACAATTGTATTTCTTGTGGGAAGCAAATACCTCAAGGGTTTTCACTCTTACTGTATTCCTTGTCTAGGCCCTGATCACAACGTTGCTAGCTGTCGGTTTTGTGCTAGATTTAACCAATGTTAAGCGTCTGTTCAATTTTGCATTTCATTACTTTGGCCGAAGATTTAATTATATAATGCCGTCAGAACAGCCAACCGGAGTTTACAAAAAACGCAAGGACAAGGAAAAGGATAGGCATCCGAGGTCCAAAACCGACGACGAGGCCTCTGTTAGGCCAGTCGCCGGTTCTCGGGTGCTTTCGCAGCCCCTGGTGCCAGCCACCTCAGAGCCACAGGCCGCTTCCGACTCCCATGTGGAGCCGGCTGGGCCTCTGGATACTCAAGGTATTGGACACTCGGAATCGTTCCTTCGGATGGGTCATGAGCCGCTGAGCAGGCATCTGCTTCTGAGGGTGTCTTCAGACCTACACAGTTCTATGTTAAACCATCTTCAGCTTCTAAGACCAAAGCAGCTCTAAAGACAAAGAAAGAAGTACAGCATTCTCCTACTTCCATGCCTAAAAAACAGATGTTTAAAATGGCCGAAGACCTAATTACTTTGATCAGGGGTTCCCATCCCCCTCCTGATAAGAGGCCTAGGCAAGAGACAGAATATGATTCTTCTGATCAGGTTTCTATTTCCTCTGATTCTTCTTCTGAACAGGATTATTTTACGCCTCCATATGAGGACTCTGATGCTGAAGAATCCATTCCTTCAGCCTCTCCTGAGGATTATTCTTTTGGGGAAACCCTGCATACCATGAGGGAGCATTTCCAGTAGGAGAGCCAAGATTACTCTGAATCTAAGAAAAGGCGCAGACTTTCTGCTACTTCCTCAGCACAGGCCCCTTGCTATTCCACCTTGCTTCCCACAAGAAATAGTTATTAACTTTTACTGACATCGGTCTGAGGCAAGAAAAAGTTTCCCCAACAGGGTACTTAGCTTTGTAGAAGACTTTGGTTCTGGATTCTGAACGAAAATCTCAGGAGACTGCCGACCAGCACTTGCGAACTGCTTTTGCTTCGGGCACCCCGCGGCAAGAAAGACTGAAGATAATGGCATCGGCTGCATCTTGTATATCCCTGTCGCACTGACGTCAGGGAGGAGGCAACGGCAACTGACGTCGGACCAAGACTTTGGAACTCAGGCCCACTGGGGAACCGCCTGATGGCAGGATAACCCAAGTGTAATGACCCCAGCAGTGTATACACTCTAACATCTACATTTATGGTAGGTACAAAACTACTTTCTAGACATTGTAATGTATTTTCAGAGTCCGGCCTGTCCCCTGACTCTTTACCCCCTGCACCTGCTAAGCCAGACAGATACTACAGGGTCCCGGATTCTCATAAATTCCTATATAAAAACCCCACTGCAGACAGAGAAACTATATCTCAGGGTCCCAAAGGGGTCAAAGCTTCCACTGCAGAAAACCCTGTCCCCTCTGATAGGGATTCTAGGGCACTGGACAGATGGGGGGAAAGTTCACTTTTGCTACCTTGGCTGTAAGGGCTTTAAATTGTCAGCTTCATATGCTTAAATATCAGAAATACTTAATGTTACTGCTTAAACAGAAAATGTTGACAAATACTGAGTGTTCAGACAAAGAAATGCAGGATTTATTGCATGCAGCAGAACAAGTGGGAAAGCATACTTTGCAATGTGGTTATGATTCACTGGAGGCCTCTTGCAGGGCTGTTACAGGTTCTGTTAGAAGGCATGCTTGGTTAAAGGAACAGAATCTGCCTGATCATGTTAAAGCAAAATTAGATGCCCCATTATAGCATGATACTTTGTTTGCTAAGCAGAAGAGGTATTGAAGAAAATGGGAGTATAAAGTGAAATCCATGCAGACAGTTAAGGATTTCGTACAGGTACAGCCACCCAGATTTAGCAGGAACTGGCAGTCTAAAATTGGTCCTTTCCAGTGTCAGACCACAGAGGTAGATATAGATGTCCCAGAGGCAGATCTCTGCCCTAAGGCTCATACAGGCCTAAACAATGGGGTGCCCCTACCTCCAAAAGCGGAGAAGACAAATCACAACGTTACAGGAAACAGTCCCAATGACTTTCCTCTGCCAGATCCAAGCACTTTTCTGTTGGCAACTAGCAAATTTTTTCATCAAATTGGCAAATGGTTACCCAAGACAAATGGGTCCTGAACATAGTGTTCCAAGGCTACAGGTTCCATTCCCACACCCTACCAAGGGCAAAAGGTATGCCAGACCTGCTACACAATCAGTGGGCAGAGGCACAAAAGCAAATTACAGCCCTCATGGACATGAGGGCCGTTCAACAAGTACCACAACAAGAGCAGGGGCATGGATTCTACTCCAGACTTTTCTTAGTGCCCAGAAAGGACAAAACCTGGAGACCAATACTGGACCTGTCTATACTAAACATGTTTGTGGAGGTTCCAAAATTCAAGATGTTGACTCTACAGCAGCTACTGCCCATGTTGGGCAAGAAGGCTTGGCTTGTAACTTTGGACCTAAAAGAGGCATACCTGCATGTCCCAATCACACAATCTTGCAGAAGATACCTCAGATTCATAGCTGGCTCAATGCACTACCAATTCTCTGCACTACCAATTCTCTGCACTGCCCTTTGGCTTATCTACTGTGCCCAGGGTCTTCACAAAATGCCTGGCACCAGTAATTGCATTTTGCTGACAGAGGAATTCAAATATATCCCTACTTGGACGACTGCCTTATTCAAGCAGAGAACAGACATTCTTCTGAAGCATCTGGTGTTTGTAAAAAGATTACTAATTTGCCTAGGGTACACAATAAACAAAAAGAAATCAAAACTAGTACCCTCTCGAGATCATATTCCTGGGTGCAAGCTTAAATACAACTGCCCAGATGGCTCATCTCACGCCAGACAAAAGCAATTGACTTCTTACTTTATGAAATTGGCAACAAAAACTCGCTCATCTGCAAGGAAAATACTGCAGGCCCTGAGTTTCATGGCATCCTGCATTCTACTAATTCCTTATGCCAGACTGCGTATGAGGAAACTACAATGGGCCAGATGCATCTTCACATCAATCAAAAAGTGATGCTAGCTGTTGGCTTTCAAGGATCTTCTTCATCCAGGACAGCTACTGATAGACAGACAATGCTACGGTCATGTGGTACATAATACTACGGTAATGTGGTACATAAACACCAGGGAGGTACACATTCCTACCCCCTCTGCAGACTGGCAATGACCTTATGGGACACAGCATTGGCTTATCAAGTTCACCTACAAGCACAATTCCTGCCAGGAAAAACAAATACTCTGGCAGATGAAATAAGCAGAAACCTCATGGATCCCCTGGAAACTGGATCCACAAGTCTTCAGCATAAGGAAATGGGGATGCCCAGACGTAGATCTATTTGCCTCCCCTCACAACTGCCAATTACAGAGATTTTGCACAAGGAATTATCACAAATAAGCATGGAGAGTGGACGCCCTAGCCTTCAGCTGGAAAAGTCTAACAGTATATGCCTTTCCTCCACTGCCATTCTTTCCCAGGGTACTCCTAAAGGACACACAAGAGAAGCCATAAGAGATACTGACTGCACCAGATTGGCCACACCAGCACTGGTACCCAATCCTAAAGAGTGTCTCAAGGTCCAGAATGGATATTGCCTCAAACTATTTGCTGACCCAACAAAACAATCTGATCCTGCACAGCCAACTCAGGACCTTAAATCTGGTAGCATGGCGGATAATGTAGCCATTCAGAACACTCCTTTTTCAAAAGCTGTTATGGATGTTATCTTGGAAGGTTAGGAGGCCCAGTACCAGAAAATCTTATGCAGAAAACTGGAAGAGATTCTGTGCTTGGAACCAGGAACAAGGCATTGACACGTATGTACCAAATATCCCTCAGATTTCTCTACCTAACTGAGATGCTGGACAAAGGCCTTTCTTTTTCATCAATTAAGATTCATGCCTCTGCCGCTTCAGCCCATTACAATACGGAACCACCCATCATGTTCTTCGTGTTTCACTGTTGCAGTCATAACTGTAGGGTGCTCCTGCCGGCAGGCAGCCCGAGGTCGGCCAGAATCCCAAAGTCTGGGTCCGGCGTCGGCTGTACAAGCTAGTACCCTGACGTCAGTACGCTCTGGTACATAGCCCTCAGCCGACGCCATCTTCTCCAGTCTTTCTTGCCGTGCGGTGGAAAGCAGCTTGCAAGTCGTTAGTTGGCGATTTTCGAACAGCGTATTTTGTTGTTGTCGGTCCAAAGTTCGTTCTTCTCTTCTCAAAGCTAAGTACCCCGTTGGGTAATCTTTTTATTGTTCCTCGCATGTCAGAAAAAGTTAATTGTATATCGTGTGGGAAACAAATACCTCAAAGATTTCC
This sequence comes from Protopterus annectens, assembly GCF_019279795.1. Taxonomy (NCBI): domain Eukaryota; kingdom Metazoa; phylum Chordata; order Ceratodontiformes; family Protopteridae; genus Protopterus; species Protopterus annectens. Next base: position 151,328,019 of record NC_056751.1, read on the forward strand.
ACTCTTTCTGTCTAACTTGCTTAGGCCCTGACCACGACGTTTCTTGTCGGTTCTGTGCCAGGTTCAATTCTCGTACTATCAAGCGTAGGTACGATTGGGCTCAATTATTTTGGCAGACGCTTCAATTATAGAATGTCGTCTGACACTACCGGAATTCAAAAGAAGCGCAAAGACAGGCCTCAGAGGTCCAAACAGGACTCGTTGCAGCTGGAGCCAGCGTCCGGTTCGGCTGTTGTCAGTGAGGCGCTTTTGCAGCCCCTGTCGTCCGCCGCTTCTGAACAGATGGCCGATACGGACTCCCACGGGGAGCCACCAAGGCCTACTATTTTAACTGCTGCAGGACCTTCGGACGTCGCTCCCTCAGATGGGTCCGGAACCGCTGTGCAGGTACCGGCTTCTGAGGGGGTTTTCAGGCCTACTCACATCACTATTTCAAAGGCAAAGACAAAGACTCCTGTTAAGTCTAAAGTTCCTGCCCAAGCTACTTCTGAATCTACTCCCAGGACACAGAAGCAATTAAAGATGGCTGAAGATTTACTTACCATGATTAGGGGGTTTCACCCCCCACCTGAAAAAAGGCCTAGACAGGATGTTCCTCTGGATTTCTCTGACTAGGCTTCTGTATCTTCTGTCTCTTCCTCTGATCAGGAGTATTCTTTTCCTCCTTATGAGGATTCTGATGCTGAGGACTCTTTGCCCTCTGCCTCTCTGCCTGAAGATTTCTCTTTTGGGGAAACCTTGCATGAGATGAGGGAACATTTTCATTGGGAGGGTCAGGAGTATTCTGCTTCCAAGAAGAGGCTTAGAGAATTCCTTCTTCCTCAACATAGGCCTTTAGCTATCCCTCCTGTTCTTGACATTGTGGATGATGCTTTTTCTGAGGCTAATTTGAATCCTGATTCCATGCCTCCTGCTCCTAAGCCTGATAGGTTTTTATAGGGTTCCTGATTCTCATTTATTCTTAAAGAACCCTTCTGCGGATCCTGAAACTATTTCTCAGGGCTCTAAGGCTGCTAAGGTTGCTACTTCTAAGAATCCTATTCCCTCTGAGAAGGATTCTCGTGCTTTAGACAGGTGGGGAAAAAAGGTATATACTTCTGCTACCCTGTCTGTAAGGGCTTTAAATTGCCAGTTTCATATGATTAAGTATCAGCAATTTCTTTTGTCTGTTGAAAAAGCTTGCTTCCCTTCCTGCATGTGCAGAGGATAAGGAACTTCAGGATGTATTGCATGCAACTGAACAAGTGAACAAACATAGTTTGCATTGTGGTTTTGATGCCTTGGATGCTTCTTGCAGGGCTGCAGCCTCTGGTACTGTTATCAGGAGACATGCCTGGCTTCGTGAACAAAGTTTACCTGAACAGGTTAAGGCTAAGTTATTAGATGCCCCTGTTCAACACAATGTTCTTTTTGGATCTAAAGCTGAGGGTTTTATTAAAAAGATGGAAGGAAAAGGCAAAATCTATGCAAACTGTAAAAGATTTCTTGCAAGTTCAGCCTCCTAGATTTTCCAGGAATTGGCCCTCCAAAAATTGGTTCTTTCCCACGTCTGACAGGCCTCAAAGGGGAAGAGATAGACGCTCCAGAGGTCGTGGTCAAGCTCAGGCCTCTTACAGATCTAGACAATGGACTGCTTCACCTAGAAGGGGAGAAGACGGATCCCAATCTCAAAAAGCAAACTCAATGACTCTCTTGGTTGGGCTACAGGACCCCTTCACCTGGATGCCCCTCTCGGAGGAAAACTGTCTCTCTTACAGAAATTGGACTCGTATTACCCAGGACAGATGGGTATTGGACGTGATTTTAAAAGGCTACAAATTCCACTTTCATACTCTGCCGAGGGCTTACGGTTGGCCAGATCTGCCAAAACATCAATGGTCAGAGGCCTTAAATCAAGTGGATGCTCTTCTGGCCATGAGAGCCATAGAGCCTGTTCCACTCTCAGAGATGGGAAAAGGTTTTTATTCAAGACTGTTTCTGGTTCCAAGAAAACAAAGCTCATGGAGACCTATTCTGGACCTTTCTGTGTTAAACACCTTTTTGGAAATTCCAAAATTCAAGATGCTTACTCTGCAGCAACTAATTCCAATGCTCTCTCAGGACGCCTGGATGGGGACATTGGACTTAAAGGAAGTCTACTTACACATTCACATCAGGCAGGAACGCAGGAAATTCCTCAGATTCAAGGCAGGTTCGAGACACTTTCAATTCTCTGTACTGCCCTTTGGTTTATCTACTGCGCCCAGAGTCTTTACCAAGTGCCTGGCACCAGTAGTGGCTTATTGCAGACTTCAGGGGATTCAGATTTACCCCTATTTGGACGACTGCCTTATTCAGGCAGACAGCAAGGATCTTCTACTTCAACATCTGGAATTTGTTCAACGTCTTCTCTTCCTTCTGGGATTCTCAGTGAACACAAAAAAGTCACATTTGATCCCTTCTCAACAAATGGTGTTCTTGGGAGCCCTCTTAAATACGACCTTACAAAGGGCCTTCCTCGCTCCAGAAAAACAATCACAGCTGGCTTCAATTTTCAACACTTTAGCAACTCTATCTCAGCTCACTGCAAGGAAATTCCTGCCGGCTCTGGGCTACATGGCTTCCTGCATTCTGTTGATTCCAAATGCAAGGCTTCATATGAGAAAGCTTCAATGGTATCTGAAAAGTGTATGGTCACAGCATTACCACGATCTGGACATTCTGATTCCTCTGATTCCCAGCCTCCAGAAGGAGTTCCTCTGGTGGTCCAGGGTGTGTGCTTTAAACGAAGGAAAGCCTTTTAGTCTACCTCAACCTTCTCAAATCATAACCACAGACGCCTCTGATTATGCTTGGGGAGCACACTTTCTAGACAGTTGCCAGCAGGGAATCTGGACAAAGGACCATCTTCACTGGCACATCAATCTGAAGGAAATGTTGGTAGTTCAAAATGCTCTTCTAGCCTTCAAGAACTTTTTGCAACCAGGGCCTCTGCTAATTCGCACAGACAACACCACAGTCATGTGGTACATAAACAAGCAGGGGGGTTCTCATTCGTACCCCCTTTGCAGACTAGCTATGGCTTTATGGGACACAGCTCTAAATCTGAATCTACATCTCCAGGCTCAATTCATTCCAGGAGAACAGAATCTCTTAGCAGACAGCCTGAGCAGAAACATTTCAGATCCTCACGAATGGATGCTAGACACCAACTTATTCAACAGGATTACTGCAGTTTGGGGATGTCCCCAGATCTGTTTGCATCCCATCTCAATCAGCTGCCTCGCTTTTGCACCAGGTCCTTCCACAAAACAGCTTGGAAAGTGGATGCCCTGTCCTTCAGCTGGAGAAGCCTTTCGGGATATGCCTTCCCTCTTCCTCTACTACCTCGGGTATTACTGAAGATAAAACAGGACAAGCCCAAGTTCCTAATCTTGATTGCTCCAAATTGGCCTCGACAGTTTTGGTATCCAACTTTAAAGCACCTGTTCTTGGATCCTCCTTGGATTCTTCCTCTGAACCCTTCTCTTCTGTCCCAGCATCAGGGTCGGTTACTACATCCCAATCTCAAGACCCTTTGCCTGGCAGCTTGGCTCTTCAAAGGAATTTGATTTCTTCTAGCCTTCCCAAACAAGTTTTGGATGTTCTTCTGGAAGCTAGACGGCCTAGCACTAGGAAATCCTATGCCTCTAAATTGGAAGAGGTTTTGTATTGGATGCAGGACCGAGGCTCGGACCCTCTGGTGCTTGATCTCTCCTATTTTGCTTTACCTTTCGGATCTTTTGTCTAAAGGATTTTCCTTTTCTTCTATTAAGATTCATGCTTCTGCTATTTCTGCTCATTTCAATTCTGATCCTCCTGTTTTTTCTCATCCTTTGAGACAATTCTTGAGAGGGGCCAAGAATTTAAGACCTCCCAGGACCCCTCCTGTTCCTGCTTGGGATCTTAATTATGTTTTAGAAAAACTTACTTTGCCTCCTTTTGAGCCTGCTGCATCTTCAGATATTAAGTTTTTATCTTGGAAGACAGTTCTTTTGTTAGCATTGACTTCTGCCAGAAGGGTCTCAGAGTTGCAAGCTCTCATGGCTGTGGAACCATACCTTATTTTCCACCAGGACAGAGTATCCTTGAGGACTAATCCTACTTTCATGCCTAAGGTGATTTCGAAAGTGGCTTTAAATCAGACAATTCACCTTCCTACTTTCTTTCCTAATCCTCAAAATAAAAGGGAAAGGAGTTTGCATTCATTGGATGTGCACAGACAGTTACGATTTTACCTGGACAAGACTAAAGAGTTCAGAAAATCTAATAAATTGTTTTTCTTTTGCCTCCAGTTCTCTTGGAAAAGCTATTTCAAAACAAACTATTTCCAAATGGATTGCTTATGGAATCAGATTTTGTTACACTCATCATGGGAAACAGTTTCCAGGTACTGTGAGAAGTCATTCTACTAGAGCAGCTGCCACTTCTACAGCTTTTCTCAGAGGAGTTCCTACCAAGGATATCTTGGAAGCTGCCACTTGGAGTTCTGTGCATACTTTTTCCAAGCACTACAATCTCCCTCTGTATTCTAAGACCAGGGCAGGCTTTGCCTCTGCTGTTTTGCAGGGTCTTCTTGCTGCCCCTTCTGTCTAATCCTCCTCCCCTTTTTCACTGCTTTGGGATTCCACCCTACAGTTATGACTGCAACAGTGAAACACGAAGAACATAGTACAGTTGTGTACACCTACCATAAATGTAGATGTTAGTGTCTTCACTGTTGCAGTCGGGGTTTGCCTCCCTCCTATCCCCTCTTTTTCTCTTATTTGTGGTGTATTTGTGTTTCCTTGTTGGATTCATTTCTGATTTATTGGGACTTCTGACATCTAGGGCAAGAAAGGCTGGAGAAGATGGCGTCGGCTGAGGGCTATGTACCAGAGCGTACTGACGTCAGGGTACTAGCTTGTACAGCCGACGCCGGACCCAGACTTTGGGATTCTGGCCTACCTCGGGCTGCCTGCCGGCAGGAGCACCCTACAGTTATGACTGCAATAGTGAAGACACTCTAACATCTACATTTATGGTAGGTGTACACAACTGTACTTTCTCATCCCTTAAGGCAGTACCTCAGAGGGGCCAAAAACATCAGGCCTCCAAGGAGAGCACCAATTCCGGCATGGGACCTCAATTAGTTCTGTGAAAAATTCACACGGTCTCCTTTTGTGCCAGCCTCAACAGCGGATATAAAATTCCTATCCTGGAAAACGGCTCTGCTCCTAGCAATAACCTCTGCAAGAAGAGTCTCTGAGTTACAAGCACTCATGGCTGTGGAACCTTTTATCATTTTTCATCCAGACAAGGTTTCTCTGAGGACAAACCCAACATTTATGCCTAAGGTGGTGTCCAGTGTGGCCCTCAACGAAACCATTCACTTGCCTACCTCTTATCCCAATCCACAAAACAAGGGTGAGAATTCTGCATTCTTTGGACATACACAGGCAGCTACGCTTCTGCTGGGACAGAACTAAAGCTTTCAGAAAGACTGAGCAACTTTGTCATATGCTGCAGTATCACAAGGAAAGGCCATCTCAAAACAGACTTTCTAAATGGATAGGCCATTGCATCCGTTTCTGCTATTCTCACCATGGCAAATCTGTGCCTAAGGGCATTAGGCCTCATTCTACCAGAGCAGCAGTCACTTCAGCAGCCTTCCTGAGAGAAGTACCAACCATAGACGACTTAGAGGCTGCAACTTGGAGTTCATTGCACACTTTTACGAAGCACTACCACTTACTACTTTACTCTAAATCCAGAGCAGGCTTTGCCGCTGCAGTTCTGCAGGTCTTCATAGCCCCTCCTAATCCTATTTAGCCCAGCCACCCATCCTCCGCTTTGGGATTTAACCCAAGAGTAATGACTGCAACAGTGAAACACTATGAACATAGTACAGTTGTGTACCTACCATAAATGTAGATGTTAGTGTATTCACTGTTTCAGTCCTGGTTACCCACCATCCCCCTTATTCTTTGCTGGGACTTATCTGTACTTTTTTATGCAACCTATGTGGTGTATTTGCTTGTAGATGAAGGAAATGTTTATTTTTGTGCGTGTATACTTATTGGCATAATTTTCTGCCTACCAGTTTGGTGGCACCTGACATCTGTGGCAAGAAAAACTGAAGAAAATGGTGTCTGCTGCATCTTTTATACCCATGGCGCACTGACATCAGGGAAGAGGCGACAGCAACCGACGCTGGACCTAGACTTTGGAATTCAGTCCGACTGCGGGTAGCCTGCCAGCAGGATAACCCAAGAGTAATGACTGCGACAGTGAATACACTAACATCTACATTTATGATAGGTACACAATTGTACTTTCCTTTTTAAGTCCTACTGCGAATCATGAAACCATTTCACATGGACCCAAGGGCATTAAAACTACTACTGCCAAAAATCCTACACCCTGTGATAGAGACTCCAGGGCACTGGGTAGATGGCGTAAGAAGGTATACACTTCTGCAACTCTGTTCATTAGGGCCTTAAACTGCCAGTTTCATCTGTTAAAGTATCAGCAGCATATTACTGGTTTGCTTAAACCCAAAATGATTCCCGATTGTGCTGAAAATAAGGATCTGCAGCATTTACTGCATTCAGCTGAACAAGTTGGAAAACATACTTAACAATGTGGTTTTGATTCACTGGAGGAATCTGGCAGGGCTGCTGTAACTGGGTCTGTACTTAGAAGGCATGCTTGGCTTAAGGAGCAATCCTTGCCAGATCATGTAAAAGTGTAATTACTGCATGCTCCCTTAAACCAGGACCGCCTGTTTAGCAACAAAACAGAAGATGTTCTTCGTGTTTCACTGTTGCAGTCATGACTGTAGGGTGTTCTGCCGGCAGGCAGCCCGAGGTCGGCCAGAATCCCAAAGTCTGGCTCTGGCGTTGGCTGTTCCAGCAAGTACCCTGACGTTAGAGCGCGGAGGTACAAAGCTGACAGCCGAAGCCATCTTCTCCAGTCTTTCTTGCCGTGCGGTGGAAAGCAGCTCGCAAGTCGTTGGTTGGCGTATTCAGAACAACGTGCTTTGATTGACTTTGGTCCGAAGTTTTCAACTTCTCTTCTCAAGCTAAGTACCCCATTGGGGAAACTTTTTTCTTGCTCCTCCGATGTCAGAAAAAGTTAATTGTATATCGTGTGGAAAACAAATACCTCAAAGATTTCCACTCTTACTGTCTACCTTGCTTAGGCCCTGACCACGACGTTTCTTGCTGTCTGTTCTGTGCCAGGTTTAATTCTCGCACTATCAAGCGTAGGTACGATTGGGCCTTGGACTATTTCGGTAGACGATTTAATTATAGGATGTAGTCTGATACTTTACCGACAACCGGAATTCAAAAGAAACGCAAGGACAAGGATAGGCCTCCGAGGTCCGAACAGGATTCTTCGCAGCCGGAGCCAGCATCGTGTTAGGCGGTCGTCAGTGAGGCGCTTTTGCAACCCCTGTCGTCCGCCACTTCTGAACCGATGGCCGACACGGACTCCCATGGGGAGCCATCTAGGCCTAATATTTTATCTGCTGCAGGACCTTCGGACGTCGCTCCTTCAGATGGGTCCGGAACCGCTGTGCAGGTACCGGCTTCTGAGGGAGTTTTCAGGCCTTCACATATAACTATTTCAACAAAGGCAAAGACAAAAACTCCTGTAAAACCAAGGGTTTCCTCTCAAGCTGCTTCGGATTCAGCTCCCAAGTCCCAGAAGCAATTACTACGGATGGCTAAGGATTTACTTACAATGATTAGGGGTTCCCACCCTCCACCGGAAAAAAGGCCTAGACAGGATTTTACCCTATGATTCCTCTGATCAGGTTTCTGTGTCTTCTGTCTCTTTTTCTGAACAGGATTACTCTTTTCCTCCTCATGAGGATTCAGATGCAGAGGACTCTATTCCCTCTGCTTCTCCCCCTGAAGATTTCTCTTTTGGGGAAACCTTACATGAGATGAGAGAACATTTTCATTGGGAAGGTCAGGATTATTCTGCCTCCAAGAAGAGGCTCAGAGAATTTCTCCTTCTCCCTCAACACAGACCTTTGGCTATTCCTCCTGTACTTGATATTGTGGATGATGCTTTCTCTGAAGCTAACCTGAATCCTGATTCCTTGCCGCCTGCTCCTTCTAAGCCTGATAGATTTTACAGAGTCCCTGATCCCCATCAATTCTTATTTAAGAACCCTTCTGCAGACCCTGAAACTATTTCTCAGGGTTCTAAAGCTGCTAAGGCCGCTTCATCTAAAAATCCTATACCCTCTGAAAAGGATTCTCGTGCCTTGGATAGGTGGGTCTAAAAGGTTTATACTTCTGCTACTCTTTCTATTAGAGCTTTAAATTGCCAGTTTCATATGTTTAAGTATCAGCAGTTTCTTTTGTCTGTTTTAAAGCAAAGGCTTTCTACCTTTCCTGCATGTGCAGAGGACAAGGAATTACAGGATGTTTTGCATGCAACTGAACAAGTTAGCAAACATAGTTTACATTGTGGTTTTGATGCCTTGGAAGCTTCTTGCAGGGCAGCAGCCTCTGGTACTGTTATCAGGAGACATGCTTGGCTTCGGGAGCAGAATTTACCTGAGCAGGTTAAGGCGAAACTGTTAGATGCCCCTGTTCAACATGATTTATTTGGATCCAAGGCTGAGGAGGTTATTAAAAAGATGGAGGAAAAAGCAAAATCTATGCAGACTGCAAAGATTTTTTACAAGTTCAGCCTCCTAGATTTTCTAGAAATTGGCCCTCCAAAAATTGGTCCTTTCCCACTTCTGACGGGCCTCAAAGGGGAAGATATAGATGGTCTAGAGGCCTCAAAGGGGAAGATATAGACTGTCTAGAGGCCGGGCGCAGACACAGGCCTCTTATAGGTCCAGACAGTGGACTGCTTCACCTAGAAGGGGAGAAGACCGACCTCAATCACAAAGGAAGCAGACCCAATGACTCCCTCTGTTGGGCTTACAGGTCCTTCTTGCCTGGAAGCTATCTTTTTTTACCAAAATTTGACGCATATGACCCAGGACAAATGGGTTTTGGATGTGATTTTAAAAGGCTACTAATTCCACTTTCATACTCTGCCAAGGTCTTACGGTTGGCCGAATCTGCCAAAACATCAATGGTCAGAGGCCTCAAATCAGGTGGACGCTTTATTGGCCATGAGCCATAGAACCTGTTCCACACCCAGAGGTGGGAAAGGGTTTTTATTCAAGACTATTCCTGGTCCCAAGAAAACAGAACGCATGGAGACCTATTCTGGACCTCTCAGTATTAAATACTTTTCTGGAAATTCCAAAATTCAAGATGCTTCCCCTGCAACAATTTCTTCCCATGCTCTCCCAGGATGCTTGGATGGTGACATTGGACCTGAAGGAAGCCTACTTACACATTCCTATCAGACAGGAACACAGAAAATACCTCAGATTCAAGGCAGGCTCGAGACGCTTTAAATTCTCTGCACTGCCCTTTGGCATATCTACTGCTCCCAGAGTCGAGTCTTTACCAAGTGCCTGGCTCCAGTAGTTGCTTATTGCAGACTCCAAGGGATTCAAATTTACCCCTATCTGGACGACTGCCTTATCCAGGCGGACAGCAAGGATCTTTTACTTCAACATCTACAGTTTGTTCAGCGTCTCTACTACTGGGATTTTCAGTGAACACAAAAGTCATATTTGATCCCCTCAACAAATGATCTTTTTGGGTGCTCTTCTAAACACAAGCTTGCAAAAGTCCTTCCTGACCCCAGAAAAGCAAGTACATCTGGCATCAATTTTCAAAACCTTGGCTGCTTTGACTCAGCTCACTGCAAGGAAATTCCTGCAGGCTTTGGGCTACATGGCTTCTTGCATCCTGTTGATTCCAAATGCAAGACTTCATATGAGAACTTCAATGGTACCTAAAGAGTGTATGGTCTCAGCATTTCCGCAGCCTGGATACAATGATACCTGTGATGCCCTGCCTCCAAAAAAGTTCCTTTGGTGGTCCAGGACTTGTGCTTTAAACGAAGGAAACCCCTTTCGTCTGCCTCAGCCTTTTCAGATCATTACCACAGACGCTTCGGATTACGCTTGGGGAGCTCATTTTCTAGACAACTGCCAGCAAGGTTATTGGTCAAAGAAACATCTTCACTGGCACATCAACCTGAAGGAAATGTTGGCAGTCCAACATGCTCTGCTAGCCTTCCAGAAACTTTTGCAACCAGGATATCATCTGATTCGTACAGACAATACCACAGTCATGTGGTACATGAACAAGCAGGGGGGCTCCCACTCTTACCCCCTTTGCAGACTAGCCATGAGTCTATGGGGGACAGCTCTATCTCTGAATCTGCATCTTCAAGCTCAGTTCATCCCAGGAAAACAAAATCTCTTAGCAGACAGCCTAAGCAGAAATCTTTTGGATCCCCACGAATGGATGCTAGACCCCAACTTATTCAACAGGATTACAACAGATGTCCTTCGAGAATGCAACTGCAGTCATAACATGTGGGTTTTCCTGCCTCAGGCAGCCCTCGGTCGGCCGGATTCCAAAGTCTGGGTCAGACGTCGGCTGATGTCGCATTTCTCTCCGTCAGAGCGGCTGGAGTACATAAGCATCAGCCGACGCCATTTTCTTCAGTCTTTCTTGCCGCGCGGTGCCCGAAGCAGAAGCAGTTCGCAGGTGCCGGTCGGTCAGCTCCTGTATTCTACGATACCGAAGTCATCAAAAAAGCTAAGTACCCTGTTAGGGACCTTTTCTTGCCTCAGCCGATGTCAGAAATTACTGAAAAAGTTAACAATTGTCTTTTTTGTGGTAAACAAATACCTCATAAGGATTTCCACTCTTACTGCCTCCCTTGCCTGGGCCCAGACCACGACGTCTCGGCCTGTGTAGCCTGTGCTCGCTTCAACAAGCGCACTCTCAGGCGCCGGGCGGAGTTCACTGGAGATTTTTTCGGCGATAAATTTGCTTACATCATGCCGTCGGATCTTCCGACATGGCAAACTCCCAAAAAGCGAAAAGACCGGGATCGACATCCTCTGCCCGTGTCTACCACAGACTCCACGGCAAAACCTAGCGCGAGTGCTCCGGTTCCCTCTAAGACGGTCTGTCCACCGCTCCGAACCGAAGACACCGCATTACCGACTACTCCGATTCCAGACATTACTCAGACGCCAGATGTCCTTCAAGGATGCATCTGCAGTCCTTACAAATGGGTTGTCCTGTCGTCAGGCAGCCCTTCGGTCAGCCGGATTCCAAAGTCTGGGTCTGGCCTCGGCTGGTGTCGCACTTCACCCGACGTCATAGCTGCAGCTTTTCCGGTATAAAGGCATCAGCCGACGCCATTTTCCCCAGTCTTTCTTGCCGCGTGGCGCCCGAAGCAGAAGCTGTTCGCAAGTGCCGGTCGGTCAGATCCAGAGATTACTACTACCGAATACTACTTCGAAGACTTCTAAAAAGCTAAGTACCCTGTTGGGGACTCTTTCTTGCCTCAGCCGATGTCAGAAAAAGTGAATAACTGTAACTTGTGGGAAACAAATACCTCAAAGATTTCCACTCTTACTGCTTACCTTGTCTATGCCCAGACCACGACGTAGCAGCTTGTTTAGCCTGTGCATCTTTTAACCGACGGACGCTTAGACGTTGGTCGGAGTTTGCTGAACAGTTTTTCGGCTCTGATTTCGCGTACATTATGCCGTCGGATCCTCCGACTTCACAAGTTGCTAAAAAACGCAAAGAAAAGGACCGACATTCGCGGTCCCCGGTTTCGGCCGAAACCGCGGTTAAGCAAACCGAGAGTGTCTCTGTTTCGGCCGAAACCGAGCAAACTGTTCTAACTTCAGCCGAATCCATGCCTTCTACCGAGGCCTCTTCTAACCTGGTAGAATCGGCCTCTGAAATCCAGCCTGCTGCTGTGGTTTCACAGGAATTATCGGACACCATTCCCCTGGATGTTTCAACCCCTGCACGTGGTGCTGCTAGGCCTCCTGCAGCCATGTCCATAAAGGCCTTTGCCAGGGCTAAAGCAGCCAAAACTTCTAAGTCTGTGCCTGTTAAGCCCTCCTCTCACAGGCCCAGTTCCAGTTCCCAAATGCTTTCTGTGGCAGAGGATCTCATCTCTTTAATAAGGGGATCGCAACCTCATCCAGACAGGGCCTCTCAACCTCCTCCAGAAAAGAGACCTAGAGCAGAGCCCCCTGAACCAGTGTCCTCGGATGATTCCTCTGAGGATTCAGACAATACAGACCATCCAGAGGCTCCTTTTTCTCCATATGAAGACTCTGATGCTGAGGAGTCGATTCCTTCTGCCTCTCCACCTGAGGAATTCTCCTTTGGGGAAACCTTACATGCCATGAGGGAGCAATTTCAGTGGCAGGGACAAGATTTCTCAGACTCCAGGAAAAGGCTTAGGACTTTTTTGCATTTACCACAACATAGACCTTTAGCTATACCTCCAGTTCTGTCTGTTGTAGATGATGCTTTTAATGATGCTTGTACTGCTCCTGATACTTTACCTCCAGCCCCTGCTAAGCCCGATAGGTTCTACAGGGTCCCGGACACACATCACCATTTATACAAGGCTCCCCTTGCAGATCCCGAGACCATCTCCCAGGCGCCTAAAGCAGTAGCATCTACCTCTGTTAAAAATCCCCTCCCCTCTGAAAGGGAGTCCAGGTCCTTAGAGAGATGGGGTAAAAAAGTATACACCTCTGCTACTCTGTCAGCTAGGGCATTGAACTGTCAGTTTCATATGATCCAATATCAGGAGTTTATGCTTGATCAGTTAACTAAGAAACTGTCCTCTGAGGACACTTTAGATAATAAATATGTTCTAGAAATGGTGCATAACATTCAACAGGTTAGTAACCATTCTTTAAAATGCGGCTATGATGCACTGGAGGCTTCCTTTAGATCAGCCATGACTGGCACAGTTATCAGAAGGCATGCATGGTTGAAAGAACAGGCCTTGCCGGATCATGTTAAAGCAAAACTATTAGATGCTCCTATGGATAAGGTCAATTTATTTGGTTCTCCTGCTCAGCAGGTACTGAAGAAAATGGAAGAGAAGGCAAAATCTGTACAAACAGTGAAAGATTTCTTACAGGTTCAGCCTCCAAGGTTTAGCAGGAACTGGCCTTCCAAAAATTGGTCCTTTCCAGACTCCTCTAAAGCACAGAGAGGCAGGAATAGGCGTTCAAGAGGCAGAAATCAATCCAGAGGTGGTGCCTACAGGGGACGCCAGTGGCAGGGTAACAACCAGCGAGGCACAGACTCAACCATTACCACTGCAACAGGACAATCACAGTGACTTGGCTCTGGCACCGCCTACCAGGGAACAGATAGCAGCACCCTTAGGCGGAAAGCTAACCTTATTTTCAAAAAACTGGCACTGCATCACAAGGGACAAGTGGATTTTGCAAACTATAGACCAAGGTTACAGATTTCATTTCCATACCTTACCAGGAAAAAGAGGAATGCCAAACCTACCACCAAATCAAAAGACAGAAGCTCTAAAACAAATAGCTCAAGTAGCAAGAATGAGAGCTGTGGAAAAGGTACCATCTATGGAACAAGGAAAGGGATTTTACTCCAGACTCTTCCTGGTACCAAGAAAAGAGAAAAATTGGAGGCCTATTTCCGACCTGTCCGCTTTAAACACATACATCATTGTTCCAAAATTCAAAATGCTGACCCTACAGCAGCTTCTTCCCATGCTGGGCAAGGAGTCTTGGCTGGTGACTCTAGATCTCAAGGAGGCATACCTGCACGTCCCCATACGACCAAATTGCAGAAGATACCTCAGATTTCTTGCAGGATCAGAGCATTATCAATTCTCAGCATTGCCTTTTGGCTTATCTACTGCACCCAGAGTGTTCACGAAATGCCTGGCATCAGTAATTGCTCATTGCAGGCTTCAGGGAATCCAAATTTATCCATACCTGGACGACTGCCTGATACAAGCGGACAACAAAAACAAACTAGCAGAAGACTTACAAAGAGTCATTTACTTGCTGCAAGCCCTGGGATATACAGTCAGTATAAAAAAGTCAAGGCTGATACCATCCCAAAGAATAACCTTCTTAGGTGCAGAATTGGACACAACAAAGCAGATGGCATTCCTAACTGCAGAAAAACAAGAACAACTTCCTCTCTACTTCTTGGCATTAACAAAACAGAACCAACTAACAGCAAGAAAAGTACTGCAAGCCCTGGGCTTCATGGCATCCTGCATACTTCTGGTCCCTCATGCCAGACTGCATATGAGAAAGCTACAGTGGTACCTGAAGAATTTATGGTCTCAACACAGGCACAGCCTAGAAACCAAAATACCACTAATCCCATGCCTGAAACAAGACTTCCTATGGTGGGCTCAGGCATGTCAAACACAGGTTTGCCCTTTTACAGCATTCAACCAAGCCAAACCATCACAACGGACGCCTCAGACCTCGGTTGGGGAGCCCACATGCTGGACAAGTGCATACAAGGCCTATGGACTCAAGATCAGCTGCACCTGCACATAAATCTAAAGGAAATGCTGGCAGTAAAACTGGCAATTCAGAATTTCAGACCATTCCTCCAAGAAGGGCAGTTGAAAAGGACAGACAACACCACAGTTATGTGGTACATCAACAAACAGGGAGGCACACATTCATACCCTTTATGCCGGATGGCACTGGACCTATGGAATATGGCTCTGAGCTACAACGTTCAGTTGCAAGCAATTTTTGTACCGGGAAAAGAAAACATCCTAGCAGACATATTGAGCAGAACTACCACGGATGCCCACGAATGGATGCTACACCCGGACATCTTCAAGGCCATCACAAGGAAATGGGGACTACCACAAATAGACTTATTTGCATCCCCACTCAATCACCAGCTCAAGAAATTCTGCACAAGGACGTACCACCCACTTGCTTGGAAGGTGGACTCTCTATCCTTCAGTTGGAAAAGCCTGACAGCATATGCATTCCCACCCCTTCCTTTGATGCACAAGGTGTTATTAAAAATCAAACAGGAACGTCCAAGGATCATTCTGATAGCTCCAGACTGGCCAAGACAACATTGGTACCCACTACTGAGGAGCATGTCTCGGGGACAAATGTGGACACTACCCCTGAACCCATTGCTGTTAACACAGAATGGCTACAACACCCTGCATCCAAACCTGAAAACTCTGCAGCTGACTGCCTGGAACATTACATAAGAGCAACTAACCCAAATGTATCACAAAGGGTTAAAGACATTATCCTTTAGGCCCGCAGGCCTTCAACAAGAAAGAATTATGCAGGAAAATGGAAAAGATTTCTCATTTGGAGTACTGAAAAGGGAAAAGATGTGTCAATGGTAAACATAGCCAACATCCTGGAGTACTTGGCAGAGCTCTTCCATACAGGCCTGTCCTATTCCTCCATCAAGATACATGCATCAGCTATTTCGGCAGAATACAGCTTCGATCCCCCTGTCTTCTCGCATCCTCTGCTCAGACAGTTTCTGAGAGGAATTAAAAATGTAAAACCTCCTAGGAAACCACCATTGCCAGCATGGGACTTTAACTTTGTGCTTGAAAAATTGACACTCCCTCCTTTCGAACCAGCAGCAACAGCAGAACTACAATACCTATCCTGGAAGACTGCTTTCCTGCTGGCAATCACCTCAGCAAGAAGGGTTTCTGAACTACAGGCTTTAATGGCAGTAAACCCTTCCTGATCTTCCATCAAGACAGAGTGTCCATGAGAACAAATCCTACATTTATGCCTAAGGTGGTATCCAGAGTGTCTTTAAACCAGGCTATCCACCTACCTACATTCTTCCCCAACCCACAGAACAGGGGGGAAAGGCTGTTGCATACTCTGGATGTACATAGACAGTTACGCTACTACCTGGACAGAACCAAGGGCAATAGAAAAACTGATCAGCTTCTGGTAGCATATGCAACAGGAAGGGAAGGAAAAGCAATTTCAAAACAGACAATCTCCAAGTGGATAGGAAATTGCATCAGATTTTGTTACTCCTACCATGGAAAGCAAACTCCAGAGAACATCAGGCCTCATTCTACAAGGGCTACAGCCACTACCACAGCTTTCTTACGAGGAGTGGCTACCAAGGACATTATAGAGGCTGCTACTTGGACCTCCGTGCATACATTTGCCAAGCATTATAACTTACCCTTATACTATATATCCCGAGCAGGGTTTGCCACTGCTGTTTTGCAAGAGATCCTAACTACACCATAATTTATTCTTCCTCCTCCCCTAGTTTGGCTATGGTATTCTACCCATTTGTAAGGACTGCAGATGCATCCTTGAAGGACATAGTACAGTTTTGTACCTACCATAAATGTAGATGTCCGAACAGGAATGCATCTGCAGTCAGGATTACCCTCCCTCCTTCCCCTCTGAGGCATTCCTAGGGTATTTGCCCATCTAATAGCTAGCTGGGGGGGGGGGTCTATTATGGTGTATTTGTTTGTATATATGTACGTACATGCTTATTTTTTGTGTTTGCTCTCTATTTGGAAACATTGGCATTTATCCAAAATTTAGCCTATCCAAGAGGGCGACTGGCATCTGGGGCAAGAAAGAGGAAAATGGCGTCGGCTGATGCCTTTATACCCGAACAGCTGCAGCTATGACGTCGGGTGAAGTGCGACACCAGCCGAGGCCAGACCCAGACTTTGGAATCCGGCCGACCGAAGGGCTGCCTGACGACAGGACAACCCATTTGTAAGGACTGCAGATGCATTCCTGTTCGGACATCTACATTTATGGTAGGTACAAAACTGTACTTTATAGACTTTCCTCCGGATACCGAAACCGAGGAAATGCCCGAGACCATTGCTGTAGACAAGGTCACTCCTGCACGTGGAGCTGCCAGGCCTCCTATGGCCATGTCTATTAAGGCCTACACTAGGGCTAAGGCAGCCAGCAAAACAAAGCATATTACTTCTAAATCCTTACCTCAGCCGACTCCGGAGACACAAATTTTGTCCATGGCTGCTGATTTAATTTCCATGATTAGAGGTTCACAGGCCCATCCTGAGGGAGCATCCCAGCCTCCTCCTGATAAAAGGCCCCAGGTTGAACCCTCTGACCCTACTCCTTCAGATGAAGACTCTGAGGGCTCTGTCCACTCTGATAGCCAGGAAGAGCTCTTCCAGACCTATGAGGACTCGGATGCAGAAGATTCCATCCCTTCGGCCTCCCCTCCTGAGGATATTTCTTTTGGGGAAGTTCTGCACACCATGAGGGAACATTTCAAGTGGCAGGGTCAGGAATATTCTGATTCTAGGAAATGCCTTAGGACTTTCCTTAAGAAGCCTCAGCACAGGCCCTTAGCTATTCCTCCTGTACTTGATGTTCTGGATTATTTGTATTCTGACTCTAGTGCTACCCCTGATTCTCTTCCTCCTGCTCCAGCCAAGCCAGACAGGTATTACAGGGTCCCAGAAACTCATTCCCATTTATTCAGGGCCCATACTGCTGATTTGGAAACTATTTCACAGGGGCCTAAAGGAGTTTCCGCCTCCACCTCAAAAAATCCTTTGCCCTCCAACAGGGAAGCAAGGTCATTAGAGAGATGGGGCAAAAAGGTTTACACATCCACTACCTTATCTAGGAGAGCTTTAAATTGCCTTTTTCATATGTTACAATATCAGGATTATCTCTTAGAAGATTTACAAAAAACATTAGCTTCTCCTGATCCTTTAGATAGGAAGACTTTGCAGGAAGCTGTACATAACACTCAGCAAGTAAGCAATCACTTCCTGCAGTGTGGATATGATGCACTGGAAGCATCATGTAGGGCAGCTATGACAGGGGCAGTGATTCGTAGACATGCTTGGTTAAAAGATAAACCTCTACCAGATCATGTAAAAGCAAAACTTCTGGATGCACCTTTGGAAAAGAACAAGCTTTTTGGTGCAAATGCTAAGGATGTGTTAAAGACCATCGAAGAAAAAGCAAAATCAGTTCAGACTGAAATTTCCTCCAGGTTCAACCCCCCAGATTCAGTAGGAATTGGCCTTCGAAAAACTGGTCCTTTCCTAATCCAGAAAAGTTTCAAAGGGGTAAGAACAGACGTGGCCGAGGAAGAGGCCATTGCAGAGGCCCTTACAGGGGTCGACAATGGCAGCCAGGAAACCAAAGAAGTGACGCAGGGATTTCACCTGCCCAACAACCACAAACTCAATGACTTTCCTCTACTACCGCCTACCAGGGAACAACTAGAAGCTCCCTTGGGCGGGAAATTATTTCTGTTTGCAGAAAACTGGCACAGACTGACAAAGGACAAATGGATTTTGGACATTATAGACCGAGGGTACAGGTTTCATTTTCATACCTTACCAAGAAAACAAGGCATGCCAAACCTACCACAAAATCAAAGGGCAGAGGCTATCAAGCAAATCACTCTGCTGAGTCGAATGAAAGCAATAGAAAGAGTTCCACAACAAGAACAGGGGTTTTACTCAAGACTGTTCCTTGTTCCAAGAAAAGAATCTCAATGGAGACCAATTCTGGACTTGTCCGCATTAAACACCTTTCTCATAGTACAAGTTCAAAATGCTGACTCTACAGCAGCTCCTTCCCATGCTGGGCAAGGAGTCGTGGCTGATTACTCTGGACCTCTAGGAGGTATACCTGCATGTCCCTATCAGACACAGCTGCAGAAGATGCCACAGATTTCTTGCAGGGCCAGAGCATTATCAATTCCCAGCATTGCCATTTGGTTTATCTACTGCGCCCAGAGTATTTACAAAATGCCTGGCTTCAGTAATTGCTCATTGCAGGCTCCAGGGTATACAAATTTGCCCGTACCTGGACGACTGCCTCATACAAGCGGACGACGAATTGATGTTGACAAAAAACGTGGATTATGTCATACGATTACTTCAAGCTCTGGGATACACAGTCAACTTCCAAAAGTCAAGACTGCACCCATCCCAGCAAATAATCTTCTTAGGAGCCAAATTAGACACAGCCTCTCAGATGGCTTACCTGACAGAAGACAAGCAACAGAAGTTAACTCATTACTTCAAAGGTTTAGCAAAACTCACTCAGATGACTGCAAGGAAATTCCTACAGGCCCTGGGTTACATGGCATCCTGCATTCTACTGGTTCCATTAGCAAAACTACACATGAGAGAGCTTCAATGGTACCTAAAAAGCATTTGGTCTCAACACAGCAACAACTTGGAGACAATCATACCACTCATCCCATGCCTACAAAAGGAATTCCTATGGTGGGCCTCGGTGAGCCAGGAAAACACAGGTATGTCATTCAAAAAACCACAGATAACACAGACCATGACTACAGACGCCTCAGACCTTGGATGGGGGGGCGCACATGGAAGGCAGGTGTATTCAAGGACAATGGTCTCCAAAGGAAACGCATCTGCATATAAACCAAAAGGAAATGCTGGCAGTAATGCATGCCATCGAGGCTTTTCAACACCAATTCCAGCAAGGCCATTTAATGATACGGACAGACAACACCACTGTGATGTGGTACATAAACAAGCAGGGGGCACCCATTCTTACCCCCTTTGCAGACTGACAATGCAGCTTTGGGAGAAATCACTGAGCCTAAACATCCAGTTACAATCCCAGTTTGTTCCAGGAAAAGACAATGTGTTGGCGGACAGCCTAAGCAGGAATTTCACAGATCCACACGAGTGGAGGTTACATCCGAAGGCCTTCAGACAACTCACTTCGACATGGGGCAAGCCAGAAGTGGACCTATTTGCCTCTCACCTCAACCATCTTCTACCAAAATTTTGCACAAGGACATACCATCCAAAAGCTTGGAAAATAGATGCCCTCTCATTCAACTGGAACTCCCTAGCAATCTATGCATTTCCACCTCTGCCACTGATGATATCAGTATTACTAAAGATCAAAGCAGAAAAGCCCAAGGGAATCATAATAGCTCCAGATTGGCCAAGACAACACTGGTACCCACTACTACGGAGCATATGTCACACCAGGAGGTGGGCCCTCCCTCAGTGGCCTCTACTTTTGACTCAACACAATTTCGAAACACTGCATCCAAACCTTCAGACACTACAGCTAACAGCCTGGGAGATCCCATAAATAACTTCAGCTTATCTCTCTCCAAGGAAGTTCAGCGGATACTAACAGAGGCTCGAAGACCATCCACCAGAAAGGTTTACTTAGCAAAGTGGAAAAGATTCAGCAATTGGAATACCAGCAAGGGACATGATGCATCATTGCTGAACATCCCACTTATCTTGGAATATTTGGCAGATATGTTAAAGAACGGCCTCTCATATTCTTCCATAAAGATACATGCATCTGCTATTTCAGCTAGATACAACACTGATCCTCCTGTTTTCTCTCACCCCTTACTAAGACTATTCCTCAGGGGAATCAAGAACAGTAAGCCACCAAGAAAGGCCCCAGTGCCAGCCTGGGACCTCAATTTTGTCTTAGAAAAACTGACTCTACCTCCTTTTGAGCCAGCAGCTTCAGTTGACTTACAATTTCTCTCATGGAAGACAGCCTTCCTGTTGGCAATTACCTCCGCAAGAAGGGTTTCGGAGCTACAGGCCCTAATGGCAATACCACCCTTTATTATTTTCCAGAGACAGGGTTTCATTAAGGACCAACCCTACTTTTATGCCAAAGGTGGTATCTAGGGCTTCTCTAAATCAAGCCATTCATCTGCCTGCTTTCTTCCCCAATCCTGAGAATAAGGGGGAAAGACTTTTGCATACCTTGGACATTCACAGATAACTTCGATACTACCTGGACAGAACCAAGGCCAGTAGGAAGTCTGAACAACTTTTTGTAGCTTACGCCCCTGCAGTCCAAGGAAAAGCAATTTCAAAACAGACCATTTCTAAATGGATTAGACATTGCATCAGATTCTGTTATTCTTTTCATGGAAAGACTGTTCCAGCCAATGTCAGACCACATTCCACCAGAGCTACAGCCACCTCTACAGCATTTTTAAGAGGGGTGCCTACCAAGGACATTCTAGAAGCTGCTACATGGAGCTCCGTGCATACTTTCTCCAAACACTACAATCTCCCTCTATATTCCAGATCCAGAGCAGGCTTTGCTTTGGCAGTCCTGCAGGGTTTGGTTGCCACACCATCTCTTTCCTAGTGCATACCTCCTCCCCCAGCTAAGCTATGGTATTCTACCCACATGTTATGACTGCAGTTGCATTCTTGAAGGACATAGTACAGTTTTGTACCTACCATAAATGTAGATGTCCGATAGACATGCAACTGCAGTCGGATTTTCCCTCCCTCCATACCCCTCTATGCCTAGGGTCCACTCCTATCCCTGTTACTCTTAGCTGGGGATGTCTGTTATGGTGTATTTGTTTTATTGCTCATTTATTTGTTTGGAATCCTGTTTGTCTTCCAATTTGATTACAGCCTTCCTTGGAGGGCACCTGGCATCTGGGGCAAGAAACACTGAAGAAAATGGCGTCGGCTGATGCTTATGTACTCCAGCTGCTCTGACGTCAGAGAGAAATGCGACATCAGCCGACCTCGGACCCAGACTTTGGAATCCGGCCGACCGAGGGCTGCCTGAGGCAGGGCAACCCACATGTTATGACTGCAGTTGCATGTCTATCTGACATCTACATTTATGGTAGGTACAAAACTGTACTTTTGGGGTTGTCCACAGATGGATCTGTTTGCATCCCATCTCAATCATCAGTTGCCTCTATTTTGCACCAGGGCCTTCCACAAAACAGCATGGAAAGTGGATGCCCTGTCTTTCAGTTGGAGGAATCTTTCGGAATATGCCTTCCCGCCTCTTCCTCTTCTGCCTCGGGTGCTACTGAAAATAAAACAAGACAGACCCAAGATTATCATCCTGATAGCTCCAAATTGGCCTCGACAGTTTTGGTATCCAGCCTTAAGACACCTGTTCTTGGAACCTCCTTGGATTCTGCCTCTGTCTCCTTCCCTTCTGTCCCAGCATCAGGGTCAGATGCTACACTCTCAAGTCAAGACTCTTTGCCTAGCAGCCTGGCTCTACAAAGGCCTTTGATTCCTTCTGCTCTTCCCAAACAAGTTTTGGATGTTCTCTTGGAAGCTAGGCGTCCTAGCACTAGAAAATCTTATGCTTCCAAGTGGAAAAGATTTTGTATTTGTATGCAGGATCGAGGTTCTGATCCTCTTCTACCTGACATTTCATCCATTTTACTTTACCTCTCTGAACTTTTGCTTAAAGGCCTCTCCTTCTCTTCCATCAAAATTCATGCTTATGCTATCTCGGCTCATTTCAACACAGATCCCCCCATTTTTTCTCATCAACTGGTGAGACAATTCTTGGAAGGGGCTAAGAATTTAAGACCTCCCAGAGCACCTCCTGTTCCTGTTTGGGATCTTAATTATGTTTTGGAGAAGCTTACTTTACCTCCCTTTGAGCCTGCTGCTGCTTCGGATATCAAGTTCTTATCCTGGAAGACAGCTGTTTTATTAGCATTGACTTCTGCAAGAAGGGTGTCAGAGTTGCAAGCTCTCATGGCTGTGGAACCATACCTTATTTTCCACCAAGACAGAGTGGCCTTAAGGACCAATCCTACATTTATGCCTAAGGTGATTTCTAAGGTGGCTTTAAATCAGACTATTCACCTTCCTACTTTCTTTCCAAATCCTCAAAACAAAGGGGAAAGGATTTTACATTCATTGGACGTACACAGACATCTACGATTTTACCTGGACAAAACTAAAGATTTCAGAAAATCTGATCAGTTGCTTATCTCTTATGCCTCCAGTTCTCTAGGTAAGGCTATTTCAAAACAAACTATTTCCAAATGGATTGCTCATGGAATACGGTTTTGTTGCTCTCATTCTGGGAAACAGATTCCAGGCATTGTTAGAAGTCATTCTACTAGAGCAGCAGCCACTTCAGCAGCTTTTCTCAGAGGAGTTCCTACCAAGGACATTTTGGAAGCTGCCACTTGGAGTTCAGTGCATACCTTTTCAAAGCACTACAATCTCCCTTTGTATTCTAAGTCTAGGGCAGGTTTTGCCTCTGCTGTCTTGCAGGGTCTTCTGGCTGCCCCTTCTGCATAGCCTCCTCCCTCCTTCACAGCTTTGGGATTCCACCCTACAGTTGTGACTGCAACAGAGAAACACGAAGAACGTAGTACAGTTGTGTACACCTACCATAAATGTAGATGTTAGAGTGTCTTCACTGTTGCAGTCGGGGTTTCCCTCCCACCATTCCCCTCATTTTCCGTTTGTTATATCTCCTCTTCCTTTGTGGTGTATTTGTGTTTCCTTTGGGACACCTACTGGATTTTTTGGGGAGCTTCTGACATCTGGGGCAAGAAAGGCTTGAGAAGATGGCGTCTGCTGTCAGCTTTGTACCTCTGCGCTCTGACGTCAGGGTACTTGCTGGAACAGCCGGACCCAGACTTTGGGATTCTGGCCGACCTCGGGCTGCCTGCCGGCAGGAACACCCTACAGTTATGACTGAAACAGTGAAGACACTCTAACATCTACATTTATGGTAGGTGTACACAACTGTACTTAAGATGGAGGAAAAAGCTAAATCTATGCAAACTGTTAGATTTTTTGCAAGTACAACTGCCAAGGTTTAGTAGGCATTGGCCTTCCAAGAACTGGTCCTTTTCTGCCTCTTCCAGATCGTCAGTTCAAACTCAGACCCAGCAGAGCTCCCAGGCTTCAGTCCCAGAGTACGCACAGGACTTAGCAGGGGGGGGGGGCCTCCACTTCCAAATCTGGGAGTAATAAAACTGCCCCATGGCAAACTGTGTCTAACTTCTTTTAAAACTTCCAAGCACTTCTCAACTGAGTGCCCCTTTGGGGGAAAGATTGCTCTTCATGCAGAGAACTGGGAACTCATTACCCGGGACAAATGGGTTTTAAATAGTGTCCCAGGGATACAGATTTCACTTCCACACGTTACCAACACCAGGCGGGTGGCCAGATCTACCCCAAAATCAGTGGCGGAGGCCCAAAAGCAAGTTCTTTCTGTCTTAAGCATGGGGGCTATTCAGTTGGTACCAGAATATGAAAAGGGACAAGGTTTCTACTAGACTTTTCCTGGTACCAGAAAAGGCAATTCATGGCATCCTATCCTGGACCTGTCTAAACACCTATTTGGTGATTCCAAAATTCAAGATGCTGACGCTTCACCAGTTGCTTCCTATGCTAGGCAAGGACGCCTGGTTGGCAGCACTAGATTTAAAGGAAGCATACTTCTACATCCCAACGCTTCAGAACAGGCTACACACACTGTCAGATGTTCGTGTTTCACTGTTGCAGTCATTACATTTGGATTATCTGCTTGCAGTAGCCCTCAGTTGGCCTGATTAACAAAGTCTTTGGTCCTGTCGTTTGCTGTCCCTTCCATGACGTTAGGTCTGTCAGGGATATAAAACATGCAGCTGACGCTATTATATCTGTCTTTCTTGCAGTGCGGTGCCCGAAGTAGAAGCTAACTTGCCTAACTTCTTTCCTAACCCACAGAACAAAGGGGAACGGATACTGCACTCCTTAGATATGCACAGACACCTTTAGATTCTACTTGGACAGGACTAAACCTCAAAGGAAATCCGAACTGCTGGTGGCATTTGCTGCAGGGACAGAGGGGAAAGGTATTTCAAAGCAAACCATTTCAAAATGGATAGGCTACTGCATTCATTTCTGCTATAAGCACCTTGGAAAACTTATCCCACAGGGGCATCAGACCCCCATTCAACCAGGGCTTTCATCTACCTCTACAGCCTTTCTCAGGGGCGTCCCTACAAGGGACATCCTAGAAGCTGCTACCTGGAGTTCTGTACATACTTTCACCAAGCTTTATCATTTGCCAATTTTCTCTAAATCCGGGAGCTGGTTTTGCCACTGCAGTCTTGCAGGGCCTTATAGCTGGTCCTAATTCTATTTAAATTCCTCCACCCAACCGTAGCTTTGGGAATCTACCCAAATGTAACTACTGCCAACAGTGAAACACTAAGAATATAGTACAGTTGTGTACACTTACATAAATGTAGATGTTCGGGTGTATTCACTGTTGCAGTCCTGGTTACCCTCCCTCCAGCCCCCTGACTTGACTTTCTACCTATCCTCTTTTTGGCCATATCTTATGGCCATGGTATTTACTTTTTACTGGAGGTGTTCCACCAAGTAATTGTTACTTATTTTGGGGCTCCTGACTTCTGGGGCAACAAGAACTGATGTAGTTGCATCGGCTGCATGTTTTATAGACCTGATGTCATGAAAGATGCGACAGCATCTGACCCAGAAATCCCTAGACTCTGGTATTCGGGCCAACTAAGGGCTACCTGCAGGCAGATAACCCAAGTGTGATGACTGCAACAGTGCATACACTCTTAACATCTACATTTATGGCAAATGTACACAGCTGTACTTTTCCCTCCCTCCATCCCTCCTTACAAGGATTGTTTTGTTTTTTACTTTCTGCTGGTGGGGTTCTTCCACCGTATCCTGGCTTTCACTTGAGGGCTCCTGACAGAGCCAAGAAAAGCTGATGTAATGGCGTCTGCTGCCTTACTTTATACTACTGACGACCTGACGTCTGTCCTGAAGCTACAGCAACAGACGCCGAAATACTAAGCCTCTGGTATTCGGTCCGGCTGAGGGCTACCCAGGCAGGGTTAACCCAATTGTGATGACTGCAATGGTGAATACACTCTTAACATCTAAATTTATGGTAAGTATACACATCTGTACTTTTCTTCTCTTGTATCCTCCCTAAAGACATTCAGTTATATAATCTGTTTATACAAGTCCACTACAGTGTGAAAGCGCTTAATCTGTTCATTTATGTATTAAAGGAAGGTGTGGAAACCTGTTGGACCTCTTTCGTACAGACTTTTAATTCTGGGTTCTGCGTTTTTTGTGGACTGTAACTGTGCAACCTTTGGTTATTATGTAGTCAGTATGTCTTTCTATACTCATGTTGCAATATTCATCATGGCATTGAGGCTACTGCCTGTAGCACTGGACATCTGGCCAGTATACCAGTGTTTGCATCAGGGGTGCACGTGAGGCAACTTGGGTCAGAGCCATAAATTGACGTAGGCTATAAGTGACGTCTGCACGTACCCCATTCAGAATTTTTCTGCCGCAATGAACGTCCGACTCCTTTTCGCCAATTCAGGAAGGGGATTGTTAGTTTTTTCCAGACTGCTACAGATAAGTTACCTGTTGGGTTTTCTTATCTGCTTGTTAGTCAGATGTGCATGTCCACTAGAAAGGGGAAGTGTGCTTGCATGAGATATTCCTCAAGGACATGCACAATTTGTTTAGATGAGGCACACTACCATATGTCCTGTATTGTTTGTAAATTTCTTGTGCTTAAGACTGTCCGCAGGTGTCTGGCCATGCTGAAATTATGTCTAGAAAATTAGACTTCATAGTCTCGTTTTGTATTGAGGGTGGGGTAGGCACATCTGACAAAGCCGCCTTGGAAGACGGCCCAAAAAATTATGCCCAATTCCCATGCTGCGCCTCAGGTGTCCAATGAGACTCGAGGCAGGATGAAAGCCTAGGATCTCTTCGGTCTTCCGTTTCTCAACCTATCCCAGGAACCACTGTGGAAGTCTGGTTGGTGGAAACGAGTAAATCCTCTGAGGTAGACCAGCCATCAGCTCCTGATGGAGGGAGGGGAACCACATTTCGTGGAGTCAGAGGGACCTACTCCTACCCTTCCATCCTCCCAGAAGTAGCTGTCTAAACATACTTTGAAGAGGAAACCAGTTAAAACATTCAAAACAGCCTGTTCCTGGATGGGAGGCTTTCTCTCAGAACCTTTTCGGGGCATTCCAGGCCTTGCAAACTGTTACCGCACCCTATGCTACTTCACTTCAGGCATTAGAGGTATAAGAGGAAGAGTATTCCTCCTGTGAGAAATCCTTGACCCTACTGCTCACAAATTGATTCCCATGAGGAAGAGGATCCCATCACTCCTGAGTCTCAAGAATTTATCTTTGGATGTGCGATCTCCCTCATGAGGGAACATTTTAAACTGCATGCCTCAGATGTTTCTGACGCTAAGGGATACTTTCATTGATTACAGATGGAACAGCCCTCTCCTTCTGCTGTACCTCCCTTACTTCCAGCCTTTCAAGATGCCTTTCTGGCTGTTTCACAGGCCCCTGATTCCCAACCTCCTGCTTCAAAACGTGCAGACAGATTCGAAGAAGTACCTCAGGACACTAAATTCCTTTTTAAACCCCCCCTCCCCCGCAGATCCAGCAGTTATACAGTTTCTGCTGATAAATCCTCCCGACAGTTACCTTCATCTACTCTTTACCCTATTGACAAGGACAGTAAATTCATGGATAGGCTAGGCAAGAAGGTCTGTATCTCTTCCACCCTGGCTGTGAGCCCTTAATTACCAAACCCACATGGCTAGGTATGTGTTGGACACCCTCTCCAAAGCCTCTACTTTCCTTTATGATGTACAATATTCCCCAGCTAAGATGCAGCTTAACACCCTCCTTTCCACAGCATCTCTGGTGACTAGGCACTCCCAAGTGCAGGTATGATGCTGTGGAAACTTCATCAAAATCTGCAGCTTTGGACGGTGTTCTGAGGTAATACTCCTGGGTGAAACTACAGCCCCTACCTATGGATTTGCAAACTAAAGTGTTAGATGCACCCCTTGATAACAAGGCTCTCTTTGGACAACCTTCAGCACAACTCCTCAAATCCCTTTCAAGAAAGGGAAAGGAATTACAAAATCTGAAGCATTTACTGGTGTCACCTATCCTCGGGTATTATAGGAATTGTCCACAAAGGACTTCCTTTGTTAGACTGGCTTCCCGCTCTGCCCCACCACAGGCAAAGGGATAGAGGCAAGCTAGGAAAAACTCCACTCCTAGATTCCTTTCCACACCCTCATCCACTGCCTTTTGGAGTTTCTATCCAAGACAGACCACCTCCACTGTGACTTATCTACATCCCAACACTCCTCTCTCCCTTCGTCTCACCCTTTCCCTACCCTCCTGGTGGAAAATCACATCAGTAAATTGGGTCCTCTATCATTCAGAGGTGTTATTTTATGACTTGGTGGACTTTGCCCCTCTTCAAGTAGATTCCGCAACCTCCATCAAACCAGATTCATCTGTTTCCCACCATTTTCCAAGAATTACAGGCTTTGCACCATAGAAAGGGTTCCTTCTCAACAAAGTTTTTTACTCAAAAATATTTGTTACCAGGGAAAGATGGTCCTTGGAGACCAGTCCTGGACGCAACTGTTCTCAACCTTTTTTTATCAAGGTGCCCTCATTCAAAATGCTCACTTTACATCTACTCTTAACCTCTCTTCCCAAACCAGGCCTTTATGGTAGCTCTGGATTTGAAGGACGTAGGGGGGTGAAGTTTGCACTGAATCGGTCAGCTAGCAGGTTGGTGATATCTGCTGATGTAATGAGCCCATCTACAACCAGTTTGGCACATAGCTGGGCATTCCCTTTTAGACATTGGAAGTAGTTGAATGCCTCCTGATTATCCTTGGCTAGGGATCCAATTTTAGATTTCTACAGTGGGTTGCTTTTATGGGAAGACCTGGATTTGATCCGGTCAGGTACAGCAGAGTTTATATGGTCACTTGTGTTTGTACAGGGCATTTGAGTACATTTCTGCATAGTAATTATTGATGTCTGAGTGTGGTATGAAGCTTTTTCATACCATCTCTTAGTAAGCTGTAGTTAACTTTGGTAAAGTTTTTTTATAATTTTGTTCCTGATAAGGGTGTCAGTTCCAGTAGTTCAAACAAGACTGATTTGTGGTCTGACCTAACCAGGGAGAAGAACATTGTGCATCTGGAAGTACAGTAACCCCCCCATGTTGGTGAGGGGGTGCAGATTTAACAAGTGTTCTGGCAGAGAAAGACCAGGAACCTCTGGGCAAGTGTGTATTTGCTTGCGTATGTCCCCAACTCTATGGAAGGATAGTTGAAGTGCCCCATAACTAAGGTGTTAGGCTGTTTGGCGAGGGATTACAGTAAGTGGAGGTAGGTAGTGTGCTTATTCTGGTTCATATCCGGGTATCTGTAGCTAGCAATGATGTAGTATGGTGCTTACCCAATAGTTAATTGGGTGTGGAGTAGTTTGAGAGTCATGCTGTTTGACCAGTCTGTGTTTTTTGTTTTAATATGGATACATCTCAGCCTTTGGTTCCTTTCTCATTTTGAGGTCTGAACATGTGAAAGGTATTGTAGCTTTGCAAGGCCAGAATGCTCTGTGGCCTTGAACCATGGACATTCACTCCAACATGGACTAGGACAGTATCATAACTGTACTTGTGATTTTAATGCTTGTGTAATTTGTCTGATGATGGGCAGCTGACAGTGACCTTGTCCATTCTGGTGAGGAGTGGGATATTTGTCTCACTATGGAGTCCCCTATGACCAGGACATTTAGCACTTTTTCCCTTGGGGGCTTATTTGTTGAGATACTGGTGTATGCATGTGTATTTTTTTTGCTTAGTGGTGAGTGTGGGCAGTGTGTTGGGAGATCTGTTCTTTTTGATAGGCTTTTAGTGAGCACCTCCGCGTATGTGTGTTTGTATCGTGACCTTTTATGAGAGAGATGAAGCATTTTTACATGAGAGAATTGACTGCAGTTCCACAGTATATTTGCATCTCTCACATAGGGTGTTTGCTTTAGGAGTAAATGGTCGTCTGTATACATGAGGCAGTTGCTACATTGCCTGACTATGCCTGTATCAGTCAAGCTAGCAGGAGAAATGAATGGAAATTGCCCGTCCTTTGTGGCACGATTTTTCTGAATGTGGTATTTGGGAAGGAAGTGGGCTAGCTGGACTTGATCACAAACTGCAAAAATGCAGTAATTCAATCAGTGCTGTGGCTTAAAATATACTTGTTTTTCACTTTTTTTCCAGTGAATGCCTTTAATTTCAGTGCAGATGCACTTCAGACCTCTGGCTAAAGTTTCCAAGTGTTGAGCAGCTCCAGTAACTTGAGCACAAGCCCACAAAAGTGCGAGGCTTGTATACAGGCAAATTTAAACAGTTTTAACACAAGTACCAGTGGGAAAGCCCCATACTGAACCTTTCTGCAGTAATCCCTAACTCAGATGGGTCCTGAACTAGACACGTCTGCCACAGGTGTGCAGGGGAGGCCCTCTTACTGTAAGATATCTAGTTTAAGAACACAGTGATATCAAACGGTCTAGTTTCAGCAGGTCTGAATTTAGTCTATGCTTTGTAAGGCAAGGAAACGCAATTTCTGGATGGGAAAGGAATAAGGGAGTGTTACTTAAAGGTCAGAGTGAGTGTGTTTTTAGTATACTATTCGATGACATGCAGTGATACCACCCTCTGCACAAACTGGCAGCTCTTTGAGCAGCTGCGAACAGTAGGTAATTTCCTATAGAGGATTTTAAACCTGAGAGATTTGCTTATATGCAAGCATGGGGAACCATGTTTGCACATTGCACAACCATGAGGCTTCTAAACCAGCAGGTTGAAAGACTTGTCTAAAGTTAAGCCCTCAGGCCAATCAGATAAAAACGCACACAGCTGTCGACCAGTAGTTCCTACCTTGGATGGGTTGAATTTAGCTCCCTTCTCCCACCAGAGTGCAAAAGAACCCTCCCAATGTAAAACAAGCTGGCTTTTGAGCTCAAGTGCAGTAACAAATACTTTAGAACAAAAGTAAGAATTTCTGTAATATCAGGAATCCTTGGAAAGAAGGTCACTAACACTGATGTTCACAATACACACACTTTGCAACACACACACTTTGCAAACTTAGTATTTTGGCATACAGCTTCTGCAAAATACTGTTAAAACAAGCTAAGAGTAATACAGTAGTTTCTTTAACAAGTGCATACTGAAGATCAGTGATAAATTAAACCAAATAAATATAGCACAGAATTGTTAATACTTGGCTCTGTTTTACTGGTGGTTATTTTCCACTCTGCATCCAGGATTCTGTCTGCACCACCAGAGCCTTTCATCAAGCCAACTAACATTGACTGTGAGCTGTGTTCAGTGGCATACAAATTAATCTAATCCCTGAAGTGTTTATGCCAAATTATGCTGCATTGCAGCATAACTCTACACCCTTGAATTTGCTTCCTAGGAAGTCTGGTTTCTTGGGTCTCTCTGACCTTTAATTTACTCCTGCCCTTTCATCTAAACTCTCAACTGATGTAATAGATATTTGTGCCTCCATGTATTTAGTAGTAAGACCTGTCTATTCCTACCAAAGCCATTCAACTCTAGATCACTTATAACATTGCATTGCTTCTTGCAGGCCCTGCAGAAATTCCAGTGCCATGTTATCACCATAAGTTGTACTGGAGAATCTCCGTTTTATAGTTGCTTGCTGCTCTGCTACTGCAAGAACCATTTCAGCACTTGGATAAATAGACATATTTTCAATGATCCCCTCCTCCTCCTCTGCCTAATCAGTACCAAACCGTTTTACAATGTATCTTGACCAGTTTTTGTTGAGAAGTAGCAGTGATATTTGATTATGGCTTTCCTGGAATGCTCTTTAAGGCACCCACTTTTGCACACACAAGTGCTTTTACTTTTTATCTTTCATAGTGACTTAGGTCGGGCAACAGTCTTAAAAAGTAGACTTCCCCTGCTGGTCTTTAATTTTTAGCTAGTCATGTAATAAATACTTGTTGCTTTTAAAGAGAAGTTTATTATAGAGGGAGCAGTTTCCGTAGCTTTATGTAATTAGCATTTGTTACCCAGGTTAGTCCCACTGTGCTAGTAGCTTCTCTTCAGGTAAGACCGGAGATATTTATACTATTAAGGTAAATTTGGCCAGGGCATTGGAGCTTCCCCTACTCTTCAGGAGGTGCCATGGTATCTTCACCTGAGCTACCACTAACTCTGGCGGTTGGGGCTTATATTTAATGCCACATCCGAAGGATGGCGCACTGAGTGCAGCACCCCATTATACTGCACTGTCCGACAATCTACCTACCTGTGACAGTAGTTTGGTTCTGTTTTTCATAGTCTTCACCACTATTTTGTTTCTGCTTGCATCATTTAACTCTGTTCTTATACAGCAGCATGTTGCTGTATCTTTTTCCCTTCTGTCATATAAAAGATCAGCCTTGGTTTACCCAAGGAATGTTATTGTCCACGGACTTCTGCAAACTCACATTTCTGCCACATCTTTATCTTCAAACTTGTCCCATCCCAAGATGGAACTTGCCACAACATGCCCTGTAGGCATTGAAGGTTTTCTCCTTAGTGTAAAAGAATATTACTCTGGATGCACTTTAGAAGTTGCCATTATTTCCTCATGTGGAGCTATGAAGTTATCAGTGGTGCCACGAGTCTGTAGATAAAATCCTATTCTTTCACAGTTCAAATGTTCATGTGAAGTATAAATGGTAAACTGTTCAGAACCTAATTTATTTGTTGAACTGAGTTTTGTAAGTCCCAGATTAAATAGTTTGTAACAACTGCTACAGACTGCACAGTGTTTTATTCATCTGGCTGTGAACTTTCATGAGTAAGCAGTTTTTTCAGTGAGAATATATTTGCATCAATTCCAAGTTGATATGAATAAGTTTACTTAGCTGTACTAAATTTGTCGGATGTCAGTGCAGTTGTGTTGCCAGTCATATAAGCTTTTAAGACCATCTTACAGTAGCTTGTTTGTAGCTCAGTTTTGGAGTTAATATAAATGTAATCACGTTTAGATGCCTAGAGGCATCACTATGAACCTAGTGAAACACCCGAAAGCATCACAAGGGTTAGACTTCATATGTGGTAATTACTCTTGTCTGTACCTTTTTCTTCATGTTGCTGCATTGCTAATGGGTTTAATTTTAAAAACAGGGCCTGAAGATTGAAGATGAAGATGATGATGAGGATGGTGACCATCACTACCTCCGAAGACCAGTTAATGACATTACTTCCCAACTCGATATTAACTTTGGCAGCTTGTCACGTCCTGGAAGAGGTGGCAGAGGCAGAGGTCGTGGAGGTAGAGGAAGAGACAGGAGGGTTGCAGAAACTAGACCAGAAATTCTGCCAGAACTGGTAAGATCTTGTTTTCTGTTTAAATGCAAATACTGTGATTTAATGTACTGTGTTTTGCTTTTGATATGTGGCTGTGACACCGCCCAAAATAGTATCTAATACAACACCGCCCAAAATAGTATCTAATACAAAAAGTAGAGAAAGTGTGGAAAGAATGGCAAAAAATGTAAAACACCACTATCTCAAACTTCAGAATACTCCACAGCTATACGGAAAAGCAAATTAATACAAAAATACTATACTGTTAATCACATTCAGATTAATAGTAAACATCCCTGAAAAATTGATGAGCCTTTAACGAAACCTTAATCCTGGCCAAAAGTTTAAACCTAACTCCTCTCCTGATAACTCACAACTTGAAACTGCAGTAGAATTCAACTCTTATTTCAGATAGTGTCCCCAACATCTAATCCCAACCCTTCCCAGCAGCCACATCACCACATCCACTATTACCCTCAAACCTGTGCCTATATCCAATAAAAAAACTACTCTTAAACCATACTCTTCAGCTGATGGCCTAAGCCAGTATCATTGTCTATCCTGTATCAGTCCATAGAAATAAGTCAATCTGGGAATCTCTCCCTGTTTCTTGGGGGGGGCACAGTATCCCTGTACACAAAGTAGGAAATCAAATCTATATCTTGCCTACTTTAGACCAGCTGTAGTCTTATCACCCCTCTCGAGTACTTGAAAAATGTATTCTGAAACATTTGCTAAATAATCTCCTGCAGGGCGAACTCCTATGCATCACACAGCATGGCTTCAGTCCTACCCATAGTACTAACGTTGCACTTCTAACTTTTTCAGTGTTAGAGATGATGCAAACTAGTCTTCTTTTTTTTCTAGACTTGTCTAAAGCCTTTGACACAGTTTGTCACGCAAACTTCTAGTTAGATGTCCTGACTAGATCTATCTCACTCCACCAACCCTTCTGTGGTTCAGAAGCTGCCTGTTCAGTAAGTCTCAGTCGATAGAATGGCAGTCCTTATTTCCATACCACCAAGTTGCTACCAGTGTAGTAAAAGGATGTTCGTGTTTCACTGTTGCAGTCATCACAGTAGGGTTATCCCTGTCAGGGTAGCCCTCAGTCGGCCCTAATACCAGAGGCTTAGTATTTGTCAGTTGCGGTCTGTTCAGGACTAGACCTTCTTCCATCCAAGTGCCCGCTAGACCATCCCTCAAAAGGAAGGGGAAAAAAGCATGCTTCTCCTTCAGAAAGTACCCAGACTGGCAGGCCTTTATGGCCTTACAGGCTACCGCTCTACGTCCACAATCCCTCCACCTGTACTGAGCCCCAGGCCTCAGACATCAGATTCCTCTTGGAGAGAAGTGGAGAAATTCTCATTCTTCTGAATCCCTTTCATGTACCTCCCAGCTGCCTTCTCCCCTGGGATATGGCTCCCCAGAGGAAAAATCTGTTGACCTAGACTCCTCAGCAGAGGATTTAATTTTTGGGGAAACTTACTAAAATGAAGGAACACTTCAAGTGGGAATCATCTGAAATGACTGAAGTACAAAAAAGTATGACCTCATTCACATAGATTCCCCAACTCCTACTGCTATTCCGCCCCTTCTACCTGCTTTGGATGCCTTCTCAACAGCATCCTTGAACCTGGGCTCGCAGCCCCAGCCCCACGCAGACCTGACAGGTTTTTATAAAGTCTCAGACTGCTAAGTTTCTAATTAAGTGTCCTGCTGACCCTGCCACCGTTTCCATTTCTGCTGACAAGGCTTCAAAACTGCAACCTTAAACCACCCTCCTACCTGTTGACAGACAGCAAAACCATGGAACATTTAGGTAAGAAAATTTATACGTCTGCTACTCTGGCTTTCAGACACACATGGCTAAATATGCTTTATCCCTTTTGGAGAACATCCCAAAGGAATTTTACGACTCCCCTGATTTTGTTGCCAAAGCTTCACTGTCTTCCCTAGTTGCCCTTACTTTGCAGGTTACCAAGCACTTTATCAAGTTATCAAGTGCAGTTACGATGCTGCTGAGGGCTCCGCCAGGTCAGAAGAATCAACGCCTCCAACCTCTCCCAGATGACATTAGAGCCAAGCTGATTGATGCTGCTTTGGACAATATAGTCCTGTTTCGAACAAAAGTGGCACTTAAGTCTTTACAGCAAAAGGGGAAAGAGATGCAGAATTTAAAACACCTGGTTTCTCCTATTCCAAAATTCCATAGGAATTAAACAGCCAAAACACAGTATCACAAAGCGCTCACACCCTGCTGCCTCCACAAGGCCTAGGAAAGCCTCTAGGAAGTAATCCACTCCTACCAGGGCCTCCCCATCTCCTCGCCAGAGGCTGTCCTTTCAAGACTGGGCAAGGTAGCATGTGATTACTTGCCAAACTTAGGACTCCCACCTTCTCCCTGTATCCTCTGTCTATGCATCTCTCACTGTCTCCCAAGTGTGGAGAATTATCACTTCAGACAAATGGGTACTTTCTAAATGGAAAACTTGTGATGTTCTTTGTGTTTCATTACACCTGGGTTATCCTGCTGGCAGGCTACCCCCAGTCAGCCTGAATTCCAAAGTCTTGGTCCGGCGTCTGTTGCTGTTGCCTCTTCTTTGCAGTCAGTGTGCCAGGGGTATAAAAGATGCAGCAGACGCCATTTTCTTCAGTCTTTCTTGCCACGTGGTGCCCGAAGCACAAGCAGTTCGCAAGTGCCGGTCGGCAGACTCCTGAGATTTTCGTGTTCGAATTTCGGATCCAAAGTCTACATTAAAAGCTAAGTACCCCGTTGGGGAAACCTTTTTCTTGCTCCAGACCGATGTCAGAAAGTTAATAATTGTATTTCTTGTGGAAAGCAAATACCTCATAAGGACTTTCATTCTTACTGTGTTCCTTGCCTAGGCCCTGACCATGACATTGCTAGTTGTCGGTTTTGTGCTAGATTTAACCAACGCACTGTTAAGCGTCGGCACGATTTTGCTATACACTATTTTGGCAGAAGATTTAATTATACGATGTCGGATAGCCACCCGACTACCAGAATTCACAAGAAACGCAAAGAACAAGACAGGTATCAGAGGTCCAAAACTGACCAGGCTTCTTCTAAGCCAGTCGCCGGTTCTCAGTGAGGCACCTTCGCAGTCCCTGACTCCCACTACTTTAGACCGGCAGGCCGCTATAGACTCCCACGTGGAGTTGCCTAGGCCGCTGGAGGCTCAAGGTATTGCACCTTCGGAGACTATTCCCTTAGATGGGTCCGGAGCCGCTGAGCAGGCATCTGCTTCTGAGGATGTTTTCAGACCAACTCAATTATACATTAAAACTACTTCAGCTTCAAAGGCAAAGACTAAAGCACCCTTAAAGACAAAGAAACAAGTACCACAGCCTCATGAACAGGCCTCCATGCCCAAAAAACAGATGCTGAAAATGGCCGAAGACTTAATTATTTTGATCAGTGGTTCCCATCCCCCCACCTGATAAAAGGCCTAGGCAAGAGACAGAATATGAATCTTCAGATCTGGTTTCCATTTCATCTGATTCCTCTTCTGATCAGGAATACTCTCTTCCTTCCTATGAGGATTCTGATGCTGAAGAATCTGTCCCCTGCTGAATAATCTGTCCCTTCAGCCTCTTCTCCTGAGGATTACTCTTTTGGGGAAAACCTTGCATACCACGAAGGAGCATTTCCACTTTTGGAGAGCCAAGATTTTTCAGAATCTAAGAAAAGGCTCAGACTTCCTTCTACCACAACACAGGCCCCTAGCTATTCCATCTGTTAGACATTGTTAATGATGTATTTTCAGAGTCCAGTCTGACCCCTGACTCCTTACCTCCAACTCCTGTTAAGCCGGACAAGGTACTACAGGGTTCCAGACTCTCATAAATTCCTTTTTAAAAACCCTGCTGCTAACCCAGAAACTATCTCTCATGGTCCCAAAGGGGTCAATGCTTCCGCTGCAAAAAATCCTACCCCCTCTGAAAGGGATTCTGGGGCATTTGACAGATGGGGAAAAAAAGATTTACACTTCCGCTACCTTGGTTATAAGGGCTTTCAGTTTCATATGCTCAAATATCAGCAATATTATGTCACTGCTTAAACAGAAAATGTTGACAAATTCTGAATGTGCAGAAAATAAAGAAATGCAGGATTTATTGCATGCAGCTGAGCAAGTTGGCAAGCATACTTTGCAGTGTGGTTTTGATTCTTTGGAGGCCTCCTGCTGAGCCACTGTTACGGGTTCTGTCATCAGGAGGCATGCTTGGTTAAAGGAACAGTGTCTCTCTGATCATGTCAAAGCAAAATTATTAGATGTCCCATTACAGCATGGTACTTTGTTTGGTGTTAAAGCAGAAGAGGTGTTAAAGAAAATGGAGGACAAAGCTAAATCTATGCAAACTGTTAAGGGTTTCTTACAGGTTCAGCATCCAAGATTTAGCAGACACTGGCCTACAAAGAATTGGTCCTTTCCAGTGTCAGACCACAAAGGGGCAGATATAGATGCCCAAGAGGCAGATCCCAGCTCCAAGGTTCGTACAGGTCTAAACAATGGGGTGCTTCTACCTCCAAAAGTGGAGAAGACAAATCACAGCCATACAGGAAACAGTCCCAATGACTTCCCCCCTGACTGCACCAAGCACTTATCTTCTGGCAGCACCTTTAGGGGGAAAACTAGCACTTTTTTCTCAAAACTGGCACATAATAACCCAGGACAAATGGGTCCTAGACAGTGTCACAGGGCTACAAGTTTCACTTCAATACCCTGCCAAGGACAAACGGTTGGCCAGACCTGCCAAAACATCAATGGGCAGAGGCACAAAAGCAAGTCTCATCCCTCATGGACATGAGGGCCATTCAACAAGTACCAGAGCAAGAGCAGGGACAAGGATTTTTTTCAAGACTGTTCTTGGTGCCAAGAAAGGAAGAGACCTGGAGACCAATACTGGACCTATCTATTCTAAATTTCGGGATATACCAAAATTCAAAATGTTAACTCTACAGCAACTTCTGCCCATGCTGGGCAAGAAGGCTTGGCTTGTGACTTTAGACCTAAAAGAGGCATACCTGCATGTCCCAATCAGACAAACCTGCAGAAGATACCTCGGATTCAAAGCTGGTTCTATGCATTACCAATTCTCTGCACTGTCCTTTGGCTTATCTACTGCGCCCAGGGTCTTCACAAAGTGCCTGGCACCAGTAATTGCATTCTGCAGACAGAGGAATACAAATATATCCTTACTTGAACGACTGCCTCATTCAAGCAGAGAACAAGGACATTCTACTACAGCATCTGGCGTTTGTAAAGAGATTTCTAACGGGCCTAGGGTACACAGTCAACGAAAAGAAATCAAAACTAGTACCCTCGAGAGAGAATATTCCTGAGTGCAGGCTTAAATACAACTGCCCAGATGGCTTATCTCACACCAGACAAAGGCAACTGACTACCTATTTCAACCTGTTGGCAACAAAGGCCCAGTTACCTGCAAGAAAATTTCTGCAGGCTTTGGGCTTCATGATATCCTGCATTCTCCTAATTCCATATGTGAGACTGCATATGAGGAAACTTCAGTGGTACCTAAAAAGTGTTTGGACTCAACATTGCCACAGCCTGGAAACAATAGATCTGAAGTAGGAGATTCATTTGTCTGCAACCTGTGGGTTATGGATCCGATATCGGATCCGAACCGGCATGGTTTTCCAGCTATGGATCCGAGCTCTCAGCTCCTCTCCTCACCCATAATGCCCTGCTCTCCCTACATGACCTCAGATCTAGTTTGCCGCGCTGGTGACCAGATTGGATTTCAGAGCTCTTCAGCTAAGTGTTTGTTATTCTCTTTGCAAGTGTTAAATTTAAAATTTTTAGTTAGTTTTGTGTGAAAGTGTTAGGTTCCCCATCCTTAAAGCTTAAAGTTAAAAGTTTTAATAACTTTTTATAACTTTTATTTATCCCTCCCCTCGCTGGTGCGTAGTGTGCGTTTGGGCCTGTGTTTCTTTGGCTAGTTAGCACTTATTTTAAAAAAAAAAAAAAGTAGAAGTATCCTTAGGATGTCTGAAGCCCCTAAGGCTTTCTTTTCGAAGTGTTCCGAGTGTGGCCATAAGCTTTCTCCTGCTGATGGCCACACTCGGTGCGCCGATGCCTTGGGGTTGAACACCTCACTTCTGGATGTTCCATTTGTGCAGGGTTCAACCCCAGGGCATTGAAGGAGCGGAGGTCGAAGCTGGTCCTGGCAGGACTTTTGCCCCCGGACACGGCTTCGGCTACCGCTCCTTCAGGGGGTACCATGTCTTCGGTTCCCTCCTCTCTGGCTCCCCCTCCTCCACCTGGGACTCAACCTACCTCTAGTGGTTTGGAGGAGAGGGAAGCAAGAAAAAAGGACCGGAGGGAGAAGCACCATAAGCGGCGGGCCGAGACCTCTGTTTCGGCCCCGCCTGCCAAGCGGGCTTCTCCTCCAGCCTCCTTGTCTGCTGGTTCTCCCCCTCCTCGGCTCCGGTCTCCAGTGTGCTTCTCACCGGGACCGGAGGAGGAGGAGACCAGATCTCAAGCAGCTTCGGAGCCGGGGGTGGGTCGGCGCCGATGGTACTGGGTACTTCGGATCCGACCCTGCCCTCGAGTGCTTCGGATCCGACCTTCGGATCCGGGGGGATCAGTGTTCCTTCGGCGCCGTCTGTGTCGGAGCGCACTGCCCCCTCTGATCCGAATGCCTCTGCGCCGGCTCCGATCCACTCTTCGGATCCGAGGGGGAGCAGATTATCGGATCCTTTGGTCGAGGTTGGCTCCCCCTCGGCTTTTGATGTAGTGGAGAGGGCCCTGTTAAGGGTTTCCGGACCCCCGGCACTTGCTTTGTCTCCTTCCCGTGCTCTGTCTGCACTGGGCCAGGCTTCCACCATCCGGCCACTGGGACAGCCCGCTCCTTTGCCCCAAGTTCCATTGGAACATGACACCGCTTGCGAGGGGTCCTCGGACAGCCCCCCTGAGGATGCACCTTGCAAGCATACGTGTAAAAGGAGGCGACACTGATTTGGAGGAAGGGGAAGGCTCCCCAAGATCACCCCCCGAGGATGTCTCCTTTGGAGACATCATGGAAATGCTTCACATAAGGGGGGGTGGTCTGCCCCCAAGTCTTCCTCGGACGAGTCCGTGTTCTTGGAGGCATTTGAAGCGGGCCGTCTACCTCTTAGGTGTCCCCTCCTGCCGACCCCCTGGTGGACCCAATTACCGCCAGGTTGTGGAAGGATCCGGACACCGTGGAGCCAATCCCCAAAAAGCCAGACCGCATCCTTAGTCCCCTGGCAGACCGTGCCCACTGGAGCAAGGGGCCTCCGGTAGATGCCATGTTGACGGCTGCAGCCACCAAGAGGGAACTTGCCCAGGAGAGTCCCTCAGTCCATCCTCCGAGCAAGGAGTCTCGGATGATGGACCGCTTGGGGAAGCGAATGTTTAGTTCAGCGACCTTTTCAGTGAGGGCGCTAAACTACTTGGCACATGTGATCAGGATGCAGCACGATCTTATCAAGGAATACGCTGCATCCCCCCCAGAGTCCATGTTGGAGGAGGACAAACTGTTGCACTCCACCCGTATGGCCACTCTCAGTTCCGTGACTAATACCTCTATGCGGTTACTGTCCCATGCTACGGAGGGAGCCGCTAGAGCTGCAGGGGTAGGCCTAGTTACTAGACGTCAGGCCTGGCTCCGACATTGCGATTTCACGGAGCCCTTCAAGGCGTGATTCGCGAATGCTCCCTTCGATGGTTCTGCCCTTTTTGGCAAAACTGTTCGCGAAACTTTGACCCAGAGCGAGAAGGATGGGAAGACGCTGTCTGCCGTCGGAATCTGCTTCTCTGTGCCCCAGAGGCCCTATTCTAGGAATCAAAAGGGCCAAAAGAAGATGTGGTTCCGGAAGTCGCAGCAGTCCCAACCCGCTCCGGACAACCAGTCCTTCCGTGGCAGAGGAGGACAGGGAGGACGCCGCCCCAGGGGCAGAGGGGCTCCCAGGAACTTCGGGTCCAGAGAACCTTTCTCTGAAAGGCCCGCGCAGCAGCCCTGAAGGGTTGCCCGGCTGCTCCACTCTGGAGGCAGTCGGGGGACGTTTTTCGGAGCACCTAGCGGCATGGGAGTCCATAACATCAGACCGCTGGGTCCTCCATCATATCCAGAGGATACCTCATTCCATTTCATCACATCCCAAAATTGAAGTCCCTCCCCGACGTTCCACCCGGTCAGTGGGAGGTCGCTTTGGCAGAAATTGGCCATCTGCTGAAGAAAAGAGCCATCCAGCCCGTCCCCCCCAGACCAGATCGGATCAGGGTTCTACTCCAGGTTCTTTTTAGTGCCAAAAAAGACGGGGGACCTAAGACCAATATTAGACCTGTCACTCTTAAACCTGGCAGTTCCCAAGGAGAAGTTCCGAATGGTTACCTTGCAGTCCATTCTCCCCCTTCTGGGAGAAAATCACTGGATGTGCTCTATATAAGGATGCGTACTACCACATTCTAATGGACAGACGCTCCAGAAGGTTTCTTCGCTTCCGATTGGGAGCCAGTCATTACCAATTCAGGGTCCTTCCCTTTGGTCTCACCACAGCCCCCAGGGTGTTCACCAAAGTATTAGCAGTGGTAGCGGCCCACCTGAGGCTTCAGGGGGTACAGGTCTTCCCATACCTGGACGACTGGCTCCTCACCGCCCCAACAAGGCATCTACTGTTATTGGCGCGAGATTCCTTTCTCCATCTAGCTCCCCGCCTGGGCCTCACAATGAATGCAGAAAAGTCCAACCTAGCCCCTACGCAATTCATAGATTTTATAGGTGCCAGGTTAGACACGAGACAGTTAAGAGCCTTCCTCACTGCGGACAGAGTTCAGAATCTGCAGCTCCAGGTGCGGGCCATCCTCCACTCCAGCTCAGTTCCGGCGGAGTTGGTCCTGAGGGCTCTAGGGTCCATGGCAGCAGCGATAGCTCTTCTTCCTCTCGCCAGGTTCAATATGCGGGTCCTTCAATGGGCACTCCTAGTTCAGTGGTCTTATCTTGCTCTTCCTATGCATCATCCCATTGCGATCAGCAAGGCTTGCAAGCAGTCCCTTCTGTGGTGGCTCCACTCACAAGATCTCCACGGAGGCCGCCCCTTTTGTGCTTCTCCCCCTCTCGCCACGCTGACCACGGACGCCTCCCGCCTCGGGTGGGGGGGGGGGCATTTTGCAGGCCGGACGGTCCAAGGCACGTGGAACGATTCAGAGACCTTACTGCATATCAATGTTCTAGAGATGGGAGCAGTGCTCTTAGCATTGCAAGCACTACAGGCCTTTCTTCCCTTGGGAACTATTGCAATTCAGTCGGACAACATGTCTGTCGTCTGGTACATCAACAAACGGGGGAACCAGGTCTTACCCTCTTTGTCGAGAAGCCATGAGAGTGTGGGAATGGGCAATCTCCACCAACCGCTTTCTCATCGCAACGCATATTCCGGGTCGGTCCAACATCCTTGCGGACAAACTGTCGCACCATTCTCTCCCCTTACGAGTGGTCTCTCAATGCTCAAGTAGCGAAACGCATCTTCGCACGGTGGGGAACTCCTTGTTGCGATCTTTTTGCGTCTCCCTCAAACACCAAGTGCGACAGTTTTTTCGCTCTAATCCCTCCTCCCGGAGATACCCCAAGAGACGCTCTGGTGCATGCTTGGCCCCCCGGTCTTCTTTATGCTTACCCCCCTTTGCCTCTGATGCTCCAAGTTCTTCAGAAAGCCTCTCGGTTGGGGTGCAGAATGATTCTCATTGCCCCATTCTGGCCTCGACAGATCTGGTTCCCTTTCCTAAGGTCTCACTCAGTGAATCCACCTTGGATTCTAGATCCCATTCCGGATCTGATATCTCGCCCGTCCTAACTATCAACCCCGAATCTGGACAACCTGAAGCTAACTGCTTGGCTGCTCCAGTTCCACTCCTAATCAGGACTCCCGGTATTTCGTCTCCAGTTAAGGCCATCCTGGTAGCGGCTCATAAACCATCTACCAGGAAAGTTTACCGCAGCAAGTGGAAACGGTTCTCCATTTGGGTGGAGCGGCAAGGTCTAGACCCCTTCACAGTTCCCCTTCCTCTGGTGCTTGACTTCCTAACCACTCTTTTTAATGATGGTGCCAGCAGTTCCACGGTCAAAGTGCAACTTGCGGCAATTTCTCACTATCATATTGGTCAAGACTCCAGTCCACTGATGTCTGCCAAATTGTGTAAGATTTTCCTAAAAGGTACTTTTCTCCTTAGACCCCCTGTAAAGCAAGTGGTTCCTCCTTGGGACCTTTCATTGGATGTTCTTCAAGGATGCATCTGCAGTCCTAACATATGGGTTGTCCTGCCTCAGGCAGCCCTTCGGTCGGCCGGATTCCAAAGTCTGGGTCTGGCCTCGGCTGATGTCGCACTTCACCCGACGTCATAGCTGCTGTGAATTGGGTATAAAGGCATCAGCCGACGCCATTTTCCTCAGTCTTTCTTGCCGCACAGTGCCCGAAGCAGAAGCTGTTCGCAAGTGCCGGTCGGTCAGATCCAGAGATTTCTACTACCGAAGACTTCTAAAAAGCTAAGTACCCCGTTGGGGGCTCTTTCTTGCCTCAGCCGATGTCAGAAAAAGTAAATAATTGTTTAACTTGTGGGAAACAAATACCTCATAAGGATTTCCACTCTTACTGCCTTCCTTGCTTAGGCCCAGACCACGACATATCAGCTTGTCTAGCCTGTGCTTCCTTCAACCGACGGACACTTAGACGTCGGTCGGAGTTTGCTGAGGAGTTTTTTGGTCCCGCTTTTGCTTACAAAATGCCGTCGGAGACTCCGACTTCACAATTAACTAAAAAGCGTAAGGAAAAGGACAGACACTCGCGGTTTCGGCCGAAACCACGGATAAGCCAACCGCGAGTGTCTCTGTTTCGGCTGAAAAGAGTCCTCGGTTCTTCGGCCGAAAGCTTACCTCCGATAGCAGAGGCCTCACACAGCATGGCTGAATCCG
The DNA here is from genome assembly GCF_019279795.1 of Protopterus annectens. Classification (NCBI taxonomy): domain Eukaryota; kingdom Metazoa; phylum Chordata; order Ceratodontiformes; family Protopteridae; genus Protopterus; species Protopterus annectens. The sequence goes on from NC_056751.1 coordinate 151,371,966, forward strand.
CTACTGAAATTACCCCTGCTGTAGCAGGCACCCAGGATTTATCAGATACTATTCCTTTAGACATATCTACTCCTGCACGTGGAGCTGCTAGGCCCCCTGCATCTATGTCTATCAAGGCTTTTTCTAGGGCTAAAGCAGCTAGATATTCTAAGGCCTTGCCTGCTAAAACCCCCTCACACAGGCCTACCTCCAGTTCCCAGATGCTCAGCTTGGCTGAGGATCTCATTTCTTTGATCAGGGGATCCCAACCTCACCCAGACAGGGCCTCTCAACCCCCTCCAGAGAAGAGGCCTAGAGCAGAGCCCCCGGATCCTGTTTCTACAGACTATTCCTCGGATGATTCAGAAAACTCAGGTCCTCCTGAAGGCCCATATTCTCCTTATAAGGATTCTGATGCAGAAGACTCCATCCCTTCTGCCTCTCCTCCTGAGGAATTTTCTTTTGGGGAAACCTTACATGCTATGAGAGCATTTTCAATGGCAAGGCCAGGATTTTTCAGATTCAAGGAAAAGGCTAAGAACCTTTTTACATTTACCACAGCATCGGCCTTTAGCCATTCCTCCAGTACTTACAGTTGTTGAGAGCATTTTCAATGGCAAGGCCAGGATTTTTCAGATTCAAGGAAAAGGCTAAGAACCTTTTTACATTTACCACAGCATCGGCCTTTAGCCATTCCTCCAGTACTTACAGTTGTTGATGATGCTTATAATGATGCCTGTACTGCCCCTGACTCTCTTCCCCCGGCCCCTGCCAAGCCCGACAGATATTACAGGGTCCCGGACACACACTTTCACTTGTATAAGGCTTCTATTGCAGATCCTGAAACCATTTCACAGGGCCCCAAAGCTGTAGCAGCTGCCTCTGCCAAAAAACCCCTCCCCTCTGAAAGAGAATCTAGAGCATTAGAGAGATGGGGTAAAAAAGTTTATACTTCTGCTACTCTTTTGGCTAGGGCCTTAAACTGTCAATTCCACATGATTCAGTATCAGGAATTTTTGTTAGACCAGCTAAATAAAAAACTGTCCTCTCCTGAACCTATAGACCGTAAGTCCCTTCAGGATTTGGTACATAACACTCAGCAGGTCAGTAATCATTCCTTAAAATGCGGCTTTGATGCACTGGAGGCTTCCTTTAGATCAGCTATGACTGGAACAGTGATTAGAAGGTATGCCTGGTTAAAAGAGCAATCCTTACCAGACCATGTAAAGTCAAAGCTTCTAGATGCTCCCATGGAGAAACAAAGTTTGTTTGGCTCCCCTGCACAGCAAGTGCTAAAGAAGGTGGAAGAAAAAGCAAAATCTGTCCAAACAGTCGAGGATTTCTTACAGGTCCAGCCTCCGAGGTTTAGTAGAAATTGGCCTTCGAAGAATTGGTCCTTTCCAGACACCTCCAGAGCACAGAGGCAGAAATAGGCGCCCAAGAGGCAGAGGTCAATCCAGAGGTGCCTACAGGGGACGTCAGTGGCAGCCTAACAACCAGAGAAGTACTGCCACAGATTCAGCTACGACCACTCCCACAGGACAGACAGTGACTTGACTCTGATACCGCCTACCAGGGAACAACTGCAAGCACCCTTAGGCGGAAAGCTTGCCTTATTTTCCATAAACTGGCATTATATTACAGGAGACCAATGGATTTTACAGACAATAGACAAAGGCTACAGGTTTCACTTCCACACTCTACCAAAAGAGAGGAATGCCAAACCTACCACCAAACCAAAAAACAAACGCTCTAGCACAAATCAACCACCTACTAAGGATGAGAGCTATAGAAAAGGTACCGCCTATGGAACAAGGGCAAGGATTTTACTCCAGACTTTTCCTGGTACCAAGGAAAGAAAACCAATGGAGACCTATTCTCGACCTGTCCGCTCTGAACACATCTCATTGTTCCAAAATTCAAAATGCTGACCTTACAGCAACTTCTTCCCATGCTGGGCAAGGAGTCTTGGCTGGTGACTATCTCAAGGAGGCATACCTGCACGTCCCTATACGACCAGATTGCAGAAGATACCTCAGATTTCTTGCAGGATCAGAGCATTATCAATTCTCAGCATTGCCCTTTGGCTTATCTACTGCGCCCAGAGTATTCACGAAATGCCTGGCATCAGTAATTGCTCATTGCAGGCTTCAGGGAATTCAGATTTATCCATACCTGGACGCCTGCCTAATACAAGCGGACAACAAGACCAAATTAACAAAAGATTTGGAAAAGGTTATACATCTACTGCAAGCCCTGGGATACACAGTCAACATGAAAAAGTCAAGGCTGGTACCATCCCAAAGGATAACATTCTTGGGTGCAGAACTGGACACATCAAATCAAATGGCATTTCTCACAGCAGAAAAGCAAAAGCAACTACCACTCTTATTTCATGGCATTAACGCAGAACCAGCTTACAGCAAGGAAAGTCCTGCAAGCCCTGGGTTACATGGCATCCTGTATAATATTGATTCCACATGCCAGGCTACATATGAAGAAGTTGCAATGGTACCTAAGGAATGTATGGTCTCAACACAAGCACAGTCTAGAAGCCCAGATTCCAATAATTCCATGCCTGAAACAAGAATTCCTGTGGTGGGCTCAGGCCTGTCAGTTGAACAGAGGTCTGCCCTTCCACAAACCTCACTCAAGCCAGACTTATCACCACGGACGCCTCAGACCTAGGCTGGGGGGCTCACATGGTGGACAAGTGTATACAAGGCCTATGGACACAAGACCAGCTGAACCTACATATAAATCAAAAAGAGATGCTGGCAGTGAAACAGGCACTTCAGACATTCAGACCCTTTCTTCAACAGGGTCATTTGCTGATAAGGACGGACAACACCACAGTCATCTGGTATATCAACAAACAGGGAGGCACACACTCATATCCTCTATGCCGGATGGCAGTGGACCTGTGGAATGTGGCACTGAACCACAACATTCAACTACAGGCCAAATTTGTGCCAGGAAAAGAAAATTCACTAGCAGACACCTTAAGCAGAACTACCACGGATGCCCACGAATGGATGCTGCATCCAGACATCTTCAAAACCATTACAAAGAAATGGGGACTACCAGAAATAGACCTGTTCGCATCCCCACACAACCACCAATTGAGGAAATTCTGCACAAGGACATACCACCCACTAGCTTGGAAGGTGGACGCCCTATCCTTCAGTTGGGAAAACCTGACAGCATATGCATTCCCACCTCTTCCTTTGATGCACAAAGTGCTACTGAAGATCAAAGATCACCCAAGAATCATCCTGATAGCTCCAGATTGGCCGAGGCAGCATTGGTACCCGCTACTGAGGAGTATGTCTCGGACACACGCATGACCTCTACCTCTAGTTCCTTTACTGCTAACACAGAACAACTACAAGATCCTGCATCCAAACTTGAAAACACTACAGCTAGCTGCTTGGAATATTACATAAAGCAAAATAACCCAGACTTATCTCAGAGGGTTAAAGACATTATCCTGGAGGCTCGCAGACCCTCCACAAGGAAGACTTATTCAGCCAAATGGAAAAGATACCTCATTTGGAGTGCAACAAAAGGAGAAAATGTATCATTAGCAAACATAGCTAACATCCTGGAATACTTAGCAGAACTTTTCCACAATGGCCTGTCTTACTCCTCCATTAAGATTCATGCATCAGCAATTTCAGCAGAATACAACATGGATCCTCCAGTCTTCTCTCATCCTCTACTCAGGCAGTTTCTGAGAGGAATTAAAAATGTAAAGCCTCCAAGGAAGCCACCTTTGCCTACATGGGACCTTAACTTTGTGCTGGAAAAGTTAACACTTCCCCCTTTCGAACCAGCAGCAACAGCAGAATTACAGTACTTATTTTGGAAAACTGCTTTCCTGCTTGCAATCACTTCAGCAAGAAGGGTTTCTGAACTACAGGCATTAATGACAGTACAGCCCTTCCTCATCTTCCATCAGGATAGTGTCCTTGAGAACTAATCCTACTTTTATGCAAAAGGTGGTCTCCAGGGTGTCATTGAACCAAGCGATCCACCTACCAACATTCTTCCCCAGCCCACAGAACAGGGGGGAAAGACTACTACATACCTTGGATGTGCACAGGCAATTGCGCTATCTGGACAGAACCAAGACCAACAGAAAAACTGACCAGCTTCTGGTAGCATATGCAACAGGAATGGAAGGAAAAGCAATTTCAAAACAGACAATCTCAAAATGGATAGGAAATTGCATCAGATTTTGTTACTCTTTTCATGGAAAGACAACTCCAGAAAACATCAGACCTCACTCCACAAGGGCTACAGCCACTACTACAGCTTTCCTACGAGGAGTGGCTCTAAAAAGACATTTTAGAAGCTGCTACTTGGAGCTCCGTGCATACATTATGCAAGCATTATAATCTACCTTTATACTCCAGATCCCGAGCAGGTTTTGCAACTGCTGTTTTGCAAGGGATCTTAACTACACCATAATCATCTCAGTGCCTCCTCCCCCAGTTTGGCTATGGTATTCTACCCATATGTTAGGACTGCAGATGCATCCTTGAAGGACATAGTACAGTTTTGTACCTACCATAAATGTAGATGTCCGAGAGGTATGCATCTGCAGTCAGGATTACCCACCCTCCTTCCCCTCTGTGGTACTCCTAGGGTATTTGCCCATCTTGTAGCTAGCTGGGGGAATCTATTATGGTGTATTTGTTTGTATATATGTATATACATACTTATATTGTTTGCTCTCTACTGTTTGGAATAATTTACATTTATCCAAATTTAGCCTTCCTAGAGGGCACCTGGCATCTGGGGCAAGAAACTGAGGAAAATGGCGTCTGCTGATGCCTTTATACCCAATTCACAGCAGCTATGACGTCGGGTGAAGTGCGACATCAGCCGAGGCCAGACCCAGACTTTGGAATCCGGCCGACCGAAGGGCTGCTTGAGGCAGGACAACCCATATGTTAGGACTGCAGATGCATACCTCTCGGACATCTACATTTATGGTAGGTGCAAAACTGTACTTCAGGCCTTGACCGCTCCCCCCTTCGAACCTGCGGCTACGGTAGATCTGAAATTTTTATCTTTCAAGACGGCCTTTTTAGTAGCCATTACCTCGGCCAAGAGAGTTTCAGAACTTCAAGCCTTATCCATCAAGCCTCCTTACTTGGTCTTTCATCCGGACCGTGTATACCTCAGGACCAACCCGTCCTTTCTTCCTAAGGTAGCTTCTGAAGCAAATATTAATCAATCCATTAACCTCCCTGTTTTCTTTCCTAAATATCAAAACAAAGGTGAATACAAGCTACATTCCTTAGATGTTCACAGGCAACTTCGATTTTATCTGAACAGGACATCTGGTCTTTGGCAATCCGACCAGTTGTTTATTTCCTTTGCTAAATTCAATTTGGGTAAACCAATTTCCAAAGTCTCCTTATCACGCTGGATTTCGCAGTGCATCTTATTGGCTTATCAAGCTTCTGGAAGGCCCGCACCGGAGGGAGTACATACCCATTCAACCCGGTCAGTCTCTACTTCAGCGGCCTTTAAAGCTAGGATTCCTCTGGATGATATTTGTTCAGCAGCCACTTGGGCTTCATCTCATACCTTTATTTCCCACTACAAGTTGGATATTACATCTAGAGGTAGAGCATCCTTTGGCTCCGCGGTGCTCCGGAATATCCTTCCATGACGGCCGCCCAAGATTCAGGTAACTGGGGACTCTGCCCCACAGGTTGCAGACAAATGAATCTCCTACTTCAGATTTAGAAGTTATGTACTCACCATAGCGTTCCATCTGAGTACGTGTATTCATTTGTCTGCAACCATCCCGCCCTCCTATCCCCCTGGCCTTGTCAGTTTCCTGCATATTACGTGTTACCCTTTCTAGGGTATTTTTATTGATGGCAAACTCTATCTGAGGTCATGTAGGGAGAGCAGGGCATTATGGGTGAGGGGAGGAGCTGAGAGCTCGGATCCATAGCTGGAAAACCATGCCGGTTCGGATCCGATATCGGATCCATAACCCACAGGTTGCAGACAAATGAATACACCTACTCAGATGGAACGTTATGGTGAGTACATAACTTCTAATTACCCTTATTCCCTGCCTGCAACAGGAGTTTCGTTGGTGGATGAAGGCTTGTCATTAGAACAAGTGACAGCCATTCACTTTACCCCCAGCCAGGCAGACATTAACAACTGATGCATCAGATTATGCCTGGGGGGCACACATGGCAGGAAGATGTATTCAAGGCACATGGTCCGCAAACCAAATGCATCTACCTATCAGTCAGATGCTAGCTGTTCAGATTGCTCTGACAGCCTTCAAGGACCTACTTCATCCGGGACAACTACTGATAGACAACACCACAGTCATGTGGTATATAAACAAGCAGGGAAGCACTCATTCTTACCCCTTTGCTGACTAGCCATGACTTCGTGGGACACAGCATTGACTTACCAAGTACATCTGCAGGCACAATTCCTGCCAGGAAAGATAAATACTCTGGCAGACGAACTAAGCAGAAACCTCATGGATCCCCACGAGTGGAAATTGGATCCGCAAGTCTTCAGCATAAGGAAATGAGGGGGCCCGAATATAGACCCATTTGCCTGTCCTAAACTACAAACTAAAAAGATTCTGCACAAGGACTTACACAGACAAGCATGTAAAGTGGACGCCCTATCTTTTAGCTGGAAACGCTTAGCAGTATATGCCTTTCCTCCACTGCGCCTCCTCCCCAAGGTACTTCTAAAGGTCAGACGAGAAGCCAAATATGATACTGATTGCCCCAGACTGGCCCCGCTAGCACTGGTATCCAGTCCTAAGGAACTTGTCTCAATGCCCAGCTTGGACCTTGCCTCAAATACCTCATCTACTATCCCAACAAGACAATCGGATCCTGCACAGCCAACTAAAGACCTTAAATCTGGCAGCATGGCAGAAAATGTAGTGATAAAAAACGCACCTCTCACTAAAGCTGTAATGGATGTCATTTTGGAGGCCAGAAGGCCTAGTACCAGAAAATCTTACACTGGAAAATGGAAGAGATTCTGTGCTTGGAACCAGGCACAAGGAATCGACACAGCCGTACCAAATATTCCTCAGATTTTGCAATACTTACAACTGAGATGCTGGACAAAGGCCTATCCTTTTCATCCATTCAAACTCATGCCTCTGCCATTTCGGCTCATTACAGTAGAGCCACCAATCTTTTCTCATCCTTTAAGGCAGTACCTCAGAGGAGCCAAAAACTTAAGGCCTCCAAGGAGATCACCAATACCAGCATGAGACCTCAATTATGTTTTGGAAGAACTCACCTTGCCTCCTTTTGAGCCAGCCGCTACAGCTGATATAAAGATGTTCTTCATTCCACATTGCTGCAGTCCTAACTATTGGGTAGTCCGCTGTCCAGTCGGCCCGAATACCAAAGTATATGGCTGACGTCGGTCAGGGCGCATTAGACTGACGTCAGTACGTCAGGGTACTAATGCGCATGACCGACGTCATATCCTCAGTCTTTTTTGCCGCATGGTCTGATGCAGAAGCAATTTTGCGAGTGCAGGTTGGCGTTCTGAAAGTTTCTGAAGTCAGAGTTTCAGACCGAATCAAAGTTGGCTAAGTACCCCGTTGGGGAATATTTTGGTTTTTTCTTGCCTCAGTATTTAACCGGATGTCAGAAAAAGTGAATAACTGTATTTCTTGTGGGAAACAGATACCTCATAGGGATTACCATACTTTGTGTATACCTTGTTTAGGGCCTGAGCACGGCGTTGTTGGATGCCGCTCTTGTGCTAGATTTAACAAACGCACTATTAAGAGAAGGTTAGACTGTGCCAGGTTAGTTTTGGGAAGCGTTGTAATTATAAAATGCCGTCGGATGCTCCGGCCGCTTCGACCAAAAAGCGCAAGGACAAAGCAGCAAAGCCTAGAGTGGAAGAACCGACAGTCCCAGACGTCGGTTCTTTAGAAGGCTCAGTGGAGCCGGAGGTTCTGCCAGGAGTTTCTTTGGAGTCTCAGGGAGAGACTTTACTGTTACAGGATGTGTCCTCTCAGGAAGTAGGCCAGGCTGAGGGGGCTTCTCAGGTGGCTGTTCTTCCCTCTCTTCCTAAGGTGGTTAGAGCCTCCCTTCTGTTTCCAAGGCTTCTTTGAGAGGCAGGCCAAGTTTAGCTTCAGTGGGGGTTTCTCCTAGTGCTTCAGGGTCTTTGCCTAAGAAACATATGCTTAAAATGGCAGAGGATTTGATTACTATGATTAGAGGTTCTATGCCCCCTCCTGATAAAAGGCCTAGGGTGGAACCTGAGTTTGAGAGTTTTGAGCAATGTTCGGAGGCTTCTGAGTCTTCGGCTGAAGACTTGCAGGAGTATCCTCCTTATTCTGATTCTGATGTGGATGATTCTACTCCTTCAGCTTCTCCTCCTGAGGATTTTTCATTTTCAGAAACTCTGCATTCCATGAGGGAGCATTTTAAATGGGAAGGTCAAGATTTCTCTGATTCCAGGAAGAGGCTTAGGGAATTCTTGTTTTTACCCCAGCATAGGCCTTTAGCTATACCTCCTGTTCTGAATGTGGTGGAAGATGTTTTTGCAGAGGCTTCCCTGAATCCAGATTCTTTGCCTCCTGCCCCAGTTAAACCGGATAGGTACTATAGGGTGCCTGAGGCTCAAGTATCTTTTTAAGAGTCCTAGGGCAGACCCGGAAACTGTCTCTCAGGGGCCTAAAGGTGTGAAGGCCTCTGTTGTTAAAAATCCTGTTCCTCCTGATAAAGAGGCAAGGGCTTTGGATAGATGGGGAAAGAAAGTGTATACTTCTTCCACTTTAGCCATGAGGGCGTTGAATTGTCAGTTTCACATGTTAAAATATCAGAATTATCTCCTTTCACAATTGAAATCTAAGGTGGATGCTCTGGCAGAAGGTATTGAATGTAAAGAGTTGCAGGATTTAGTTCATGTGTCTGAACAGGTGGGTAAACATTCCTTGCAGTGTGGTTTTGATGCTGTGCAGGCCTCCTCGAGGGTGGCTGCCACTGGTTCTGTTCTTCGTAGGCACGCCTGGTTGAGAGATCAGTATTTAGCTGAGCATGTTAAAACAAGGATTTTGGATGCTCCTTTACAGTCTGATGTGTTTGGTTCGCCTGTGGAAGCAGTTTTAAAGAAAATGGAGGACAAGGCTAAGTCTATGCAAACTGTTAAGGATTTTTTGCAGGTGCAGCCTCTGAAGTTTAGTAGAAATTGGCCTACTAAGGGATGGACTTATCCTGCTTATGATTCCCAGTCTAGGGGTAGGTCTAGACGTGGTAGGGGCAGAGCTCAAGGTTCTTTTAGGCCTAGGACAGGGAGTTCACCTGCTCAGACTTCTGGTGAGGGCAGGGGTCAGTCCTTTCGTAAGCAGACCCAATGACCTGCCTTTTCAGCTGCCAGTACATTCTCGCCTGGCAGCACCTTTGGGAGGAAGGCTGTCTCTTTTCAAAGAAAATTGGGATTTAATTACCCAAGACAGATGGGTTCTGGATATCATTCACCACGGTTACAGGTTTTATTTCCATACCTTGCCTCCTTTCAAAGGCATGCCAGACATTCCTCCTCTACAAAGAACAGAGGCTCACAAGCAAATTTCTCTGTTGCTCCAAATAGGGGCCATTCAGCCAGTTCCTGTGCCAGAAAGGGGCCTAGGATTTTATTCTCGCCTGTTCCTAGTACCAAGAAGGGGAACACGTGGAGACCAGTTTTGGATTTATCTATCCTCAACACTTATCTGGACATTCCCAAGTTCAAAATGTTGACGTTACAACAGCTTTTACCTCTGCTGGGCAAAGATCACTGGATGGTAACTTTAGATCTCAAGGAAGCTTACCTTCATGTGCCTATAAGACTAAGTTGCAGGAAGTATCTGCGTTTCGAGCTGGAAATTCTCTATCAGTTCTCTGCATTGCCCTTTGGCTTATCTACTGCGCCCAGAGTATTCACAAAGGTTCTGGCTCCAGTGATAGCTTACTTCAGGCTAAAAGGAATTCAAATCTATCCTTACTTGGACGACTGCCTGATTCTGGCTCAAGAAAAGGAAGACCTTCTACAGCATTTGGAATATGTCATAGCAGTGCTAAGATGCCTAGGGTATTCTGTGAACGAAATAAAGTCCAGTCTAGTACCCTCTCAAGACATGTGCTTTCTGGGTGTAAGACTGAATACAGCAGCCCAGATGGCCGTTTTAACCCCGGACAAACAAAAGAATCTTTCCAGTTACTTCCATCAACTATCTCTTCAGTCCGGGCTGACTGCAAGGACAGTCCTTCAAGCCTTAAGGTTCATGGCATCTTGTATTCTGGTGCTTCCCAATGCCAAACTGCATATGAGGAAGCTGCAATGGTATCTCAAAAATGTATGGACACAGCACTGCCAGGATTTGGACACTGTCATTCAAATAATACCTTGCATTCAAAAGGAATTTTGTGGTGGGCTCAGGAATGTCACCTAAACAAGGGACTCTCTGTGACCCGGCCAGAGGCGAGTCAGATTCTAACGACAGATGCCTCAGACATTGCTTGGGGAGCTCATCTAAATGGAAAGTGGATACAAGACAAGTGGCCTGCCAGACTACAGCATCTACATATCAACATGAAAGAGATGTTAGCAGTCCAGTTTGCATTAATGGCTTTCAAGGAGTTACTTCTTCCAGGGCAGGTGTTGATTCTAACAGACAACACAACTGTCATGTGGTACATCAACAAACAAGGGGGAACACATTCTTACCCATTGTGCAGGCAAGCAATGATTTTATGGGAGACTGCGCTCAGCTTGCAACTAACTCTTCAGGCAAGGTTTCTGCCGGGAGCACAGAACTCCTTAGCAGATGTGTTAAGCAGACAAATCATGGATCCCCACGAGTGGAAACTGGATCTTCATGCATTTCAAAAATTGACAGTGTCATGGGGAACTCCAGACATAGATCTGTTCGCTTCTCCACTAAACCACCAGCTGCCAAAGTTTTGCACAAAGAGGTTTCATCACACAGCTTGGAAAGTGGATGCTCTTTCTTTCAGTTGGAAAAATCTTCATGTGTATGCTTTTCCACTTCTGCCTCTTCTCCCAAAGGTGCTTCTAAAGGTCAGACAAGACAAGCCAAGGATGATTTTAATAGCTCCAGATTGGCCTCGGCAGCACTGGTACCCATTACTGAGGAGTCTGGTAAGGAAGCCTCCATGGCCTTTACCCTTGATTCCACACCTGTTGTCTCAGAGGGACGGTCACCTGCTCAATGTCAAGCTTCACTCTCTTCATCTAACAGCCTGGCATATTCTGTTTTGAAAGACGGCAGGTTTCAACTTCCTCAGCAAGTTTTAAATGTGATTATGGAAGCCAGAAGACCTAGTACAAGGAAAGTGTACGCAGAAAAATGGAAGAGATTTTTATTTTGGAGTGCAGCAAACAATTTGGAGATTTCTGAGCCTAATTTGAGTGTGGCTCTTCAATATCTTACTGAGTTATTGGACAAAGGTTTGTCTTTCTCTTCCATTAAGATTCATGCTGCAGCAATTTCAGCTCACTATGATTGTGACCCACCATTGTTTTCGCATCCTTTGTTCAAGCAATTTCTTAGAGGGGCAAAGAATATAAGACCCCACGTAGAGCTCCTACTCCTGCTTGGGATCTCAATTTTGTGTTGGAGAAACTTACTCTACAACCTTTTGAGCCTGCGGCTACTGCTGAATTGAAATACTTGTCATGGAAGACTGCTTTTTTGTTGGCCATTACTTCTGCAAGAAGGGTTTCTGAGTTACAGGCCCTTATGGCGGTAGAGCCTTTTTTGATTTTTCATAAGGATAGGGTATCATTACGTACTAATCCTTCCTTTATGCCTAAGGTGGTTTCTAGTGTGGCTTTAAACAAAACTATTCATTTGCCTACTTTTTATGCAGATCCCCAAAATAAAGGGGAAAAGATTTTGCACACTTTAGATGTACACAGGCAATTGCGTTATTATTTGAGCAGGACTAAGGATTTTAGGCAGTCTCAGCAGTTGTTTGTTTCTTTTGCTTTGAGTTCGCAGGGCAAGCCTGTGTCAAAACAAACTATTTCTAGGTGGATTGGGTTTTGCATTGCGTTTTGTTATTCCCATCATGGCAAGGAGATTCCAGCTGGGATTAGGCCTCATTCCACTAGGGCTACTGCCACTTCAACAGCATTTCTAAGGGGGGTGGCAACTAAGGATATTTTGGAGGCAGCTACTTGGAGTTCAGTGCATACTTTCTCTAAGCATTATCACCTTCCTCTCTACTCTAAGTCTAGGGCTGGTTTTGCCACAGCTATTTTGCAAGGCATGTCAGCTCCTGCTTCCTTATGATTTGCCAGCCTCCCTTACCTCTGCTTTGGGATTCTACCCAATAGTTAGGACTGCAGCAATGTGGAATGAAGAACATAGTACAGTTTTGTACCTACCATAAATGTAGATGTTCGAGGATCCACATTGCTGCAGTCCAATTTACCTCCCTCCTTCCCTCTGTGTTTAGGGGTGGTTGTGTAGGTGAGGTTATATTCTGGTAATTTTGTATATATTGTACATATTTTTGGTGCAGGTATGTTTGGAGTTTTTGGTTTTGGCCTTCTCTTTTCGGGGTCTTCTGACATCTGGGGCAAGAAAAGACTGAGGATATGACGTCGGTCATGCGCATTAGTACCCTGACGTACTGACGTCAGTCTAATGCGCCCTGACCGACGTCAGCCATATACTTTGGTATTCGGGCCGACTGGACAGCGGACTACCCAATAGTTAGGACTGCAGCAATGTGGATCCTCGAACATCTACATTTATGGTAGGTACAAAACTGTACTTTTTTATCTTGGAAAACAGCTCTGCTCCTAGAAATAACATCGGCAAGACGAGTCTCAGAGCAACAGGCACTCATGGCTGTGGAACCTTTTATCATTTTTTATCCAGACAGGGTTTCTATGAGGACAAACCTGACATGTATGCCTAAGGTAATGTCCAGTGTGGCCCTTAACCCAACTATTCATCTGCCTACTTTTTATCCAAACCCACAGAATAAGGGGGAGAGAATTCTGCATTCTTTGTACATGCACAGACAGCTACGTTTCTACTTGGACAGAACCAAAGCTTTCAGAAAGACTGAGCAACTACTAGTGGCATATGCTGCAGGATCGCAAGGAAAGGCCATCTCAAAGCAGACTATTTCAAAGTGAATAGGCCACTGCATTCGTTTCTGATATTCACAACATGGCAAGCCAGTGCCTAAGGGCATTAGGCCACATTCAACCAGAGCAGCAGCCTTTCTCAGGTGAGTACCAACCAAAGACATTCTAGAGGCTGCTACCTTTGAGTTTAGTGCACACCTTACAAAGCACCATAATTTACCACGCTACTCTAAATCCAGAGCAGGCTTTGCCACTGCAGTTCTGCAGGGCCTTATAGCCGCTCCTAATGCTATTTAGCTCCAGCCTCCCAACCATAGCTTTTGGATTCAACCCAAGTGTAATGACTGCAGCAGTGAAACACTAAGAACATGGTACAGTTGTGTACACTTACCATAAATGTAGATGTTGGAGTGTATTCACTGTTGCAGTCCAGGTTACCCACCATCTCCCATTTCTTTGCTGCAACTTATCTGCACTTCTCTAATCTATATAGCCTATGTGGTGTATTTGCTTGTAGATGAAAGTATTTTATATTTTGGTGCATGCTGTTTTATTGGCATTTTTTTAGCCTACCCTTTTGGGGCCACCTGGCATCTGGGGCAAGAAACTGAAGAAAATGGCATCTGCTGCATCTTTTTATACCCCTGGCGTACTGATGTCAGGGAAGAGGCGACAGCAGACGACACCGGACCTAGACTCTGGAATTCAGGCCGACTGAGGGTAGCCTGCCAGCAGGATAACCCAAGTGTAATGACTGCAACAGTGAATACACTCTTAACATCTACATTTATGGTAAGTGTACGCAATTGTACTTTTTTTGCCCTGGCTCATGCCTCCAAATAGAAGCGGTATCCCACAGCCCCCAAAAGAATAGCTTCCCATATTGCAGCCAGTGCTAGACCATCTTATGGCTCAAGGCACCATTCAAGCAATTCCACTGTCTGCAAAAGGAAGAGGCTTCTACTCCAGGATTTTCCTGGTTCCAAGAAGACTGTCCCTGGAGGCCAATTCTGGGCCTCACTACTCAACCTCTTTCAGGTACCAACCTTCAGGATGCTGATCTTACAAGCTCTTTCCACTGCTTCTTCCCGAAGGGTTCAATGATGCTGGTCTTCACATCCCTATCAGGCCCAGTTTCAGGCAATGCGTGAGGTTCTCTCTGGGCTCCTCTTGCTTTCATTTCTCTGCCTTGCCCTTTGGGATTTCCATTTCACCCAGAGTCTTCAAATGTCTGGCGCCAGTTATTGCCTTCTGCAGGACAAAAGGAATCCAGATATTCCCTTACCTGGACTACCTCATTCCGGCAGAGTAAATAGGCCCTCCAGCAATACTTACAAATTGCCATTCTCCTACAGTCTCTGGGATTTCAGATCAGTTTCCCAAAATCCCAACTGTAGCCTCTTCTTGCGGTCCAGGATTCAAACAGATGTCATAAAAGCCTACCCATCCAAAGGTGGAAAGCTTGGCACATCTACTTCTGGTCTTCAGACCACAGAATTGACAGCAAGGCAGTACCTCGGGCTCCTGGGCTACATGGCATCCACCATCCCCATTTTACCATTAGCAAGATTAGAGCCAGACAGAAGAGTGCATCAATCTCAGAAAAATGAGGGCAGTATTACTGACCCTGCGAGCCTTCCAAACCAGTCTCCAACAAGGACTACTAAAAAATCTTTACAGACAGTACTGCAGTACTGTGGTATCTTAAGCAAGGGGGGGGCCAAGTCTTATTTGCTTTGCAGACTAGTTCTCCTGGTGTGGGAACTGGCCACTTCCCAGGGAGTAACCTTACAGGCAGTTTAAATACCTTCAGAACAGAATTCTCAGGCCGACTCCCTCAGCAGATCCATGACAGACAATACAAATGGATGCTACACAGGTATGTCTTCCTGCACCTGGTCCAGTGGTGGGGTATACCTCAAATAGACCTGTTTGCCTCCTCCAACAGGCAGCTTGCTTCCTTCTGCACCAGACCTCCAGAACCGCAGGCTATGGCAACAGATGCCTTTTCAATTTCCTGGAAGGGGATGTTTCTCTCTTCATTCTCCCCTTTGCCCCTGTTCAGAAGATCCTGCTGAAGATCCAGCAGGACAGACCACAAATCTTGCTGGTGACTCCATGTTGGCCAAGACAGCATTAGTTATCCCTCCTATTTACAGCTATCCAAGGGCAATCACCACAGGTTTACCCCCCCCCCCCCAGAGTTGACCTTCTCACACAGCACAAGGGATCCTAAATACACCTTCACTGGCAATCTCTTCACCTCACCCTGTGGGTGATAGGATTCTAATCCCTTTCAGACACCTTTACAGTGAGGATGTGCTGACTGTCCTCCAGGAAGCCAGGAAACCAAATACCAGGAAATCTCACCTATCAAAATTGAAGAGCTTTTTCATATGGGGTCTCAAGACATTTGGGCCCGCTGAAAAATGAGATCCCTTTACTACTCATACTTGTGTGAACTGTTACAGGGTTAGCCTTTTCTGTTAAGACCCACTCATCTGCTGTCTCTGCATGTCTTCTCCTGGATTCCCCCCTAGCTTCCAGACTACTGGCAAAGCTGTTCCTTAAGGGGGGGTCCTTCATCTCGGACCGCCTAGGAAACCTCCTCCCCCTCCTTGGGACCTCAGCTATGTTTTAGAGAAGCTCACGCTTACCCCCATTCAAGTCATCTGCTAAAGCTTCCCTAAAACATTGCACATGGAAGACTGTTCTTGTGACCTTAGAGTGCCAGAGTTGCAAGCCCTCATTTCCACACTGACAGCGTTACCCTTTGATCTAACCCTTCATGCCCAAGGTGGTGAATGACCTTTCCCTAAATCAAGCCATCCACCTATCAACCTTCTCTAACCCACAGGGAGACTGTAAAGAGAGCACTCCATTCTCTGGATGTACACAGCTCTGATTTTATCTGCACAAAACTAAGTCCATCAGACAGGCTGATCAACTGTTAGTCTCCTTCCACCTCAGGGTCCTGGGGAGGGGAGTATCTAAACATTTTCAACATGGATTTCCAAAGCTATCACCCTTTGTTACAAACACCATGGGAAATCTCTAAGCTACTGTCAAAGCACACTCCACCAGGGCAGTGGCCTCCTTCAGGGGTTTGGATGCCGCCTCTGTACTGGAAGCAGCCACTTGGCCTTTGGTGCATACCTCCACCAAACATTACGCATTAGACTGCATTTCTAGGGCTAGAGCTGGTTTTGCCAGGGCTGTCCTCCATGGATTCCTGGAGAACTCTACTAGGCCACCTCACCCCTTCACAGTGAGCTTTGGCACTTGCCCATATGTACTAAATACTACAGCATAAGAATAGAAGGACATAAAGTTCTGGAAAATCTTATAATCATAGAAGGGCATAGAAAAGTTGTGTAAAATCTTACAATAATGATGGATGTTCTCTTCCATGTTGCAGTATTCCTTCCCACCCACCTACCCCTCCTTTTATACGGCATATCCCTTTTTGGATTGCACAGGACTGACACCCTTCCTATGACTGGTTCTGACTGGGGCTTGGATGTTCTTTGTGTTTCACTGATGTCCTTCAAGAATGCAACTGCAGTCATAACATGTGGGTTGTCCTGCCTCAGGCAGCCCTCGGTCGGCCAGATTCCAAAGTCTGGGTCCGACTTCGGCTGATGTCGCGTTTCTCTCCGTCAGAGCGGCTGGAGTACATAAGCATCAGCCGACACCATCTTCAGTCTTTCTTGCCGCACGGTGCCCGAAGCAGAAGCAGTTCGCAAGTGCCGGTCGGTCAGCTCCTGTATTCTTCGATTCCGAAGTCATCAAAAAAGCTAAGTACCCCGTTGGGGACCTTTTCTTGCCTCAGCCGATGTCAGAAATTACTGAAAGTTAACAGTTGTCTTTCTTGTGGTAAACAAATACCTCATAAGGATTTCCACTCTTACTGTCTTCCTTGCCTTGGCCCAGACCACGACGTCTCGGCCTGTGCTCGCTTCAACAAGCGCACTCAGGCGCCGGGCGGAGTTCGCAGAAGATTTTTTTCGGCGATAAATTCGCTTACACAATGCAGTCAGATCTTCCGACATCACAAACTCCCAAGAAACGAAAAGACCGGGACCGACATCCTCTGCCCGCGTTTACCACAGACTCCATGCCAAAACCTATCGCGGATGCTCCGGTTCCCTCTGAGACGGTCTCTCCACCGCTCCGAACCGAAGTCACCGCATTACCGACGACTCCGATTCCAGATATCACTCCGCCAGTTGATTTTCCTCCGGATACCGAAACCGAGGAAATGCCAGAGACCATTGCTGTAGACAAGGTCACTCCTGCACGTGGAGCTGCCAGGCCTCCTATGGCCATGTCTATTAAGGCCTACACCAGGGCTAAGGCAGCCAGCAAATCAAAGCATCTTACTACTAAAACCTTTCCTCAGTCTACTCCAGAGACACAAATTATGTCTATGGCTGCTGATTTAATTTCTATGATTAGAGGGTCACAGGCTCATCCTGAGAGGATCCCAACCTCCTTCTGATAAAAGGCCCCGGGTTGAACCCTCTGACCCTATTCCGTCAGATGAAGACTCTGAGGGCTCTGTCCACTCTGATAGCCAGGAAGAGCTCTTCCAGACCTATGAGGACTCTGATGCAGAGGATTCCATCCCCTCGGCCTCCCCGCCTGAGGGTATTTCTTTTGGGGAATTACTGCATACCATGAGGGAACATTTCAAGTGGCAAGGCCAGGAATATTCTGATTCCAGAAAACGCCTTCGGACTTTCCTTAAGAAGCCCCAGCACAGGCCCTTAGCTATTCCTCCTGTTCTTGATGTTTTGGATGATTTATATTCTGACTCTAGTGTTACCCCTGACTTTCTTCCTCCTGCTCCAGCCAAGCCAGACAGGTATTACAGGGTCCCAGAAACTCATTCCCATTTATTCAGGGCCCATACTGCTGATTTGGAAACTATTTCTCAGGGGCCTAAAGGAGTTTCAGCTTCTACCTCTAAAAATCCATTGCCCTCCAACAGGGAAGCTAGGTCATTAGAGAGATGGGGCAAAAAGGTTTACACATCCACTACCTTATCCATGAGAGCCTTGAATTGCCTTTTTCATATGTTACAATATCAGGATTTCCTGTTAGAAGATTTACAAAAAACATTGGCCACTCCTGATCCTTCAGACAGGAAGGCTTTGCAGGAAGCAGTACATAACACTCAGCAAGTAAGCAATCACTTCCTGCAGTGTGGATATGATGCACTGGAAGCTTCATGTAGGGCAGCTATGACAGGGGCAGTCATTCAGAGACATGCATGGTTAAAAGATCAACCTCTACCAGATCATGTAAAGGCAAAACTTCTGGATGCACCTTTGGAAAAGAACAAGCTTTTTGGTGCTAATGCTAAGGATTTGTTAAAGACCATCGAGGAAAAAGCAAAATCAGTTCAGACGGTGAAAGATTTCCTCCAGGTTCAACCCCCCAGATTCAGTAGGAATTGGCCTTCAAAAAACTGGTCCTTTCCTAATCCAGAAAAGTTTCAAAGGGGTAAAAATAGACGTGGCCGAGGAAGAGGCCAATACAGAGGTCCTTACAGGGGATGACAATGGCAGTCAGGAAACCAAAGAAGTGACGCAGGGGTTTCTCCTGCCCCACAGCCACAATCTCAATGACTTTCCTCTACTTCTGCCTACCAGGGAACAAATAGAAGCTCCCTTGGGCGGGAAATTATCTCTGTTTGCAGAAAATTGGCACAGACTCACAAAGGACAAATGGATTTTGGACATTATAGACCGAGGCTACAGGTTCCATTTTCATACCTTACCAAGAAAACAAGGCATGCCAAACCTACCACAAACAGAGGGCAGAGGCTATCAAGCAAATCTCTCTGCTGACTCAAATGAAAGCAATAGAAAGAGTTCCACAACAAGAACAAGGCCAGGGGTTTTACTCAAGACTGTTCCTTGTTCCAAGAAAAGAAACTCAATGGAGACCAATACTGGATTTGTCCGCATTAAACACTTTTCTCATAGTACCAAAGTTCAAAATGCTGACTCTACAGCAACTCCTTCCCATGCTGGACAAGGGGTCTTGGCTGATTACTCTGGACCTCAAGGAGGCATACCTGCATGTCCCTATCAGACTCAGCTGCAGAAGATACCTCCGATTTCTTGCAGGGCCAGAGCATTATCAATTCTCAGCATTGCCATTTGGCTTATCTACTGCGCCCAGAGTATTCACAAAATGCCTGGCTTCAGTAATTGCTCATTGCAGGCTCCAAGGGATACAAATTTACCCGTACCTGGACGACTGCCTCATACAAGCGGACGACAAATTGATGACAAAAAACTTGGACTATGTCATACGATTACTTCAAGCTCTGGGATACACAGTCAACTTTCAAAAGTCAAGACTGCAGCCATCCCAGCAAATCTTCTTAGGAGCCAAATTAGACACAGCCTCTCAAATGGCTTACCTGACAGAAGACAAGCAAGAGAAGTTAACTCATTACTTCAAAGGTTTAGCAAAACTCACCCAGATGACTGCAAGGAGATTCCTACAGGCCCTGGGTTACATGGCATCCTGCATTCTCCTGGTTCCATTAGCAAGACTACACATGAGAGCTTCAATGGTACCTAAAAAAGCATTTGGTCTCAACACAGCAACAACTTGGAGACAACCATACCGCTCATTCCATGCCTACAAAAGGAATTCCTATGGTGGGCCTCTGAGCCAGGCCAACACAGGTATGTCATTCAAAAAACCACAGATAACACAGACCATGACCAGGACCTTGGATGGGGGGCGCACATGGAAGGTAGGTGTATACAAGGACAATGGTCTCAAAGGGAAACACATCTGCATATAAATCAAAAAGAAATGCTGGCAGTAATGCATGCCATCGAGGCCTTTCAACAACTTCAACAAGGCCATTTACTGATATGGACAGACACCACTGTGATGTGGTATATAAACAAGCAAGGGGGCACCCACTCTTACCCCCTTTGCAGACTAACAATGCATCTTTGGGAGAAATCACTGAGCCTAAACATACACTTACAATCCCAGTTTGTTCCAGGCAAAGACAATGTGCTGGCGGACAGCCTAAGCAGGAATTTCACAGATCCACACGAGTGGAGGTTACATCCGAAGATCTTCACACAACTCACTTCGACATGGGGCAGGCCAGAAGTAGACCTATTTGCCTCTCACCTCAACCATCTACAAAAATTCTGCAAAAGGACATACCATCCAAAAGCTTGGAAAATAGATGCTCTCTCATTCAACTGGAATTTCCTAACAATCTATGCATTCCCACCTCTGCCACTGATGACCTCAGTACTACTAAAGATCAAAGCAGAGAGACCCAAGGGAATCGTAATAGCTCCGGACTGGCCAAGACAACACTGGTACCCACTACTAAGGATCATATGTCAGACCAGGAAGTGGGCTCTTCCCCAGTGGCCTCTACTTTTGACTCAACACGATCTCAACACAGTGCATCCAAATCTTCAGACACTGCAGCTAACAGCATGGGAGATCCCATAAATAACCTCAACCTAACAGAGGCTCGAAGACCATCCACCAGAAAGGTTTACTTAGCAAAATGGAAAAGATTCAGCAATTGGAATACCAGCAAGGGGCATGATGCCTCATTGTTGAACATCCCACTCATCTTGGAAAATTTGGCGGATATGCTAAAGAACGGCCTCTCATATTCTTCCATAAAGATACATGCATCAGCTATTTCAGCTAGATATAACACTGATCCTCCAGTCTTTTCACATCCTTTGCTAAGGCAATTCCTCAGGGGAATCAAGAACATCAAGCCACCAAGAAAGGCCCCAGTGCCAGCCTGGGACCTCAATTTTGTCCTAGAAAAACTGACTCTACCTCCTTTTGAGCCAGCAACTTCAGTTGACTTGCAATTTCTCTCATGGAAGACAGCTTTCCTGTTGGCAATTACCTCAGCAAGAAGGGTTTCAGAACTACAGGCCCTAATGGCAATACCACCGTTCATACTTTTTCACAGAGACAGGGTTTCATAAAGGACTAACCCTACCTTTATGCCAAAGGTGGTATCTAGGGTTTCTTTGAATCAAGCTATTCATTTGCCTGCTTTCTTTCCCAATCCTGAGAATAAGGGGGAAAGACTGTTTTATACCTTGGACATTCACAGACAACTTTGATACTACCTGGACAGAACCAAGGCCAGTAGGAAGTCTGAACTTTTTTGTAGCTTACGCCCCTGCAGTCCAAGGAAAAGCAATTTCAAAACAGACCATTTCAAAAAGGATTGGACATTGCATCAGATTTTGTTATTCCTTTCATGGAAAGACTGTTCCAGCCAATGTCAGACCACATTCCACAAGAGCTACAGCCACCTCTACAGCATTCTTAAGAGGGGTGCCTACTAAGGACATTCTAGAAGCTGCTACATGGAGCTCCGTGCATACATTCTCCAAACACTACAATCTCCCTTTATACTCCAGATCCAGAGCAGGCTTTGCTTCGGCAGTCCTGCAGGGTTTGATTGCCACACCATCTTTTTCCTAGAGCATACCTCCTCCCCCACCTAAGCTATGGTATTCTACCCACATGCAGTTGCATTCTTGGAAGGACATAGTACAGTTTTGTACCTACCATAAATGTAGATGCCAGATAGACATGCAACTGCAGTCGGATTTTCCCTCCCTCCATACCCCTCTATGCCTAGGACCCTCTCCTATCCCTGTTTCTCTAAGCTGGGGATATCTGTTATGGTGTATTTGTTTTTTATTGATCATTTATTGTTCTGGAATCCTGTTTTTGTCTTCCAATTTGATTACAGCCTTCCTTGGAGGGCACCTGGGGCAAGAAACACTGAAGAAGATGGCGTCTGCTGATGCTTATGTACTCCAGCCGCTCTGACGGAGAGAAATGCGACATCAGCCGACGTCGGACCCAGACTTTGGAATCCGGCCGACCGAGGGCTGCCTGAGGCAGGACAACCCACATGTTATGACTGCAGTTGCATGTCTATCGGACATCTACATTTATGGTAGGTACAAAAGTGTACTTTAGTCATTACATTTGGGTAATCTGCTGGCAGGTTGCCCTCATTCGGCCTGAATTCCAAAGTCTTTGGTCCTGCGTCTGTTGCTGTCCCCTCTTCCATGACTTCAGGTCGTCAGGGGTATAAAACATGCAGGTCTTTCTTGCCGCACGGTGCTCGAAGCAGAAGCATTTCGCAAGTGCCAGTTGGCCGATTACTGAAATATTAGAGTTTGAGTTTCAGACTGAAGTCTTCACTAAAGCAAAGTACCCCGTTAGGGAAACTTTTTTTTCTTGCTTTTTACCGATGTCAGAAAAAGTTAATTGTATTACTTGTGGGAAGCAAGTACTTCAAGGATTTCCATTTATACTGTATTCCTTGCCTAGGCCCTGATCACAACGTGCCTGGCTGTCGGTTTTGTGCTAGATTTAACCAACGTACTATTAAGCGTCTTTATATTTTTGCATCAAAGTATTTTGGAAACATTTAACTAGCCAGAAATGTAGTCTGATAGCAATCCGGCTACCGAAGTACATAAACACAAAGAAAAGGACAGAAGGGCAGTCGAGATCCAGAACTGACTAAGCTTCTAAGCCAGTCGCCGGTACTCAGTGAGGCACCTTCGCAGCCCCGGATACCCGCTACCTTCAAGTTGCAGCCCTCTACCGACACCTATGTGGAGTCCGGCATGCCGCGGGATACTCAAGGTATTGGACCAACGGATGCATCTCCCTCTGGGTCCGGAGCCGCTGAGCAGGCTCCAGCTTCTGAGGATGTATTCAGACCTCAACATTTTTACATCAAGCAGGCGACAGCTGCAAAACCAAAGACAAAAGCAACTTCTAAAACTAAAAAACTGACGCATGAGCCATGTGCACAGGCCTCTATGCCTAAAAAAGACTATCAGAATGGCTGAAGACCTTATTACCTTAATCAGGGGTACCCATCCCCCTCCAGATAAGAGGCCTAGGCAAGACACTGATTATGAATCTTCAGATCAGGTTTCTATTTCTTTTGATTACTCTTCTTATCAGGAATTATGTATACCTCCCTATGAGGATTCTGATGCTGAGGAGTCTATTCCATCTGCATCTCCTCCTGTGGATTATTCATTTGGAGAAACCTTGCATACTTTGAGGGAGCATTTTCACTGGGAGAGTCAAGACTTCTCAATCAAAAAGAGGCTCATGGATTTCCTCCTCCCTCAGCACAAGCCTTTAGCCATTCCCCCTGTTTTAGACATTGTGGATGATGTGTTTTCAGAGTCCAGCTTGACCCCTGACTCCCTACCTCCAGCTCCCAATAAGCCTGACAGATATTACAGGGTCCCTAACTCATTTTTATTTAGAAACCCTGTTGCTGATCCTGAAACTATTTCACAGGGTCCAAAGGGAGTTAAGGCCTCAACAGCAAGAAAACCCTACCCCCTCTGACAGAGATTCAAGGGCACTGGACAGATGGGGAAAAAAGGTTTATACATCTGCAACCTTGGCAATCAGGGCCTTAAACTGTCAATTTCATATGCTTAAGTACCAACAACATGTTCATCGTGTTACCCTGCTGCTGCAGTCGTCACGCTAGGGTTATCCTGCCGTCAGGCGGTCCCTCAGTCTGCCTGAGTTCCAAAGTCTTGGTCTGGTGTCGGTTGCTGTCCGCCCATGAGGCCCATGCCATGCCATGAGGCATCCGATGCCATTTTCTTCAGTCGTTCTTGCCGTGCCGTGCCAGAAGCAGTTCGCAAGTGCCGGTCGGCTGACACCTGAGATGTTCGATCAGTCCGAAGGCTTCAATAAAGCTAAGTACCCCATTGGGGAACCTTTTCTTGCCTCAGTCCGATGTCAGAAAAAGTTAACTGCATTTCTTGTGGGAAGCAAATACCTCATAAGGACTTCCATTCTTATGGTATTCCTTGCCTAGGCCCAGACCATGACGTAACAGGTTGTCGGCTTTGCGCTAGGTTTAATAAACTATCTAATGCCCTTTTGACTTCGCACGACATTACTTTGGTAGGAAATTTAATTACATCATGCCGCCTGAGCAGCCGACAACCGGCATGCATAAAAAACGCAAGGATAAGGACAGGCAGCCTAGGAACAAGCCAGACTCCGAGGCCTCTGCCTGGCCTGTCGCTGGTTCTCCGGTTTTCAGTGAGGCGCCTACGCAGCCCCTGACTACCGCAGAATTGGAACCCCAGACAGCTGCGGATTCTCAAGCAGAGTGTACTGGGCCAACACAGCCATCTTCATTAGGCCCTTCCGACACCGGAGCAGGAGACTACCCAGGTGCTGTGGAAACACCTTCGGTTGCAGAAGGTGTCTTCAGACAGACTACATTCACCATTAAGTCTTATGTTAAGCTAAAAACTCCATTAAAACCAAAAAAGACTGTACATCAGTCTACAGTTCAAGGCCCCATGCCTAAGAAACAGATGCTTAAGATGGCTGAAGATTTGATTACCCTAATCAGGGGTTCCCATCCCCCTCCAGATAAAAGACCAAGACAAGAGGAGGATTATGCTTCCTCTGACCAGGTTTCTATTTCCTCAGATTCTTCTGAGGAACAGGATTACACTTTTCCCCCTTATGAGGACTGATGCTCAAGACTCTATCCCCTCAGCATCTCCCCGTGAAGACTACTCCTTTGGGGAAACTTTACATACCATGAGGGAACATTTCCACTGGGAAGGCCATTTCCACTGGGAAGGCCAAGACTACTCTTCTAAGAAAAGGCTCAGAGTTCCTTTTACTACCCCAGCACAGACCACTTGCTATCCCTCCAGTTTTAGATATTGTGGATGACGTTTACTTGGAGTCTAGTCTAAATCCAGACTCTCTACCTCCTGCTCCAGCCAAACCAGACATACTACAGAGTGCCTGACCACGCAAAGTCCTTTATAAAAGCCCTGTGGCTGACCCAGAAACAATTTCCCAGGGTCACAAGGGGGCTAAAGCTTCTATGGCTTAAAATCTTGTGCCCTCTGAAAGGGATTCCAGAGCCCTAGATAGGTGGGGAAAGAAAATATGCACCTCAGCAACTCTGGCTATGAGAGCATTAAATTCAGTTTCACATTCTGAAATATCAGCAATTCCTAATGTCTCAAAGCAAAAAATGAGCACACAAAGAACAGTCTGAATTCAAGGAAATGCAGGATCTGTTGCATGCAGCTGAACAGGTGGGCAAACTTACTTTGCAATGTGGATTTGATTCATTGGAAGCTTCCTGTAGAACAGCTGTTACTGGGTCTGTCATACGTACACATGCTTGGTTAAACGAACAAACCTTGCCTGATCATGTTAAAGCAAAATTATTGGATGCACCTTTACAGCAGGATGTGTTTGGTGTCAAAGCAGAAGAGGTCTTAAAGAAAATGAGTCAAGGATTTCCTACAGGTACAACCCCCTCGTTTCAGCAGAAATTGGTCAACAAAATACTGGTCCTTTCCAGCTTCTGACAGATCACAGAGGGGCAAATACAGACACCCAAGGGGCAGAGGTCAGTCACAAGGCCCTTACAAACCTCGCCAATGGGGTAATGCTACCCAGAAAGGAGGAGAAGACAGGTCCCAAGCTAGCAGAAGACAAACAATGACTCAATCCTCAAACTACCAAGCAAATCTCTCCTGGCAGCTCCCTTGGGAGGAAAATTAGCATTTTTTGCAGACAACTGGCACATCATCACAAAAGACAAATGGGTCCTAAACGTTGTCTCACAAGGATACAGATTCTACTTTCATACTTTGCCAAGGAAAAAAGGAATGCAAACATGCCACCAAATCAATGGGCAGAGGCACAAAAATGAATGGCTCATGTCCATGAGAGATGTAATTTAACAGGTACCTACACAGGAGCAAGGACAAGGATTTTACTCAAGACTCTTTCTAGTCCCAAGAAAAGACAAAGCATGGAGACCCATTCTGGATCTTTCAGTTCTGAACAACTGTCTGCAAGTACCAAAATTCAAGATGCTAACACTACAGCAGCTTCTTCCCATGCTGGGCAAGAATGCTTGGCTAGTAACGTTGGACCTCAAGGAGGCATACGTGCATGTCCCTATCGGACAGAATTGCAGAAGATTCCTCCACTTCATTGCAGGTTCAACACACTTTCAATTCTCTGCACTGCCCTTTGGCTTATCTACGCGCCCAGGGTCTTCACAAAATGCCTTGCACCAGTAATTGCATACGGCAGGCAAAGAGGAATTCAGATATACCCATACCTGGACGACTGCCTTATTCAAGCAGAAAGCAAGGACATTCTTTTAAAGCATCTGGCATTTGTCAAACACCTTCTCTTCTAAGTTGCCTAGGGTTCACAATAAATGAAAAGAAATCAAAACTAGTGCCCTCACAAAATATAATATTCCTGCGTGCCAGCTTGAATACAATGGCCCAGATGGCTTCTCATGCCAGACAGGCAACAACAGCTGACTCAGTATTTCAAAATAATGGCAACAAAGACCCAACTCCCTGCAAGAAAAATTCTGCAGGCCTTGGGATTCATGGAATCTTGCATACTACTAATACCATTTGCAAAACTGCGTATGAGGAAATTACAATGGTACCTGAAAAGCGTATGGACTCGGCAGTCACAGCTTGGAAACAATACCACTCATTCCCTGCCTTCAGCAGGAGTTTCTATGGTGGGCACAGGCAATGTCACCTCAACAAGGGTCAGCCTTTCACCTTACAGCCAGGCGAACTGACAACAGATGCATCGGACTATGCCTGGGGGGCACACATGGCAGGACAGTGCATTCAGGGCAAATGGACTACAGATCAAAGGCATCTGCATATCAATCAAAAAGAAATGCTAGCAGTACAGAATGCCCTAACAGCTTTCAAGGACCTCTTACACCCAGGTCAACTAATAATAGATGGACAACACCACAGTAATGTGGTACATACACAAGCAAAGGAGCACACATTCCTACCCTCTATGCAGGCAAGCAATGACCTTGTGGAACACAGTACTGTCTTACCAGGTTCAATTACAAGCACGATTCCTGCCAGGAAAGAAAAACACTTTGGCAGACTACCTAAGCAGAAACATCATGGATCCACACGGGTGGAACTAGATCCACAAATATTTGCAATGATGGCTCAAAAATGGGGATGCCCACACATAAATCGGTTTGCCAGCCCTCAAAACTACCAACATGTGAAGTTGTCAATCTCGCCCCCATTCTTGCTGGATGGGTTCGGAGCCGATCCTCGGCTCTGACTCGGCACTTGCTTTAGCTTGAGAACTCCTTTTACCAGCTCGAGGCAACCCTATATCCCATGATGCAAGGCAGAACTACCTCAGATATCGTTTGCCGCTTAGCGAAAGAGGTCTCCTTTGCCAGCTGAGGTAAGTAATTTTTTGTCAGAGAAAAAGCTTAGTTAGGGATTTATTTCCCCCTTGTTTTCCACTTTCATAGTCTGTAGTGTGTTTACAGCCACCCTATTCCCTTATAATTCAAAACTTTTAATTTCCTTTGGTAATTGTATAAAAGTTTAGTTAGGCCTAGACCCCATTGGTTAATCCCTACCTGTGTCTGTGTGTTAGGGGATTAATTGTGTGTTTGTGGGGGTTTGTGTGTGACTTATTCCTTAGAAATATGTCAAAGGAAGGCAAGGTCTCAGGCTTCAAGAAGTGTGACTCGTGCTGTCAGAAAATGTCTCTGACAGACGGTCACACTTCTTGTGTTTACTGCCTGGGGCCTTTGCACCTGCAGGACTCCTGTGCTTTGTGTCACTCTTTTAGCCAGAGAGTCCTGCAGGAACGGAGGAATAAGTTAATCCTCCGTGGCTTACTTAAGCCAGAAGGTTCTCCCTCTAAAACAGGGTCTGGTAAACCTTCTAAGCCACCGAAGGTTCAGGCTACAGTATCCAAGCCTCCTCCGGTGGCTCCGGCTCCGTCGGAGCCGAGATCGGCTCCAGCTGGAACCGATCTATCTGCTTCCAAAGTGGTGGGTTCGGCACCGATTGGTTCCGACACCCGGTCTAGTGTGGCCTTGTCGGCTCCGGCTGGAGCCGACTTATCCAGCATCGGGCGAAACCTTCGGCTCCATCTGGAATTCAGGGGACTTCGGCTCCGATGACTTCGTCCCGAAAGAGATCTCGGTCCCCTTTGTTGCAGAGTATCCACTTGGCTCCGGGGTCTCCTCTTTTGTCGGAGCGGAGCCATCGGAGCCGATCTTCGAGATCTTCCAGGCTGTCTGACCACGACTTAGAGAGGGTGGTAAGCAGGCTGTTGAAGTCACAGGCACTGGCCCAAATGCTCCATAGCCCGTCTCAGCAGACTTCGGCTATTGTTTCACCCCTTGAACTTCCTCCTCCGACTCCACACCAGAGTTCGGAGCCGGAGCTTCTCGGGACAGCGACTGTTTCGGCGCCGGAGCCGATACATCCTTCGGCTCCGTCGTCCTCTGCTCCGATCTCCTCCTTGAGGCCTTCCTTGGAGGGATCCGGTCATCTGGTTTCCCTTGTCGGCTCCGAGGGGGCTAGTGGCATCGGACCCTTGTCCGACCCCGCTCTCCCTCTCGGGGCTTCGGCTTTGGTAAGCTCGGCACCGACATCGGCCTCGGAGCCTTCCCTCTCAGTGGAGCCGGGAATTCCTGTATCCTCGGATCGGGGATATTCTGGCCTCCCGGGGAGGGGAGCCTTTGAGGTGATGAGGAGTGTCCTGGCTACTGAGCCAGGTCAACGGTCCATCCCTCTAGCTCCTCCCTCTTCGGTGCCTGTAGACACCTCTTGCCAGCCTCTTGCTCTCAGGCCCAGGGATCCATCGCCCCAGGTTTCCCCATTGGGAATTTCCTCCTCTTCCGAAGTTTCTCCTGATCCGGCAGGTGAACCCCCTCGGAAGAGGACGTGTAAGAGGAAACACACAGACTCCCCCGAGTCTACTACATCTGATACCGACTTAGATGAGTCGGAGGGTTCCCCACGATCCCCCTCTGAGGATGTCTCCTTTTCAGACATCCTTGAGCTCCTCAGAGGGGGAATTGGCCATCCATTGATCCCTCCGAGGATGAGTCGGTATACCTGGAGGCTTTTGGATCCCGACCCTCCACCTCCTGGGTGTCTCCGCCTTTCGACCCACTTATGCAGGTAGTGGCTCGGAAGGCGTGGGCGGCTCCAGATTCTGTGGAACCTGTCCCCAGGAGACCATCCAAGTTTATCATGGCCCCTACGGACAAACAGTTTCTTTCCAAGGGCGTCTCTGTGGATGCTATGGTGGTGGCGGCCACTAAGAAGGAACTGGCGGATCCTTCAGTACCTGTCCATCCTCCTAACAAGGATTCTAGGACCATGGACAGGTATGGAAAGCGGATTTTTTCTTCAGCGACCTTTGCTATGCGTTCGCTGAACTACCTTTGTCACTTCACCAGGCTTCAAAGAGAGAGATATTCTCAAGGAACTGGGTGAAGTGGTCCAAGATCCTTCTGCTGCTGGGGCTCAAGAAAAGATTGCCTCACAGCTAGCAATCCTGAATTCCCTATCCAACTCCATGCGGCTCATATCCTATGCGGCCGATGGAGCGAGCAGGGCCGCAGGCACAGGAGTTGCTCTTGGACGCCAAGCCTGGATGCGGCTTTGTAATTTTGCAGACCCCTTTAAGGCGTCCTTCACTAATACCCCCTTTGATGGTTCGGCTTTGTTCGGACCTCAGGTGAAGGATACCTTGACCAGGTGTGAGCAGGACGGTAAAACTTTCTGCCGTTGGAGTCCATTTTTCCACCCCTTCTAGACCATATCCCAAGGGTCAGAAGAGAGGGAAGATGTGGTTCCGCAAGGCCCAAGGAGCTACACCGGACACGTGGTCAGTTTACCCCCAGAGGCAGAGGGGGTAACAATAATAGACGCTGCCCTAGAGGCAGGGGGGGTCCTCAGAACCAGGGCAACAGGGAGACTCTTCCTGAGAAGCCCTTTCAGCATCCCTGAGGTGTTGCCCGACTGTCCACCCTTGGAGGCAGTCGGGGGAAGGATTTCGCTGTACCCAGTAGCCTGGCATTCCCCCTCACAAGATATGTGGGTACAGTCTATCATATCCGAGGGTTACAAAATCCCCTTCGAAAGGTATTCCGTGCCTAAACAATCCCTTCCAGACATCTCACCCGGTCAAAGGGATTTGGCAGAACAGGAGGTTTCAAAGCTCCTAGGAAAAAGAGCCGTCCAGACTGTGCCGGCAGACCAGGTAGGATCCGGCGTCTACTCTGGATTCTTTTTGGTCTTCTAAAGGACGGGAGATTGGAGACCAATATTAGACCTGAGCAGTCTAAACAGATTTGTCAAGAAGGCAAGATTCCGGATGGTCACGCTTCAGTCCATTCTGCCCTTTCTGGGCAAGGACAACTGGATGTGCTCTATAGACCTTCAGGACGCGTACTATCACATAAAGATTCACAGGCGCTCCAGAAGGTTTCTCCGCTTTCAGCTAGGGACCAGTCATTACCAATTCAGAGCCCTGCCCTTTGGCCTCAATTCAGCCCCCAGAGTGTGTACCAAATGCATGGCAGTGGTCACAGCTCATCTGAGACGTCAAGGATTCCAGGTGTTTCCTTATTTGGACGACTGGCTCCTCTCCACCACCACCAGGTGTCAGCTTCTTCAGACCAGAGACTACACTGTAGCTTTGCAGGAGTTTGGGAATTTCAGTAAATTTCGAAAAATCTTCTCTGCTGCCTTGCCAATCTATCACCTTTATAGGCGCAGAATTAAACACTGTCAAATTGTTAGCCAGACTAACAGATCAAAGAATTCTGGACATCCAAAAATTCGTTCGGATTCTATTGCAGAGCAACAAGGTCAAAGCCAGATTTATACTGAAGGTTCTAGGTCTTATGGCTGCGGCCATTGTTCTTCTACCACTGGCTCGCTTCCACATGCGTCTTCTGCAGTGGATGCTATTCACGCAGTGGTCGTACCACAGTCTCCCGATGAGGCACGAAATCTTAGTCACACAGTCGTGCAGAACTCATCTGAATTGGATATCTTCCCCTCTTCTTCATCAGGGCCGACCCTTTGTTCCCCCTCCTCCAGTTGCCACAGTCACTACGGATGCCTCTCTATGATCGGGTGGGGGGGGCATTATCAGGGCAGGATGGTCCACGGGACGTGGCAACCCATAGAATACCATCTGCACATAAATGTCCTGGAGATGAGAGCGGTGCTTTTAACGTTGCAGGCCCTCAACGACTTTCTTCCCACGGGGACTATTGCAGTACAAACGGACAACATGTCTGTGGTCTGGTACATCAACAAGCAGGGCGGGACCAGGTCCTATCCGTTGTCGAGAAGCTCTCAGACTTTGGCAATGGGCAATCTCCTCTCATCGGTTTCTGATAGCAACGCACATCCCAGGCAGGTCCAACCTCTTGGCGGACAGGCTGAGCAGATCCATTCTGATGCCTCACGAGTGGTCTCTCAATCAATCTGTAGTGGATCAGATTTTTCTGAAGTGGGGCACTCCTTGTTGCGATCTTTTTGCTACTCCTCAAAACAAGTGCCCCGATTTTTTCACCCTCTTTCCCCTTCCAGGCCAACCCCTGAGAGACTCTCTAACCCAGGATTGGCCCCGGGGACTTCTGTACGCTTTTCCTCCTTTTCCCTTGATTCCACAAGTCATTCAGAAATCCCCCGTTTTGAGGGCCAAGTTGATTCTCATTGCCCCTTATTGGCCTCGACAAATTTGGTTTCCGTCCCTGCATCGTCACCTTCTGGTGCAGCCCTGGCATCTGGACCCAGTTCCGGATCTCTTGATCCACCAGTCGGGTCAGCAGCACCGGGCCATTCATTCTCTCAACCTCACTGCTTGGTTGCTCCACTTCCTTCCCTAGCCAGGCTACCGATGATCTCTGACTCGGACATCTTTGTGTCTTCTTTAAAGTCGTCCACTAGGACTGTTTATGCTAGCAAGTGGCGACGTTTTTCTATTTGGGCAAATTCCAGGAATATTGATCCCTTTACTGCTCCTGTACATTCTGTTTTAGATTTCCTGGCGGAGGTTTTTCATTCAGGATCCTCGTCATCTACAGTTAAAGTACAACTGGCTGCTATTTCCAAGTATCATGTTGGCTTGCATGACAACAACATTGTCTCATAGATTATGCAAGGCCTTTCTGAGAGGAGTTTTTCTCCTAAAGCCGCCTATAAAGCATCCTCCTCCGCAATGGGATCTAAACTTAATGTTGGCATCCTTGATGCTACCTCCCTTCGAACAGTCTGCTTCATGTTCTTTGAAGTTATTGACCTGGAAAACTATATTCTTACTGGCTATCACTTCAGCAAGAAGGGTTTCCGAGATTCAAGCTCTCTGCATTCGTTCTCCTTACTTGGTTTTTCATAAGGACAGGGTATCATTAAGAACGAACCCGTCCTTTCTCCCCAAAGTTGTCTCAAACCAATATTAACCAATCTATAGATCTACCAGTCTTTTTCCCAAACTATTCCGACAGAGCTGAACAGAAGCTTCATTTTTTGGATGTCCATCGTCAGCTCGGGTACTATTTGCATAGAACTAAACAATTCAGGAAATCGGACCAATTATTTGTCTCCTATGCAGAAAACAGGATAGGTCTTCCAGTTTTCTAAAGTGACCTTATCCAGATGGTTGACTTCCACCATTTCCTATGTGTACTCTGAGGCAAGCAGCTATTTTCTAAACCAAAAGCACACTCAACCAGGAGTCTATCCACTTCTGCAGCCTTTCAGGATAGACTACCCATTGATACCATTTGTGCAGCAGCTACTTGGGCCACGCCTCATACCTTTGTCTCTCATTACAAGTTGGACTTGGCCTCCAGAGATAGGGCCAGTTTTGGTTCCACAGTTCTCAAGAGTCTGTTCCATTGAGCCACCCGGGATACAGGTGCTAGGGACGCGGTCCCATCCAGCAAGAATGAAGGCGAGATTGACAACTTAACATTTAGAAGTTATGTACCTACCATAACGTTCCATGTTAGTTGTCTTCTCTCGCCTTCTTTCTTGCGTCCCTCCCTCCTTCCCCCTGGCCTGGACAGATCTTGAACCTATCTTGAACAACCTATCAGGTTGTTTTCCCTCCTCAGCCTTCATATGAGGACTCTTTTTATGAACTTGTTTTCCTAATTATGTTAGGTTAGTCCTTAGCAGGGTAGGTTAGCTACCAAACGAGATCTGAGGTAGTTCCGCCTTGCATCATGGGATATAGGGTTGCCTCGAGCTGGTAAAAGGAGTTCTCAAGCTAAAGCAAGTGCCGAGTCGGAGCCGAGGATCGGCTCCGAACCCATCCAGCAAGAAAGAAGGCGAGAGAAGACAACTAACATGGAACGTTATGGTAGGTACATAACTAATTTTGCACAAGGACATTCCATCCACTAGCTTGGAAAGTGGACACCCTCTCATTCAGTTGGAAAACATTAACAGTGTATGCCTTTCCTCCACTGCCTCTTCTAGCAAAGGTACTGCTGAAAGTCAGATTAGAGAGGCCACAAATGATGCTCACTGCACCAGACTGGCCACGCCAGCATTGGTATCCTATTCTAAGGAACATGACCCCGGCCCACCATGGATTTTACCACAAATTCCTCACCTGCTTACCCAGCGAGACAATCGGATTCTACACAGCCAACTCAAGACTTTAAACCTGGCTGCATGGCAAATTACCTAAACCAGCCAACTCCTCTATCCAAAGTTGCTATGGATGTCATTCTGGAGGCCAGGAGGCCCAGCACCAGAAAAACCTATTCAGACAAATGGAAAAGATTTTGCACCTGGAACCAGGCTAAAGGCCAAAATCCCCTTGATCCAAACATTCCTCAGATTCTACAATATTTAACTGAAATGTTGCACAAAGGACTTTCCTTTTCATCTATTAAGATCCACGCCTCATCAGTTTCAGCTCATTACAACACGGATCCTCCTTTATTCTCACATCCACTCTAAGACAGTACCTCAGAGGGGCTAAGAACAAAGACCACCCAGGAGAGCACCAACTCCTTTCTCAACTTTGTTCTGGAAAAGCTTACACTGTCGCCCTTTGAACCAGCGTTTTCAGCTGATTTAAAACTTTTCATGGAAAACTGCCCTGCTACTAGCAATAACCTCAGCTAGAAGAGTCTCAGAGCTACAGCCACTAATGGCAGTGGAGCCTTTCCTCATTTTTCATAAAGACAGTCTCTCTACGAACTAACCCTACCTTTATGCCAAAGGTGGTATCCAATGTGGCCCTAAACCAGACAGTTCATTTGCCCACCTTTTTCCCAAATCCCCAGACCAAAGGAGAAAGACTCCTGCACTCATTGGACATTCACAGGCAATTACGTTACTACTTGGATAAAACTAAGGCATTCAGAAAATCTGAACAGCTCTTTGTAGCCTATGCTGCAGGATCACAAGGAAAAGCTTTCTCAAAACAGACCATTTCTAAATGGATAGGGCATTGCATACGTTTCTGCTACACGCATCATGGGGAAACTGGTACCTGCTAACATTGGGTTACACTCCACCAGGGCTACAGCTACATCAGCAGCCTTTCTCAGGGGAGTGCCAACCAAGGATATTCTGGAAGCTGCAACTTGAGTTCAGTGCGCACCTTCACCAAACGCTATCACTTACCCCTATATTCTAAGACTAGAGCTGGTTTTGCCACTGCAGTTTTGCAGGGCCTACTAGCTTCTTCTAACCCTGTTTAACTCCACCACCCATCCTTAGCTTTGGGATTCAACCCAAGTGTGATGACTGCAGCAGGGTAACACGAACATAGTACAGTTTTGTACCTACCATAAATGTAGATGTTCGAGTGTTCACCCTGCTGCAGTCTGGGTTACCCTCCCTGAAGATATGGTTTTATTTTTATATGTAAATATTGGTCCTTTCCTGTGTCGGACAGAGCTCAAAGGGTCGAATCCAGACGCCCTAAGGGTTCCAGATACCAGGCGCAAGACTCGTACAGGTCCAAAGCAATGGGGTGCATCCACCTCCAAATCTGGAGGAGATAAAGCGCAAACCTACAGAAAGCAATCCCAATGACTTCCCGCTGCCTACTCCAAGCACTTACCTTTTGGCAGCACCCATAGGGGGAAAAATAGCACTTTTTGCTCAAAATTGGCAGTTAACCCAAGACAAGTGGGTACTAAACATCGTATCACAGGGATACAGATTCCATTTCCACACACTGCCAATGACAAATGGTTGGCCAGATCTGCCAAAAAATCAATGGACAGAGGCATAGAAACAATTACGTCCCTCATGGATATGGGGGCCATTCAGACAGTAATACTGGATTTTTCGATTTTGAACACATACCTGGACATTCCAAAATTCAGAATGCTCACTTTGCAGCAACTTCTGCCCATGCTGGGCAAGAATGCTTGGCTGGTGACTTTAGACCTAAAAGAGGCATACGTGCATGTTCCCAATAAGACAGTCGTGCAGAAGATACCTCAGATTCAACCTGGCTTAATGCATTGCCATTTCTCTGCACTGCCCTTTGGATTATCTATTGCGCCCAAGGTCTTTACATAGTTCCTGGCACCAGTAATTGCATTTTGCAGGCAGTAGTATACAAATATATCCTTACTTTGGACGACTGTCTTAAAGCAGAGAACAAGGATACTCTTCTACACCTGGCGTTTGTGAAAAGGCTTCTAACATGCCTAGGGTACACAAACTAAAAGAAATCAACACTGGTACCCTCTCAAAAGATAACATTCCTGGGTGCAAGCTTGAATACAACTGCCCAGATGGCTTACCTCGCGCTGGACAAAGGCAACTACTTACTAACTTCAAACCGATGGCAACAAAAACCCAGTCTTCTGCAAGACAAATTCTGCAGGCTCTGGGCTTCATGGCATCCTAGTGCAAGACTGCATATGAGGAAACTTCAGTGGTACCTAAAAAGTTCATGGAGTCAACATTCACAGTCTGGAAACAGTGATTACTCTCATTCCCTGCCTGCAACAGGAGTTTCTGTGGTGAGCAAAGGCCGGTCACCAAAACATGGGTCGACCCTTCCCTCTACCCCCTGCCAGCCAAACCTTAACAGACGTATCATATTATGCCTGGGGGGCCCACATGGCAGGAAAATGCATTCAGGGCATATGGGCACCAAAGCATATGCATCTTCACATCAACCAGAAAGATGCTAGCTGTTCAAAATGCCCTAACAGCCTTCAAGGACTTACTTCATACAGGACAACTACTGATAGACTGACAACACCACAGTTATGTGGTATATAAACAAGCAAGGGGGCACGCACTCTTACCCCCTTTGCAGATTAGCCAAGGCACTGTGGGGCACAGCTTTGACCTACCAAATACATCTTCAAGCCCAATTCCTGCCACGAAAACAAAGCACACTGGCAGACTATTTAAGCAGAAACCTTATAGATCCTCGAGTGGAAACTGAATCCACAAGTCTTCAGCATAATAAATGGGGGAGCCCAGACACAGATCTATTTGCCTCTCCTCAAAATTATCAGTTGAAAAGATTCTGCACAAGGACTTATCATAGACCAGCATGGAAAGTGGACACCCTAGCCTTCAGTTGGAAAACCTATCCGTTTACGCCTTTCCTTCTCTGCCTCTTCTACCCAAGGTCCTCCTAAAAGTCAGACAAGAGAAGCTAAAGATATTAATTGCCCCGGACTGGCTCCACCAATACTGGTACCCAATTCTAAGGAACCTGTCTCAATACCCAGCTTGGACCTTGCTTCAAAAACCACAACTTCTGTCCCAGCAAAACAATCTGATCCTGCGCAATTCACTACATACTCTGAACCTGGCAGCATGGCTAATCCTGTATTCATAAAAACACCTCTCAGTAAAGCTGTGATAGATGTCATTTTGGAAGCCAGAAGGCCTAGTATTAGAAAATCTTATCCTGACAAATGGAAGAGATTCTGTGCTTGGAATCTAGCACAAGGAACTGATACAGCAGAACCACATATTCCTCAGATATTACAATACTTAACTGAGATGCTTGACAAGGGCTTCTTTCTCATCAATCAAAATCCATGCCTCTGCCATTTCGGCTCATTACAATACAGAGCTACCAATCTTTTTTTCATCCTTTACTAAAGCAGTATCTTAGAGGAGCCAAAAATTTAAGGCCTCATAGATCACCCTTATCTGCATGGGACCCCTTAATTGTGTTTGAAAAGCTCACCCTGCCTCCATTTGAACCAGCTGCTACCACTGATATAAAGTTCTTATGGAAGACAGCTCTGCTGCTAGCAATTAGTTCAGCAAGAAGAGTTTGAGCTGCAGGCCCTCATGGCTAGGCTATAGAGCCTTCTATCACATTTTACCCAGGGTGTGTCAGAGGACAAATCCTACTTTAATGCATAAGGTAGCTTCCAGTGTGGCTCTTAACCAAACAATTCATCTGCAAACCTTTCATCCAAATCCACAGAACAAAGGAAAGAATTCTGCATTCCTTGGACGTACACAGACAGCTAAGATTCTACTTGAGCGGGACTAAAGCTCTAAGGAAAACTGAGCAGTTACAAGTGTCATAAGCTACAGGATCAGAAGGAAAGGCTATTTCAAAGCATACAGTTTCACAGTGGATAAGCCATTGCGTCAGTTTCTGCTACTTGCACCATGGCAAACCTGTGCCCAAGGGCATTACGTCTCACTCCACCAGGGCTGCAGCTACTTCAGCCTTTCTCAGAGGAGTACCAACCAAGGACATTCTAGAGGCTGCTACTTGGAGTTCTTTTCACACCTTTACAAAGCATTACTATTTGTCTCTCTACTCTCAAGTCCAGGGCAGGCTTTGCCATTGCAGTGCTGCAGGGCCTTATAGCCTCACCTAATGCTGTTTAGCTCCAGCCTCCCAACCATAGCTTTGGGATTCTACCCAAATGTAATGACTGCAACAGTGAAACACTAAGAACATAGTACAGTTGTGTACACTTGCCATAAATGTAGATGTTAGTGTGTTCACTGTTGCAGTCCAGGTTACCCTCCTGCCACGCCCGTCATTCTAGTTTCTTTCCTTCTCTATCTTCTACAACCTGTGTGGTGTATTTGCTTGCTTGTAGATGAAGGTAAACTTTATATATTGATGCATGTATATATATATATATATATATATATATATATATATATATTTATAATATTGCTACCTTTTGGGGGCACCTGACATTAGGGGCAAGAAAAACTCAAGAAAATGGCGTCTGCTGCATGTTTATACCCCTGACGTCATGGAAGAGAAGACAGCAACTGACGCAGGACCCAAGACTTTGGAATTCAGGCCGACTTGAGGGCAACCTGCCAGCAGATTACCCCAAATGTAATGACTGCAACAGTGAAAACACTCTCAACATCTACGTTTATGGTAAGTGCACACAACTGTACTTTCTCTGCACTGCCCTTTGGCTTATCTACTGCGCCCAGCATCTTCACAAAGTGCCTGGCTCCAGTAATTGCATTTTGCAGGCAAAGAAATCAAGTATATTCATACCTGGATGATTGTCTAATTCAGGCAGAAAACAAGGACATTCTTCTAAAGCATCTGGCGTTTGTAAAAAGGGTTCTAACTTGTCTAGGGTACACCATAAACAAAAAGAAATCACAACTGGTACTCTCTCAAAAAATTACATTCCTGGGTGCAAGCTTGAATACAACTGCTCCGATGGATTTCCTTATGCCAGAAAAGCAAATTCATTTGGTAACTTACTTCAAACAGGTGGCCACAAAAACCCTGCTATTTGCAAGACAAATTCTGCAAACCTTGGGATTCATGGCCTCCTGCATTCTAATTCCATATGCAAGACTGCATATGAGGAAACTTCAATGATACTTAAAAAGTTTATGGAGTCAATAGGTTCATAGGTAGATACTAGGCTATCTGCCCTAGCGCATTTATAAGCCAAGCCAGAATGTGTTGGCTTTCGCCACCCTTTTAGATTAGATTCCCGAGCTTCTGTCCATCAGGGCCATAGAAGTGAATCCCAGGAGTAAATTTACGATTTCCCATCCACTCCTCAAGATTTCTCTTTAAGAGGCTCAGCCTAACATGAACCGGGATTCTATTCGAGTGATGGAAGCCTCTGGGATATGAATCTATACCTCCAGTATGTCCTATTTATTGTGCTGAGGTTTAAATCCATGGAGCATGTCCTATTTATTGTGCTGAGGTTTAAATCCATGGAGCATGTAACTCTAATGGATTTGGCTTTCTTGAGATGGAGCATGTCCATCAATTCTGGGTTAGACATGGCCTTGTATGTCAGGCAGAGATCGCCTCTGAGTAGGCGGCAAGCAACTGAGTAGAGCTGGAATTTCTTTAGAGTAGCATAGGGCATCTGTTTGAGGCCCACTAATCCTCTTGGTACTTTTGAGGTCTCTCCAGCTGTTGCAGGTGTCTGGTAAGATGCATCCTAAATGGGGTGTTGTACTCAATTAAGGGCCTGATGAGCAATGAGTAGAGGGGGCACAATGACCTCTCTTGATCTAGATGTGAACCTCTGTACCCATGAACTACCACATAGCTGGTAGCCTAATGCCGAAAATGTGATGAGACCTTGGGACACGGGTGGCAGTAGTCTCTCCTTTGATCACATCGCCACAGTGGTCAGGAAATCCTATGTGGCTCATCTCATCACAAAAGGATTCTCATCCAGAAAGAGGTCATTGTTCCCCTCTACTCATCACTCAGACCCATTAGAGTACAACGCCCCTTTTGGTATGTACCTCGCAAGACATCTACAACTGGAAAGACCACAGAAATACCTCAGAGGATTACTGGCCTCAAACAGATGCCGTACGCAGACAGTCTCAAACTACAGCTTTACTCCATCGCATATTGCCTACTCGGGGGTGATCTCTGCCTAACATACAAAGCCATGTCAAACCCAGAGCTGTTTGGACGTGCTTCACTTAAAGAAATCCCAATTCCTTCGAGCTACACGCTTTAGGGACCTAAACTTTGTCACCACAATAAACAGAACATGCTGGAGGGATAGATTCCTGTCCCAGAGACTTCCCATACTCGAACAGACTACCTATCTGTCAAACCGAGCTACTCATTAGCACTCTTCAAGAAAAATCTTGATTGGATGGGAAATGGGAAATTCACCCCAGGGATCACTTCTGTGGCTCTGCTCGACAGTGGCACAGGAAAATAATTTTCTTGGGTGGCGAAAGCCAGGGTACATTTTTTGGCTAGGCTTATATAGGCCCTAGGGCCAATAGCCTAGTACCTACCTATGAACCGTTTTCTGATTAGGTGAGCTATATAGAAGGTTTTTCTAACCACTTTGGCAATGTGATTGTCAAAGGAGAGGTTACTTTCTACTTGGATCCTCAGATCCCTAATTGCTTCCGTAGTTAGTGGATTACCTCCTATGTGCTAGTTTGTGGGCATTTTGTTTTTCCCAAAAGAGATGACTATGCACTTTCCGGCGTTTAGCTTAAGGCCATGGTTTTGACACCAGGTTTCAGTCTCTAAGACCCTTCTGGGGGATGCTGGTCAGCCGAGAGTTATGGCTTCCAGCTTGCAATCATCTGCGAACCTGGTCAGCCACAGTCCTCCCGTGCTTGCCTGTACCTCAGAAGTATATACGAAACAAGAGGGGTCCCAGGACTGAGCCCTGTGGGACGCCACTTGTAACTGGTTTAGTCGTACATGGCACCCACAACTCTGATCACGTGAGTTCTATCCCTGAGCCAGTTTGCAACCCATCTTGTGACATATGGGTTGATATTTGAGCTGGTAAGCTTATTTATGATGCCAGAGTGGGGTATTGTGCCGAAGACCTTTGCGAGGTCCAGGTAGGCTGTGTGGGACTACCTTTCCCTCATCTATGGCTTTGGTAGCTATTTCAAAAAAGTCAACTAGGTTTAGGAGGAAAGATCTGCCTTTAACAAAGCCGAATTGGGTAGGGTCCAGTGTCTGAAGGTTCCCAATGTCTGAGATCCATGATGATGCGCTCCATAGCCTTGCAGACCAGGCTAGTCAGGCTTATGGGGCGATAGTTCCCGGGATCCGTTGTGGCGCCACCTTTGTGGAGCAGTATTACTGTTGCTGTATGCCATTCTTTGGGTACATTACCTGTGGTAAGGCTGAGTTGGAACAGTGAGTTTGTGAGGGTTTAGTTCATTTTGGAGTGCGTGTAAGACGCAGCCCGGGATACCATCCTGTCCCATTGATGCTGTGTTTTTTTCCTTTGGAAAAGGCTGCTTTCACCTGTGTCTGTGATTACTGGGGGACTGCATTCTTCTGGGACAGACACGGGCCCTTTTGGGGGGGGGGGGGTAAAGTTTGCACTGAACCTGTCCGCCAGGATGTTGGCAGTGTCAGTGGATTCAGTGTATTTTGTGCCATCTTGCACCAGCTCGGAGCAGATCTGAGAGTTGGCGCACAGATTCTTGGCGTAGCTAAAGAACGCCTTGTGATTATCTTTAGAGTCTTTGGCGATTTTTCTTTCGAAGTTAGCCTTCGATGATTTTATGATTGAGCGAAGTTTCTTGCTAATACTGATCAGGGATGCCTTCCCCTTTTGGTATTTTGCCCCATCATGTAAGTTTCCACCTTCTGTTGTATAGCTTATTTATGGCCGGGGTCCACCAGACTGGTCTCCTGTGTTTGGAGGAGTGAGTCTTGGTTTTACTTGGGATGGCACGATCCATGCATTCCTGTAGGTGCTCAAAGTGCTTTTGTAAAGGATTCTATGGTTTGGATAGCATTTTCCATTTGCCCAGGGGCTTTGAAACTTTCCACCTCGGTCTTGAGAAGTGTGAAGTTTGCTTTTGACAATTTTTTTTACAGTGGTTTCCTTGGCAGTGGGTGGGGTCGGGATGTGGATGTCCATTGTGATTAGTTTGTGGTCTGATCTTACCAATGAGGGATTTACATCTGGTGTGGAACAATGATCCCCCATGTTGGTGATGACCAGGTCCAATATGTTCCCTCTTGCGGGAGTGGTGACCAGTTGTTCCATGGCATTTGAGTTTATAAACTCCAGGAACCGTTGGGCAAAGGAGTTGGGACTTGATGGTTTTCCCAGTCAATGTTTGGGTTGTTGAAATCCCCCAAAGTCATGGTGTTTGGTGAGACCTTCATATTCTCCAATGTTCTCAGGAATGCCGAGTGGGGGACCTGAAACAAGGTGGGTGATCTGTAGCAGGCTACAAACTGAAAAGCAGTTTTGCCCACTGTTGCTCCTGGAGGGTTTGTGATGCCTTGTGCAGTGCCACTAACCTGGAGTTGTGGGTATCCTTGATGAAGATGGATACTCCCCCGCCTTTAGTATTTCTGTCTGAGTTCTGGGGCCAAAAAGTATGGTACGAGTTGAATCCTGGTAGTGCTGGTGTGCTCTCTGGAGCCTTGAGCCAGGTTTCTGTTACTGCACAGATATCTATTTTCTCCATACTGAGGAGTGCATCGAGTGCGTGCATCTTGAGGTTTAGACTTCTGGCATTGAGTAGCATTACCCTTATTTTTTTGTTTCTGGTATTGTCTATGGAGGTGGTTTTGTCTTTTGAGCCTTGCCTAAAAAAGGCACTATGGGGGTGGCAAGAGCCTTGGCCAGTATTTGAAAACCTAAGGGTAACAATTGCAAGCTGTCCCTGGCGAAGTGACGTGGCTTGTCGAGCATGTCATCCCAGGCTGACAGACACTGGATCCCCTTTGAATGACACCAATAGCTTAGCCAATTGTTAAAGTTGATCATTTTGTCTTTATACTGTGGCATCATTCTTGGTGAGGGCAAAATGCTACTCAGGGTCAGGGTCATACCGGCCTGGGCTACATGATCAAAGAGCTCCTCTGTCTCTCCATGTAGTCCAGGGAGGTACGTCTCAGGTCATTCACGCCAACATGAACAATGGCAGTCATATTTGTACCTGCTGTGGAGTGACCAGAGTGCTTGTGTTGTGGCAGATCCTGGCACCCGACATGCAGCTTGCAGTGACCTTGTTCAGTCTGGTGAGCACGGGACGTCAGTGTGCCTGACAATAGTCTCCTATTACTAGTGTATTAGGTGCATTATTTAGCCGTAAGGGCTGCTTCTGTGTGCACACTGACTTTGTGAAGTATGTGATACGTGAACGTTTTTGTGGGGTAGTGGTTGCTTGGATGTCTGAACATTGTTGTGGGGTAGTGGTTGCTTGGATGTCTGCTTTGGAGGTCTCTGCTGCTTTGGCAGATTTTTATTTAGAGCCAGAGTGTGTTTTTGTAAGTTTGTCATGTTTGCTGATGCGATTGGTTTGTGAGACTGGTTGTGTGGTGCGAGTGGTTTCCTTCTCCTCCTGACACTGTGCCAGTCTTGGTTTGAGAGCTCGGCCTCCAGTTTGGCTGTGTAGTTGCATCTCACATACATTTGAGTTGGAAGGAGGAGAGTGTTTGTGTGTACACAAGGCAATTGTAACATTACCTCAAGATTCCCAGATTCACCAGCTGGACTGGAGAGTATACCTGAAACTGCACTTTGGACATGCCTGGATAGTTAAAAAAACTGATTTATTGATTGTCTGGAATGGACGAATAGGGAGCCTTGTACTTCAGGGTAGTAAAAGGG
Organism: Protopterus annectens; assembly: GCF_019279795.1. Lineage (NCBI taxonomy): Eukaryota > Metazoa > Chordata > Ceratodontiformes > Protopteridae > Protopterus > Protopterus annectens. The sequence continues at coordinate 151,415,575 of NC_056751.1, forward strand.
GGTGTAGGGCTATAGTTTTGGCGCTTAGAGGTATTTGAGCAAGTGCTGGGCTGTAGAAGGGAGGTAGAGTGCTTAAGTTTGACTAGTTCTAAGGGAAAAATTGAAGAGTAGACTTTGTGGAGCCAGGGGTAGTTTAAAACTGTTTAAAGGGTGCTGCTCAAAACCGCGCAAATGCGGGTTGTAAGGCAGGGAGCTTGAAAGAGAGGAATTGGCCCAAAACGGCCAATAAGCTGCTAGTTGCTGGGCTGAGACTACTCCTCCAGGGACAGATAGGCTGCTCAAAGCTCCTCATTCTCACTGGTGCACAGAGAAGCTTCCTCCTATCCAAGTAAGGATATGGGCACCACAGCCCAGAATTCAGCAAAATCTGAAATCTGGACTACTGTAGTTCAGAAAAGGTGAGAAACCAGGATTTTTTTTTTTTTGCTTTTTTCAACAGAACAGTAACTTAACAGAAAAACATTGCAAATGCTTTAAACAGGCTAGCGCTCTGGAGTGTGTAGCCTACAACAGTTAAACACAAAAACGATTTAAAGAAGTGCAGGAACAGTAAAAATGCAAAAACAAGCTTTTTCATATATTAGAATAGCTAGAAACTTGCTTTTCGGCGAGAATTTGCAGTCGCAAGTAGAAAAGCAGAGAAAAAATAATCTGTTTAAAGTCTCTCTCTTCGTGTCTCTGCTGCATGTAACACTCTGTAGGACCACGAGGAGCTGTGCGGAGTCTGAAACAAGTGCAAAACTGCGCAAATGCGGGTTTTAAGGCAGGGAGCTTGAAAGAGATAGGAATTAGCCCAAAACCGCCAATAAGCTACTAGTTGCTGGGCTGAGACCACTCCTCCAGGGATAGATAGGCTGCTCAAAGCTCCCCACTCTCACTGGTGGATAAGAGGAAGCTTCTCTGTTCAAGTA